>NC_092709.1:339193759-339494211 GCF_047496885.1 Scyliorhinus torazame | reverse complement strand
TCTTCTGACTCTACGTCATTCCCTTTCAAGTTTTCAAAACTGTAGAATTCCTCAAATAAAGGCAAAATACTCCGGATGCTGGAAATCTGAAATACAAAGAGAAAATGCTGTAAAGACATAGCAGATTTGGCAGCATCTGTGGAGAGAGAAACAGAGTTAACATTTCGAGTCCTTAAGACATCCTCAGAACTCCAAACAAGAGTCATATGGGCTCGAAACATTAACTCTGTCACTCTCTCTCTCCACAGATGTTTCCAGATCTGTTGAGTTTTTATAGCATTTTCTGTTTTTATTGTGGAATTCCTCATCTCTTAAACTAATCATGCTTTCCGATGTGAGAGTGCCCTTCACCTATTTCAATGATTATTAATAGTTTTACCAATAGCTATTGCCCATTCAATAATTAAACACCACTCAGACGTTAATTTGTATCCTTCTGAAATAAAATCATGCCGAGTTACCTTGCTCCAAGTGGTTTCCAGGCACAGAACAAACACCTGGCAGATTTATTATGCTACATTAAAAATAATAACCAAAAGGAGCTACTTCCAGTCTGAAATCGGATCTGGAGGCTCAGAAGGAATCCGCAAATTGCTCATGTTTCCATTCTGCATAAAATATGAAGTTGTTCAAACCGCAGCCCCCCCCCCCCCCCCCACCCCCATTATATTCAAGTTGATTTGTCCTGAGAATTCAATGCATTTTAAATATACACAGGTTGTAGTCGGACTACTTCTAGAGTTCTATGCCCAGGCCAGCTGGCCTTTGTCAATTTAGTAGGCCAGTATGTTCGGAACCAGAAAACGCTCAATTAGCTTCTGGCTCACAACACTCCTGTGCATCTATTCAATCTGTGAACAAAGATTCAAACTCATTGGCCAGCTTCAGCATCTTCACCATCTGTTACTGCATGTTGCCCATGTGTTTACATGTGTGAACCAACATAGTGGCCAACAACAGAACTCTGTAAGACTACACACCACGGAACAATTGTCCTCTTGACAATAAATATACTAGTCTCCCCACAATAATATTGTAGGCCAGAGTTTAAACTGCTGCTCATTCCGAAAGGAGCCACATCAGTTCAGTTTGTCTGGTTAGGAAAGGGTGAAGGGATGAACAACGTACTCATCTTCATCGTCATCTTCATCCTCATCATCTGCGTCATCATCTTCGTCATCATCTTCTTCGCTTTTAACTTTATCATTCATTGCCTTATCTTTTGCTAACTCTTCTAACTTTGCCTTTTTCTACAAACACAAAAGAGAAGACAGCCATGTTACGTTCTAGTGCTTAGCCAGATGTAATTAGTGCATTAGAAAACGTCTAGTTCGTGACTAGTTGAATGTTTATTATTAAACAATAATATGGGTCAGATAACAATAAGAAAACTATCAAAATCTATTAACTACTATATTATGATTATAAAATTATCTAAGAGCTACTCCAAATGCGACTATCCACTACGACGACCATCTCCAGGCTCCCCAAGGTAACTGTCATATGGTTGTTCTTTACTGGCACCTGCTGGTTGGAGGTCGTATCTATTAATATTTACATGATTGCTTATGCTCGTCACATCCCCTTTCCTTTGGAAATGAATATTTAGATACATTTAAATTTAATATACAATAGCTATATGCACAACAATTCAATTATTTACATGTTTATAGTCCATCACAAATTCAATCTGTCTCCCTTTCCTGTGTGTCTTGGCGACCTTCTAAGCACTAGTTGAACTTGGGTTTGACTGGTTCCCAACTGTTGTTCAAAATGGTTCTTGCTGTGTTTCTGTACTTTGTACATCTTCAGCTAGTTCTGTTTCTGCGTGAAGTAGCTTTGTTCAGTTGTCCTGAGATTGCTTTCAACATCATCCAGTGGTTCTGAAACAAGGGGTTGCTGAACCTTCAGCAAGGCGTCTCCTGTTTCTTCTTCAAACTTGTCCTTCATCGGTTACGATGATGTATGACTGCAGACCTGTTGGGTGTATTACCTTTGCACACTTCAACTATCCATTTCCATTAGGATATTCTACCCGATTGTGTAATTCTTCGCTAACGGTTGCAGACATCTTGTTGATCTATCAGAATACCTCTTCTGCCTCCTTTTTTGAATTTTTGAAATGTGAGCTTCTTCACAAGTTTTTGATTAGTTGGTTCCTGTGAGAGATATGGTACAGTAGTTCTGAGTTGTCAATTCATTAGCAATACCGGGTAGCACAGTTGCTTCACAGCACCAGTGTCCCAGGTTCGATTCCCGGCTTGGGTCACTGTCTGTGCGGAGTCTGCACATTCGCTCCGTGTCTGCGTGGGTTTCCTCCGGGTGTTCCGGTTTCCTCCCACAGTCCACAGATGTGCAGGTTGGGTGGACTGGCCATGATAAATTGCTCTTAGTATCCAAAAAAGTTAGGTAGGGTTACTGGGTTACGGGGAATAGGATGGTGGTGTGGGCTTAAGTAGGGTGCTCATTTCAAGAGCCGGTGCAGACTCGATGGGCCAAAAGGCCTCCTTCCGCAACATAAATTCTATGATTCTATAATTGTGGAGGTGATAAGCCATGCTGCTCTATAGCTAAGTAACGTGAGATACGGATCTTCCCGACTACCCATGGCTTTTTTGAGTAGTTGCTTCACAATGTGAACACTTTCAGCCTTCCCACTGGATTACTGATAAAGAGGACGAGAAGTCGAAAATCATAGCTCTGTGCGAACTCTGTCCATTCATGACTGCTAAAACATGGGCCATTGTCGCTCATGACAACTTGCGGTATTCCATGATGAGCAAAAATGTCCTTGGTATTTTGATGACACACCTGGCTGATGAGTTGGCTAGTTGAACCACTTCTGGAAAGTTAGAGAAATAGTCAATCATTAACAGGCATTCTCTTCCTGCCAGATAGAACAGATCCATTCCCACTTTCTGCGATGGAATAGTTATTATTTCGCCCATTTGCATTGGTTCTTTTTTCATTGTTTCCACTGAAATTTCTGTCAAGTTTTACAATTTTCTTACGGCACTGAGGACCCAGGTTCGATCCCGGCCCCGGATCACTGTCCAAGTGGAGGTTGCACATTTTCTCTCCCCCCCCCCGGCGTGTGTTTCACCCCCACAACCCATAGATGTGCAGGTTAGGTGGATTGGCTACGCTAAATTGCACCTTAATTGAAAAAAAAAAAAAAATCATTAGTTACTCTAAATTTATTTATTTATTTTTTTTTTTTTTTTAAAAGGGGGGGCTTCTGGTGACGATAATGTGCTGAGAAGTCACACATCAGGTGGCTCTCCTCCCGCGAACCTGTAAAATAGCCACTTTTCACCCGAAAAACTGAATAATTCATCCTCACAACTTTAGCACAACAGGGGGAAAGAAAAAAAAAAGAAAGGATGCCGGGCAAAAGTCAAACCAGGGGCCGAACAGAGACCAGGAGTGGGTCGAGCCTGGATCGGCAATGAACAGATGAGCTGACCGGCGCACGAGACGGCGAAACCCAAACTTCACTGTAGCAAGAAGACCCAACCAGCCGCGTACAAAGCCTTCCCTCACCAGAGGGTGGCTGGCTGGCGTTCCTCTCTAAAGCACTGAGGGAGCAGGGATGAGACAAAATCGGACATTCAGGCGGCGAAGGGCGCGGTGGCCAAAGCTCTGGCATACATGCAACTGGCTGTGGACAAAGCCGAAAAGCGATTGGAGGCCCAGGAGGTGGGTATCACAGACCTGGAAAGGACCGCAATGGACCAGAGTGACCGGACTGTCGCCCTAGAATAAGAGGTGGCAAGGCTGGTCGCGACACAGGATAGCCTAAAAGGGAAGGTTGAGAACTAAGAGAACCTGTCGCAAGAGCAGGACCTGCGAATCGTGGGTCTACCGGAGGGAACCGAAGGTAGGGACCCCACAAACTATGTGGCCCAAATGCTGGGAAATCTGGTGGGAAGGGGGACCTTCCCCAACCCACCAGAAATAGACAGGGCGATTATGAAATGGAAATCGCTTGTCACAAGTGGGCTTCAAATGAAGCTACTGTGAAAAGTCCCTAGTCGCGGGCAGCACAGTGGCGCAGTGGGTTAGCACTGCGGCCTCACGGCGCTGAGTTCCCAGATTCGATCCAGGTTCTGGGTCACTGTCCGTGTGGAGTTTGCACGTTCGCCCCGTGTTTGCGTGGGTTTCGCCCACACAAACCAAAAATGTGCAGGGTAGGTGAATTGGCCATGCTAAATTGCCCCTTAATTGGAAAAAATGAATTGGGTACTCTAAATTTTGAAAAAAAAAATTTTAAGTCCCTAGTCGCCACATTCCGGGGCCTGTTCAGGGAGGCTGGTATGGGAATTGGACTGTGCTGCTGGCCTGCCTTGGTCTGCTTTAAAAGCCAGCGATTTAGCCCTGTGCTAAACCAGCCCGATTAAAGTGAAAATACACCGGTAGCAAGACCAGGAGAGAATCCTGCGGTGGGCCAGGCAGTCCAAGAACTTCTGCTGGGAACTACCCAAGATCCGGATATACTAGGACATTGAGGCTGACCTGGCCAAGCGCCGGGTTGAATTCAACAAAGCAAAGGCCGCCCTGTACAAGAACGGCGTAAGATTTGTTATGCTGTACCCAGCCAAGCTCGGAGTCACATATCAAGGCAAAGAACACGTTTTTACAATCCCTGCGGAGGCGGATATGCCTGTTGCAGAGTGCGGGCTGGAAAAGCAGCAACAGGGGAAATGATGAGGAGCCCACACAACGAGACTGTAACACTGCAATGTGCGAACAAGGGAGAGGGAAGAGAGAAAGAGCCTCTTCCACCCACCCCCCCCCCCAAACATAACCTGTACAAGCAACACCAAACCACCGCCACAGAGACTGCTTTTCGTGGGAGAACGTGGCCTCGTTCTGAAAAACATTTAGCGAAAGAGGGGAGGATGAGCTGCATTCAGACAAGTACAATGTAGAGCGAGCAAGAAGTTCAGAGAACGGGCGAGAGAAGGAAACACAACAACTCCCGGGAGGGGAGCCACCACACTAGCGGGATAGCTAGCACCGGGACTCATGAGAAGGAAAGAGGCCGCAGCACACCCCCAACAAGGGGGAAAGCGCCTGGCAGTGGGGGGGAGCTGATGGGGGGCACTCCGAAAGAAATAGGCAAAAACAGATGGAAAACGGCAGACTAGCTAGGGCAGGCCACACATGGTGGCTTGGAACAAAATGGCACTGTTAGCAACCACCTAGGAGGGCCCCATGGCAAAGGGAGACCCCCGGAGTGCAGGAGCATATCCACGTGGCGGACACACAATTGCCGGCCATGTTGGATGCCGCCTGGACAGAGGAAAACCCCGGAGCGCAGGGGTTTAACCTCATGGGGAAACAGTGACCGCGGCCATTTTGGACAGCTCCCGAACAAAGGAAAACCCCAGAGTGTAGGGGCACGTCCACCAAGCAAATATGGTTTATCCCACAGGAGCAGGGAGGACAAAAACTCCCCATCAGGATAGTCATCTGGAATGTCAGGCGACTGAACGGCCCAGTGAGAGGATCCGGAGTCTTCACCCACTACTGGGTGACTATGAAAGCTGACAGACTTCCTCCAAGAGACGCACTCGAGGGAGAAGGACCGACTGCGGGTCAGGAACGGCTGGATGGGACAGACTTACCATTCCTGCTATAGGACGTGGGCCAGGGGGGTAACCATTCTAATCAGTAAGAGGACGATATTTACCGCGACAAATGCAGTAATGGACCCAGGGGGATGGTACGTGATGTTCAGCGGTTCTGGACGGGGCAACTGTAGTACTCGCTAACTTGTACGCTCCCAACTGGGACAACACGGAGTTCATAAAGAAGACAATGGTGGAAATCCCCAACATAAAGTGTTAGCTTTTATTGGTAGAGGGATTGGTTTAGGAGCCATGAGGTCATGTTGCAGCTATGCAACACTCTGGTGCGGCCGCATTTGGAGTATTGCGTGCAATTCTGGTCGCCGCATTATAGGAAGGATGTGGAAGCATTGGAAAGGGTGCAGAGGAGATTTACCAGGATGTTGCCTTGTATGGAGGGAAGATCTTATGAGGAAAGGCTGAGGGACTTGAGGCTGTTTTCGTCAGAGAGAAGAAGGTTGAGGTGACTTAATTGAGGCATACAAGATGATCAGGGGATTGGATAGGGTGGACAGTGAGAGCCTTTTTCCTCGGATGGTGATGTCTAGCACGAGGGGACATAGCTTTAAATTGAGGGGTGATAGATATAGGACAGATGTCAGAGGCAGGTTCTTTACTCATAGAGTAGTAAGGGCATGGAATGCCCTGCCTGCAACAGTAGTGGACTTGCCAACACTGAGGACATTGAAATGGTCATTGGATAGACATATGGACGATAAGGGAATAGTGTAGATGGGCTTTAGAGTGGTTTCACAGGTCGGGGCAACATCGAGGGCCGAAGGGCCTGTACTGCGCTGTAATGTTCTATGTTCTATAAACACCGCTGTTTCTATCCAATTCAGATACTCAACGAGCTCCGTAACCAAAGTTTACCCAGGTGTCTTTATTTATGAGAACAAAGTACGGACACAGATGTAAATCAACAAACTTTATTAAATATAGTTAACCCATAAATTACCCACTATATATACACAAGAACCATCCAGGATTTGACTAAACTACCCGCAAAAATGGTTTGGTATGCTGCAGATCCGAACCCCGAGGCCCTCTGGTTCCACTTTGCAAAGATGAATCTCGCAGGCGGTTTCTTCCTTGCTTGCTTCCTTCTTTCCTTCTTCTGGTCAAGGTCACCACACGCACCGAGTCTTTGCTGCTGGTCTCTCCGCGATGCCTACTTTAATTCCCTTCTTTCCCCACCTTTCCAGAAACTTAGCTGGCTTCCGGCCAATGAGATCTCCCAGCAGCCGATGGTCCGGTTGATGACCGTTTGACAGGCGGTTTGGGCTGCACTTGACCTGTTCCCATATAAGGCAACAGCAGATAGTCTGGGTGACGGAAAGTCTGGTTCGATATGGGCTACGGAAATAGACCTGTGCATTTCAATGGGCACGATGATCTCCTGCTGGGTCTCAGTAGCGTGAGATGATCTTTGATGGGTGATTGAATGGGACAGGCGCAGACATGTTCCAGCAGCTTGTCTGTTGGTTATGTATTTGGATATTTGGATTCTGCAGGCTTCTTGCTGAAGCAGACTGTGGATTTAATTTAAAGTACCCAATTCTTTAATTTAGGATGTCCAATTTAATCGGCTTTAAAACTAGGCCCCGATTATATTGCCACAGTGTGCACCGACTGATTATGGGAGGGGACTTTAACTGCGTGCAGGACCCATGGACGGACAGGTTGAACCCCAAAACATGAAAGACCTCCAACATGGCAAAGAACTTGGCCTTTGCATGGAACAGGGCGGTTTCACCCACCCAGGGAGGAGTTCTTCTCCCAAGTACACACCTAATCCAGGATTGACTTCTTTGTAGTAGAGAAATCGGTGATTCCAGGGCTGGTTATGGCGGATTACTCCGTGACCGTAATCTCCCCCCACGTTCCACACAACACAGATGCGAGGTTGTAGACGGCAGTGCCCAACGCCCCGCTTGGAAATTTAACATGGCCCTATTGGTCGACAAGGCGAAAATATCCCAGGCCATCGCCAACTATTCAACTAACAACCAGAACGGGGAGGTCTCACCCTCCACATTCTGGGAGGTGCTAAATTCTGTGATCGGGGGAGAAATTATCACTTTTAAAACACGAGGAGACAGGGAAGAGGGCGAGGCAACAGCTGGTTGACTCCATACTGGAGGTGGACCGACAAAATTCCGAGGCCACAACCGTAGAGCCCCTGGCGGAGAGGAAAAAGATACAGATGGACTTTGACCTGTTCTAAGAGGAAAGCGGTGCACCAACTCTACCAGGCATGAGGGACCCTATACGAGCACAGAGTAAGGCCAGCCGCCTTTGGGCGCACCAGCTGAGAAAGCAGGCAGCCACAAGGCAGATCGCACAGATTAGGGATAGCAGAAGTACACTAGTTACGGATGCAGACCAGGTCAACAAAGCCTTCGAGACCTTCTACCAGGAGCAGTACACCTCGGAGCCCCCAGTAGGGGACTCGTGGATGAAGCAGTTCCTTGATGGACTGGACATGCCAGTTGTGGAGCAAGACCAGAAACAGGGCCTGGAAGCACCGCTAGAACTGGGAGAGGTCATGGACAGTATCAGCTCCATGCAGGCGGGGAAGGCGCCGGGACCGGACGGTTTCCCGGCGGACTTCCACAAAAGACAGCACTGGCCCCACACCTGCGAGGTATGTTCACAGACTCGCTGGCGAGGGGCAGACTGCCGCCCACTCTGGTACAAGCTTCAATCATGCAGGTACCTAAAAAGACAAAGACCCAACAAGAGTGCGGTTCCTACAGACCCATCTCTCTACTAAGAGTAGATGCAAAATTACTGACCAAAATCCTAGCCAAAAGGCTAGAGGACTGCGTACCAGAGGCGGTCGCAGAAGGCCAAACGGGTAGACAGCCAACATCGAACATCAGGCGCCTGCTGAACGAGATCATGACCCCATACTGGGAGGGAACACCTGAGGTGATCGTTTCCCTGGATGCAGAAAATGCCTTCGACAGTCAAATGGAAGTTCCTCAGAGGTACTGAAGCGGTTTGGGCTCGGAACAGGACTCACCGCCTGGATGAAACTCCTGTATAACGCTCCCACGGTGAGCATACGGTCAAATGTCAACAACTCTAAGTACTTCCAGCTGCGCAGAGGCACGAAGCAGCGATGCCCGCTACCCCTGCTGGTGTTCGCCCTCGCCATAGAGCCACTAGCGATTGCGCTGAGAACGGCAAAGAATTGGAAGTGGATCCGAAGAGGAGGCAGAGAGCATAGCATCTCGCTCTATGCAGATTACCTGCTCCTCTACATCTCGGACCCACAAAGAAGCATGGAAGGAATCACTGCGCTCCTGAAAGCGTTTGGAACCTTCTTGGGCTACAAGCTCAATAATAAAAATCTTTATTTTCACAAGTAGGCTTACATTAACACTGCAATAAAATTACTGTGAAAAGCCCCTAGTCGTCACATTCCTGCACCTGTTTGGGTACACAGAGGGAGAATTCAGAATGTCCAAATTAACTAACATGACCAAACGTGAACCCGCAAGGGAGAGGGGCAGAGCTGGTGGGACTGCCGTTTAAACAGGCCCAGCACAAATTCCACTACCTGGGGATCCAAATCGCTCACGACTGGATTGGGGCCCACAAATGGAACTGGCCAGTCTGACAGCAAAAGTCAAAAAGGACCTGCAAAGATGGAACACACTCCCACTCCCCTTGGCGGGGAGGGTGCAGACAATCAAAGTGAACGTGCTGTCCACCTCTTCCTACTTAGATCCATCCCGATCTATATCCCCAAGGCCTTTTTCAACTCACTGGACAAATTAATTATGGCGTTCGCGTGGGGGAAGGGGGGGAAATGGAAGGATCCCAAAGAAGGCTCTACAGCGATCAAAATCCATGGGGATTAGCCCTTCCAAACCTACAGTACTACCACTGATCAGCGACGGCAGCAAGAATAAAGTAGAGGATAAAGGAGCCAGAGGCCAATTGGGTGCTCACGGAGGAGGATTCCTGCAAGGGGATCTCCCTCCGGGCCCGAGCCACGGCAGCACTCCCATCCCCACCCAAGAAACATTCAACCAGCCCAGTGTTGGTGGCAACACTCTAGTCATGGAATCAACTGCAACAACATTTAGGCTCAACTGAAATGTCAAAGCACCCATCTGCAACAATCATAGATTCACACCAGCGCTCAGACGCCTCCTTCAAAAGGTGGAGAGAAGATGAGGGGATGCTAACAGTTCGGGACCTGTACACCGACGACAGGGTAACAACACTTGACGAGCTGACAGAAAGATTCCAAATAGCTGGTGGCAACAAATTTAGGTACCTGCAGCTTGAAAACTTTCTGCGAAAAGAAACAAGGATGTACCCACGAGCGCCACTACCAGAGGAACTGCTGGACACAGCCAGTTTAGGCAAAGGGAACTGTAAGACATGTACGGACAACTGATAAGGGGGGCCGGCATCCAACTGGACGAGACAAGGGAAAGGTGGGAGGACGACTTGGGGTTCGAAATAGAGTGGGGATTCTGGAGCAAAGCACTGCATAGGGTCAACTCCACCTCCACATGTCCAAGACTTAGCCTAAAGCAACTAAAAGTGGTAAATAGAGCCCACTTGACCAGAACCCGAATGAGCAGGATCTTCCCGGAGGTGGAGGACAAATGTGAAGGGTGCCAAAGAAGCCCAGCCAACCGCACCCACATTTTCTGGTCTTGCCCCAGACTAGCTGGGTACTGGACAGCCTTCTTCAAGGCAATGTCCAAAGTGGTGGGGATGAGGGTGGAGCCATGCCCAGGAGTGGCAGTCTTCGGGCTATCAGAACAGCCAAATCTCTTCATGGGGAGCAGGGCCGATGCCCTTGCCTTTGCCTTCCTGATTACCCGCCAGAGAATCCTGCTCGGCTGGTGGTCCAAATGGAGAAAATCAAATTTGCCAACCGTGGGGGGGGGGGGGAAGAGGGCTTCCGCAGAACGTGGGAACCAGTCACTCGGTTGTTCCAGGACATGTTTGTGGCCAACAGCTAGGTCGCCATGGACAAAGAGTTGCCACAACACAGAAGGGAAGAAAGGGAGAAAGAGAACAGGGGAAATTAAGTATAGGCAATTGGAAGCCAGTTTTCACAGGCTTCCATTCCCAGTAGTGGTTCACTTTCAGCCTCTACAATGGAAAACTTCACTTTATGCATTTTATTCTTTACACTGACCTCTAGTTCGCATACTCCAAGGCTGTTGCCATTATAAACCTTCAAAAGGACCGTTTTTTATTCAAATTTAATTTCTTGCATATCCAATAAACTTATCAGATTGGCCCTCGCTCCCGTGCCGAGTTTAACATTGACTAATGTTTTATTAATCAGAGGTACTGTCCAGTTATCTCGAAGTAATTGCTTTTACTGCAAATTAGCTTCAAATACATTTTAGCTTGCATCCAGTTATAATGCTCATCTTCACTAGATAGCACATCAATAAAAAAAAGGTGTCTTCCAGATTGATCTCCAGATTGAGTCTGGAGAAAGGTGTGTAGCCGGCGTCACATTGAGATCCAAAAAGACGAGGTGTTGGGCGTCTTGAAAAATATTAAGGTAGATAGGTCCCCAGGGCCCAATGGGATCTACCCCAGAATACTGAAGGTGGCAAGAGAGGAAATTGCTGAGGCCTTGACAGAAATCTTTGGATCCTCACTGTCTTCAGGTGATGTCCCGGAGAACTGGAGAATAGCCAATGTTGTTCCTTTGTTTAAGAAGGGTAGCAAGGATAATCTAGGGAACTACAGGCCGGTGAGCCTTACGTCAGTGGTAGGGAAATTACTGGAGAGAATTCTTCGAGACAGGATGTACTCCCATTTGGAATCAAGTGGACGTATTAGCGAGAGGCAGCACGGTTTTGTGAAGGGGAGGTCATGTCTCATTAACTTGATAGGTTTTTCGAGGAGGTCACAAAAATGATTGATGCATGTAGGGCAGTGGATGTTGTCTATATGGACTTCAGTAAGGCCTTTGACAAGGTCCCTCATGGCAGACTGGTACAAAAGGTGAAGCCACACGGGATCAGAGATGAGCTGGCAAGATGGATTCATAGAAGGCAGAGAAGGGTGCTTTTCTGATTGGAGGGCTGTGACTAGTGGTGTTCCGCAGGAATCAGTGCTGGGACCTTTGCTGTTCTTGGTATATATCAATGATTTGGAGGAAAATGTAACTGGTCTGATTAGTAAGTTTGCAGACGATACAAAGGTTGGTGGAATTGCGGATAGCGATGAGGACTGTCAGAGGATACAGCAGGATTTAGATTGTTTGGAGACTTGGGCGGAGAGATGGCAGATGGAGTTTAATCCGGACAAATGCGAGGTAATGAATTTTGGAAGGTCTAAAACAGGTGGGGAATATACAGTGAATGGTAGAACCCTCAAGAGTACTGACAGTCAGAGAGATCTAGGTGTACAGGTTCACAGGTCACTGAAAGGGGCAACACAGATGAAGGTAGTCAAGAAGGCATACGGTGGCGCAGTGGGTTAGTCCTGTTGCCTCACAGCGCCGAGGTCCCAGGTTCGACCCCGGCTCTGGATCACTGTCCATGTGGAGTTTGCACATCCTCCACCACAACACAAAGATGTGCAGGGTAGGTGGATTGGCCACACTAAATTGACCCTTAATGGAAAAAAATGAATTGGGTATTCTAAATCTATTTCTTTAAAAAGGCATATGGCATGCTTGCCTTCACTGGCTGGGGTATTGAGTATAAAAATTGGCAAGTAATGTTGCAGCTGTATAGAACTTCAGTTAGGCCACACGGAGTATAGTGTTCAATTCTGGTCGCCACACTACCAGAAGGATGTGGAGGATTCAGAGAGGGTGCAGGAGAGATTTACCAGGATGGTGCCTGGTATGGAGGGCATTAGCTATCAGGAGAGTTTGAATAAACTCGTTTTCTTTCACACTGGAACGACGGAGGTTGAGGGGTGACCTGATAGAGGTCTACAAAATTATGAGGGGCATAGACAGAGTGGATAGTCAGAGGCTTTTCCCCAGGGTAGAGGGGTCAATTACTAGGGGGCATAGGTTTAAGGTGCGAAGGGCAAGGTTTAGAGGAGATGTACGAGGCAAGTTTTTTTTTTATACAGAGGGTAGTGGGTGCCTGGAACTCGCTGTCGGAGGAGGTGGTGGAAGCAGGGACGATAGTGACGTTTAAGGGGCACCTTGACAAATACATGACTAGGATGGGAATAGAGGGATACGGACCCCGGAAGTGTAGAAGATTTTAGTTTAGACAGACAGCATGGTTAGCGCAAGCTTGGAGGGCCGTAGGGCCTGTTCCTTTGCTGTACTTTGCTTTGTTCTTTGTTCTCTTCAATCACGTTGATTGATTTTTGCATTTCCGATTTTTTTAATTCAAAAAACATTGTTTTGCAAAGTGATTTTTGACTTTGCATTTAGAACATACTTTTCTGAATGCTGGCCATTGCTTTGCAAATGCCTGTTGCCGCAACGCTTGCACAAAATGGCGTTATCGGCTACCCGTTTAAAATGGCCACCGGTGCATGGTACCACGTTTTGCCTTAGGGCATGTTACAACACTAATGGCGTCGGCTGCATCTCCGATTTTCGCGCCAAAATTCTTTAGGTTTAGAGTGCTAATCTGCTGCGCAGCTAGCTCGCTGGCATGGCAAATTTTAATGGCATCTTCGAGCTGAAGTTAATTCTCCCTCAACAATCTTTGACGAATTTTGTCATTGCTCATCCCGAACACAATTTGATCGCGGATCATGGGCATTTGCAAAGTTGCATGTCTGAGCCTTTAACCGCAAGTCTGTTAAGTTCTCGGACGATTCATCTGTCTGTAACGTTCAAATGTTTTTTTTTCCAGTGCACAGTGCCAATCAAATTTTTTCACGACCTCGGCAAAGTTATTTCTATCAGCTTCGTTATCGAATGTCAAGGTATTAAAGATTTCTATCGCCAATGGACCTGCTACGCTGAGCAGCAATGCTATTCTCCGTTCACCAGGCTGTGCCGAAAGACCTAGAGATGCTACGTAGAGTGTAGAGTGTGAATTGCTGTTTAAAAGCGTGCCAATTCACATCTACATTACCAGTGACTCAAAGCTAGTGTGGTGTTTTCAAACCTTCCGTCATTGACTTCGATGACCAGCAGTACATGGAGTTATATTCTATCGGTACTCTAATGGTTAGTAGAATTGTTTACTTCTTCTTTGTTATCTTGGTCTCTGGTCTTCTTTTATCTTCAGAACCAATCCTGGTACGATGTTACATTCTGGTGCTTGGCTGGACAGAATTAGCACACTAGAGAACGTGTAGTTCATGATTAGTTGAATCTTTATCGTTAAACAATAACATGGGTCAGATAACAATACGAAAACTACCAAAATCTACTACATACTTTATTACCATTATTAAATTATCTAAAAGCTACTACAAATGTGACTATCCACTGCAACAACCATCTCCAGACTCCCCGAGGTAACAGTGTCACGTGGTTGTTCTTTAATGCCACTTTTAAACAAAAAATCTTTATTGTCACAAGTAGGCTTACATTAACACTGCAATGAAGTTACTGTGAAAATCTCCTCGTCGCCACATTCCAGCGCCTGTTCGGGTACAAGGAGGAAGAATTCAGAATGTCCAAATGACCTAACAGCACATCTTTTGGGACTTGTGGGAGGAAACCGGAGCACCGGAAGAAATCCACACAGACGCGGTGAGAACGTGTAGACTCCACACAGACAGTGACCCAAGCCGGGAATCGAACCTGGGACTTTGGTGCTGTGAAGCAATAGTGCTAACCACTGTGCTACCGTGCTGGTTGGAAGTCATATCTATTAATATTTACATGATTGCTTATGCACATCACCACAAGCCAGAGCTGGCAGCAGCTTCAGGAATTGGAAAGTTTGTGTGGGGGGTTAATTATCTCAAAAAAGATTCAATGGTCACCGAATACAATTTGTTCATTATGAATGGGTTCGACAGCATAAGAGAATTGCTGCCACTTTTATTCTTTCACGGGGTATTAGCATCGTTGGCTGGGCCAGAATTTAGTGGCCATCCCCAATTGCCCTTGGGAAGGTGGTGGTGGTGAGCTGCCTTCTTGAACCGGTGAATTCCATGTGGTATAGGTACATCCACAGTGCTGTCAGGGAAGGAGTTCCAGGATTTTGACCCAGCGATAGTGAAGAAACAGTGACATATTTCCAAGTCAGGATGGCGTGTGGCTTGGAGGCGAACTTCCAGGTGGTGGTGTTTCCATGTGTCTGCTGCCCTTACGGGTTGGTAGAGGGTTTGGATGGTGCTGTCGAAGGGTAGATGAATAAACTAAGGACCAAGAATATAAGGTAAACACCATTAAGGAGCTTAGGAGAAATTTATTTACCCAGAGTGTGATAAGAATGTGGATCTTGTTACCACATGGAGAAGCTGAAGTGAACAATATGGGTGCATTTAAAGGAAAACTCGATAGCTCCATAAGGGAGAAAGGAATAGAAGGTATGCTTTGAGATGATGGCACCAAGGGGAAACATGTAGATGAGGAATACGAGGGAGCCATGGATAGACCTTAGGGGGAAACCAGAGGTAATATTTCAGGAGCGGGAAGAGAAGCTACTGGCATTCCAGCCCATCCAGCAGGAAAGCGACAGAGGTGTTGGAGGATTTTATAGTTAACCGCATCAAAGGTGGAAAACAGGTTGAGAAGGATGAGGAAGGACAGTTTAGCTGCATCACCGTCACATAGAATGCCATTTGTGGCTTTGATAAGAGTAATCCTGTTACTTTTGCAGGGCCGAAAATGTGATTGGAGGGGCTCAAATATCGAAGCTAAAGGAGAAAAAGGGTATTGGAAACTAGGTGGGGGGGGGGTACTTTGCAAGGAGGAAGGAGTCATGGGTTGACTATTTTAAATTTTTTGGACCAGAAGAGTGACACCCGCAGATTTGAAGGCGACAGCAACAGGTAACAGTGCATGAAGAGGGAGAACTCATACCAGAGTTAGTGAACATGGGAGCCAGAGAGAGAAGCTTGGTTGTCAGCAACTTGGGAATAGAGTCGAGGGAACAGGAAGAGAATCTCATGGAGGACAGGAGCTCATGGAGGACAGGAGCTCAGAGAGGACGTGAGGGGAGATAGAAGAGAAAATAGAGTGTGACACAAATTTAAGATGGATGAGAATTCACATGTAGAGCACAAACATCCACATTAGGCCTGGTGAGGCAAATTACATGCATCAGTGCCACATAGTTCAACGTAGTTCTATGGAACGTGAAGGGATGATTGAGCTGACAGCAAATAGCGAGGCAACTGTTAATCATTTCTCTAACGATGCCTGTTGGATACCATCCTGTACTCATCACTCATCCCTAACTGTCCAGATAAGATGGTAATGGCCATCTCACAATGGCATTAGGTAAGGATTTGCAAGATATTGACTGAGCAACATTGAAGGGACAGCAATTTATATCCAAGTTTGGATGATACAAGATTCGGTGGGGAATTTAAAAGGTGCTACTTATTCCTGGTGACTTTGCTTCTTTCGTCAATTGCATGCATCACAGGGCATGGTGAAGTTACATCGGTGACTGTGTAAACCTGCGTGTTGTATTTACTGGAGTCACAATGTGCCAGTACCAGAGAGAAGAACTGAGTTCAAGGGCGGGGCCTCCAATCAAGCACAAAATCAAGATAATCAGCAAAAGTGCCAGAAGGGGAGATTAAAACGATTGTTTCTTTTCAAAAAAATACAGTGAACTGTTTCAATCTGGAGCACTGAATACCTAAAGTAAAAATAATTATGGGCAATGGGGAAAGAGCAGGGAATGAAACTAATGACAACTGTTTCCAAAGCCAACACAGTTCAGCAGGCCATATAGCCCCCACCAGTGCTGTATAATTCTATGAAATATCATTTAAAAGTCCTGATCTTGCACCCAGAGGTTTGATGCAAACAATTTATCATTGCATCACGGCTCCAGACATATTTCTATATTCTCTCTCTAGGTACCTACCTTCGCAGGGTGCAGTGCGGTGGGAGACGATGCAGACACAACCAGTTGTTTCTTCACGGGAGACATCGCCTGATGATTGTCTTCAGATTCAGACTCGGAATCAGAGTCAGTGTCAGGTGTCCCTGAAATTTATAAAAAAGATGTACAAGAGGTTGTGATTTATGCCACGGTAAAGTATTCAAAATACAGCCGCACTTTTGAAACGTTACAAGGGTTGGATTAGATTTGATTTGTCACGTATACAGAGGTAGAGTGAAAAGTATCATTCTGTGTACAGTCCAGACAGATCGTTCCATGCATTAAAACCCTAGGACATACATAAATACACAATGTAAATACATAGGCATCGGGTGAACCTACTGAGTGTAGTACTCAGCAGAGGTGGTGTGGAGAGATCAGTTCAGTCCATAAGAGGGTCATTCAGACTTCTGTACCTCCTGCCCGATGGAAGAGGTTAGAAGAGAGAATAACTCGGGTGGGAGGGGTAGACAGAGTCAATGGATGGGAGGCGGGTTCGAGAGATGTACTGGGCCGTATTCGCGACCCTCTGTAGTTTCTTACGGTCTTGGGCTGAGCAGTTGCCATACCAGGCTGTGAAGCAGCCAGATGGGATGCTTTCTATGGTGCATCTGTAAAAATTGGTAAGAATCAATGTGGGTGACACCATAACTGAGAAGCTAGACGATCAAGTCAAAGCATTTTCCTGTGGGAGAAAAGAAAAGATGGCCAAGAGGTGACCTGACTGGTCTTTAAAATTACAAAGGAATTTGTACAGTAGACATGGGAAAAATGCTTCCACTTAAGATGCTGCAAAACTTGAGCCCTAAATATGAAAATAATTAATAAATCCGATATGGAATCCAAGAGAAATATCTTTCCCCTGAATGGTTAATTCAAGACTTAAGGTGAACATCATAGCTACATTTAAAGGGATGTTAGGAGAAGCATTAAGGAAGAGTAGATACCGATCGGACTAGATAAAGTAGGATGGGAGGAGGCTTGTAGGGAGCATAAACACCAGTTTAGAGCCATTGGATCAAACTACCTGCTTATGCACTGTAAATTCACAGAATCAGAGAATTATTATGGTGTAGGAACAGGCCGATTGGCCCTTCGTGTCGACACTGGCTCTCCAAAGGAGCATCGGTCTTTTTTTTTAATCCTTTCGCAGAACTTCGAGAACATGGAAATCCTGTGTCTTCCTCTTCCTGTACAATCTATCACTAGTATTATTTCATTACTTTTGATTCATCTATTTGCTCTTACCCTGCCATTCAGGAGCAGTATTATGGGCCAGGGTTTAGAGAACCCCAAAGTATATCATGGAGTTCACCTGACCCACAACTTTAAATAGATTGTGGTTATGGGGAGCACACGGGCCCACTTTACAGGTGTGATGTAACAGAGATCAAAAAGTATTTTTAAACAAAAACAATGTTTATTCTATGAATCCAGTTAACATTTTATAAACATACAGTAAAAGGTTTATCAACTACCAATCCTGACCACCCCCCAAAAGATAGTACTCAATAGATAACCCTTAATAACTTCCCAAACAACATCCGTAAGTTAAAACCTTTTTAAACAAAGACAACAGGTTTAAAATCTTTACAGAAACAGGTATTACTTTGAAATCATTAATGAGCTGAAGACATTCTTTAGCTTGTAGAGCGAGATCATTACACAGCTGCTTGCTTTGAATGCAGCTCTCCACCTCTGAAAACAAAACTAAAAACACTGCAGCTCCCGGCTCAAAACGAAAGTGAAAGACAAACAGCCCAGCTCTACCCACACAGACATCACTGCAGCTATTTGATAAACACCCATTTCACTCCCATGACAGTCGATAATTTTAAACATGCGAAAGGAAAGAACTGGATGATTGTCTTTTCATCAAGAGCTATTGAGACAAGTGCCTGGATGATAGAAACAGAGGTCCTGGTGCAGAGCTCCTGCTGAGTAATCCAGCATAAAATCATAGAATGATGTACAGCACAAAAGGACGCCATTCAGCCAGCTTCTCTGGCCCTGGCTCTCCGTAAGGGCAACAGACCGCTTCTCCCCACCTTTTCCCCATAACCCTGCAATTTGTTTCTCCTCAAATAATAGGGGCTGGTTTAGCACACTGGGCTAAATCGCTGGTTTTTAAAGCAGACCAGCAGCACGGTTCAATTCCCGTACCAGCCTCCCCGAACAGGCGCCGGAATGTGGCGACTAGGGGCTTTTCACAGTAACTTCATTTGAAGCCTACTTGTGACAATAAGCGATTTTCATTTCATAATTATCCAATTCTCTTTTGAAAGCCACAATTGAACCTGCCTCCACCACACTCTCAGGTAGTGCATTCCAGATCCTAACGACTCGCTGTTAGAACATTTTTCCGCGTGATGTCATTGCTTCTTTTGCCAATCACCTCAAATTTGTGTCCTTTGGTTCGTGACCCTTCTGCTGATGGGAACAGTTTCTCCCTATCTGCTCTGTCCGGGCCCTTTTGAAAATCTCTATCAAATCTCCTCACAACCTTCTCTAAGAATAACAACCTATTGCAGCTTCTCCAATTCATTCAAGCAGTTAAAGTTCCTTGCCCCTGGAAACATTATGTTTACCACACCCTCTCTATGTCTTCAAATCCATCCTGCAGTATGTTGCCGAGAACTGGATCTAATGCTTGAGCAGAAACTGAACTAGTGTTTTATACAGCTTGGTCATATCTTTCTGCTTTTGCACTCTTATGCCCAGATTAATAAAACCACAAATTCTGAATGCATTAACAACCACGTACTCCTCCTTTTCTGCAACCTTCAATGATTTGAGCACATGTAACTCCAGGTCCATCTACTCCTGCATCCCTTTGGAATCGGACTCCATATTTTATATTGCTCCTCCTCAATCGTACCAAAATGTATCACTTCACACTTCTCTGCATTAAATTTCAACTTCCACTTTGTCCGCCTGCATCACAGCCTTTGTTCTCTTGGAGCTTAACACCTCATGGCTCAACCTCGGTCAAGGTGACGCCAGATAACAAAGCTGCAGTGACCAAGAGATTTAGCGAAGTATCTCAATCTCTATAAATTGATTAATTATCAACCACTAGAAATACTTCCATGAACAGCAATATCTATGGTCTGAAACAGTAACAGAGTGAGGAGTGCTGACAACACCAAGCTGTAAGTGAAGATCAATTTGTCATTATCTCAAGCCCTTGAAATACTTGACAAGTGCTTACTGCTCCCAAGATACTTTATTTCCTAATGGACAGTGCAGAGCATGATGGAAATACAGCCTCATGAAGGCAGGCAATTTTCTATTTAATAAACTGCTGTATCCTGGATATTGCTAATCTACATAGATGCAGTAAACAGGAAACAAGGAAAAATGGATGGGACACAGAACATATCTAGGAGCAGGTCTGTTGTTGGATAGGTGTTTTAACATCAATAAACAGAAATAAATAAAGCGCAGTGAACATCACATTCATGAATGTAGGCCTGTGTAATAGATAGGGAATATAGGATGCACACCAAGATTCCCTTTAAAGGCACTGTAAAGATGAAGAGTGTGAAGTCATTCATATTAAGTTAAATTAATCAGCTACAAAAATGCAATTAATGTCAAATATTTCTTTATTTTTAATTAAGAACAAACGAAAGGGAAAAGGAACTAATTGCCTTTCGTAACTTACTTCAACACAACAAACTGTCATTAAGAAAATTAGATTGAGATGCGAGAAGAGGAGCAAGCAGAAGAAGTGGACCAAAGGCACAATTGAAGACACAGATGTTCAAAAGGTTTTGAAAGGCAGGAGTGTGTCAAATGGAGGTTGTGCCACAGGTGGCCAGTCGGCCCATTGAGTCATGCCCACTCTATACACGAGCAATTTAGCTCATCCCACATTTTTCTCCCCCCCCCCCCCATTAATTCGCTGGATGCAGCCGTCACTGACCGGTCCAGGGTTGCCCAGACCCCTCATGGGGGGAAACTTTCACTGGTTGGAGTCATGCTTAGCACAAAAAGATGGTTGTGGTTGTTGGAAGGTCAATCATTTCAAACCCAGGATATCAGTGCAGGAGTTCCCCAGAGTAGTGTCCCAGGTCCAACCATCTTCAACTGCTTCATCAATGACCTTCCTTCCAGCATAAGGTCAGAAGTGGGGATGTTCGCTAAGGATTGTGATGTTCAGCACCATTTACGAGACTCAGTCACTGATCCACTCCATGCACATATGCAGCAAGACCTGGACAACATTCAGGCTTGGGCAAGTAACATTTGCACCACATAGGTGCCAGGCAAAGGCCATCTCCAACAAAAGAATATCCAAACATCTTCCCTTGACATTCAATGGCATTACCATTGCTGAATCCCCCCTCTATCAACATCCTGGGGGTTCCAATGGCGAGAACTGATATAATGACTGTGGCTTCAAGACTAGGTCAGAGGTTAGGAAATTTGCTGCGAGTAACTCACCTCCTGACTCCCCAGAGCCTGTCCACCATCTAGAAGGCTCAAGTCAAGAATATGATGGCATACTCTCCACTTGCCTGCGTGATTGCAACGCCAATAAAGCAACTCCAATAACACTCAAAAAGCTCCACACGATTCAGGACAAACCAGCCTACTTGATCGGCACCCCATTGTCGGGAAATTTATGTTCAACGATTAGTATTAGTTGAGTTTAGTTTACACACAATCGAAGTATACCAATCCAATATGATTTTATGCTGAATTCTGGGACACAACATCTTCACATGACTTGGCCTTAGCATCACACTGAAAATTGACAAGAGAACCGGCGCTGTGAGGCCACTTGTGCTGCCGTGCTGCCCATAGGTGCCAGACTCGCCACCATCTTCAGGTTAACCAAGATTGGTCTTAATGGTGCCCAGATTATGAGAATATTAAAAAACCCACATCAACCACATTTTCCCCCAATTACACCTCTTCTAGAAATACCTTGTAAATATGCAAATATGAAACCGTTTGAATCACCTTCCCTCTACAGTCTAGCCTTTGGATGAAAGTGTTCCACCTGCTTACTCCCATGTTCCCTCATTTTAAAAAAACTTTTGTTTCCTGACATTTGAATGTTCCACCATCGTGAACAATGTTCTGGGATCAATGTAAGCAACTCACTTGTAACTGATAAGCTTCTGCACAACACACACACGCTGATCTTGGAGAATATCGCTCAAAACATGTATGATCTATATATGATCTATTCCAAGATCTGATCATGCGCCATCAAGGGAAGATCAAACATCTCAAGTTGAAACGCAATATATACTTACAGTTCTATAAACATTGTCCACCCTACCCATATTCCTGCATTTACAAAATGCCATTACGCTTGGTATATTAGCTGCCTCTGCTAATTTAGCTCCGTTGGCAGCAATCACCTCTATATTATAGATTGCATTCCCAAAACCCATTAAAGGGTACCAAGTTAGGGTATCAAGAGTATTCTTGCAATCATGTGTATCTTTATCCAGCACCTTCAGTATAAAGCAACCTGACACTTCATAGATCAGCAATCACATAACATTTGGCATTAGCGCTGGAGGAAATTAGAGATAGGCAGCAGCAAGGTGATGCAAGCAAGCATTATAATTATATTTAAAAAGGTATCATCTAATTGAGGAGCAGCTAATCCACAAAGAAGAAATATATCCATGTAAGTATACCCATATAATCAAAAGACCAAGCAGCATTATGCAAGACAGGAGGTCTTGCCCATTATTCTTACAACACCCAGAAATAAGACACCAAGTGAGATTTTAGTGCACACATTCAGTTTGCCAAATTTCATTTACGTAACAAGTGAAAATGCAGGTACTTCACAGTATGTCTCAGCAGCTGAAGTGATTTTGATTTCCCCGCCCCCCCCCCCCCCGAGAGAAGACGTCACCGCAAACAGTATCTTTACAGCTAACATCTTCCTTTTTTTTAAAAAATGTAGTTATTTTTAAAAATTTTAAATACCCAATTATTTTTTTTCTCCCAACTAAGGGGCAATTTAGCGTCGCCTATTCACCTACCCATCTTTGGGTTGTAGGGGTGAGACCCACGCAAACACGGGGAGAAAGTGTAAACTCGACATGGGACAGTAACTGGAACCAGGATCGAACCCGGGTCCTTGGCGGCGTGGGGCAGCAGTGCTAACCACTGCGCCTCCATTGTTCTTTTCCCCTATTAGGGAGCTCTCTTCCCGTCATCCAAAACCAAAAACAAAGCATCGTTCCCCGGTTCGACTATTAGAAAAAGTGTAACCAGCTCGTCCCTTTCAGACGGTCACTGCAATGCATTCTTAGGATGTTGGATTCTTCACATGCATAACCGCATAACTTCAGCATTCTTGTCCTGGGCCAGTTCAAGTGAAAGGTAGGACCTGATTGTACAGCACCAAAACCCCAGATTTACCAAACACTTCAACCTGTTACAGGAAATGCTCTTTTTATATCCACATGCTGCAAAAATTCATGATTTCCGCACATAAAAAATATTTATAGTTTGAATCAATTCTACAGAATAATGAAACCATCAGAATATTTAGTGCAATTATGTTTATTTACAAATATGGATGTATTTCAATACTTCTGCTTCAACATCAATGCACTCACTGAGTTGGTGTTCAATTGGTTCTTTTGATGCTCTTTGCAATAAAAAGTGGCATAGCAGAATACAGACATCCATTTCCAGAATGGCTGATATATCAGATTCTGGGGTACTGATCTTTCTTCCGCTCGGTTTAACAGACGCATGGCTTGGAGATGATACACAAGAGTGGCCGAGTTGCTCAGAGGCTTTCTCTGCTGTTGTTTGAAGAACTACCTGAGAAAAACGTGAATGATAACCAACACACAAAACCTTTGCCCGTTATGGGCCCCAATGACAGTTCTGGAAGCAGAACAAGGTCCTGCTGGGTAATCTGGTAGTTCTTGCATTCTTCACTGACTACTTCACTGTGCAGTGAAGTTTACCTATACTTCAGTGCAAAGTCCTTGGCTTTTTAAATACCACTGATGACTCAAAGACCTTCTCCGAAGCCAGTTCATTTTCACCTGTGCATGTGTCCTTCAGATCGTAAAATATGCTGAACTATATCAGCTTTCTCCATTGTGCATGGCGCATCTTCATAACTTTAGGTGCTTATGTTGAAGTGGATCAGGCTAGCGCACGTTTCTCCAGCAATGGTGCTAGGTATGGTGGATGCACTGGGGCCAGTTCTTCCTCATGATGTGTTTGCATCACATCCAGGCCAATCTGTAGCCAGAAAATAAAAGTCCACAATTACACAATGAACTTGCATTACCAAGGCATTTATTCCTTGATTAACATTCACACGGACTGAAAAATGCATAGGCTTCAGTTGTACATAGCTTTCATATACCATCATGAAGCGACATACGCAAATATTTAGACATGCACACACACACACTTACCAAGATTATTCCTGATACTATCAATATCTGAGGCAACATTTCCCTCCAGGGTCTCAGTTGTATGCGGTTTTCCTTGTATACAGAGCTCTTGAGGTGAAAGGTCCTGGTCCTACAGCGTCTCTTCGAGCCTGGAGGTCGAACGACAAGACTTTCATCCTAAATCAATCTGCGCTGGAATCTTAAGCATGTTCCAGGGGTAACAGGTTAACTGCTAATGCACTGTTTACGTGAAAATTCTCCACCATTTCATCAAGCCATTGAAATGGCATTCAAGACGGTCAGCATACAGACAATAAATGAAGCATTTTATTTCATTTCCCTCACACCTTTTAGAAGGGCTTAGTCCAAACAAAGATT
Organism: Scyliorhinus torazame; assembly: GCF_047496885.1. Classification (NCBI taxonomy): domain Eukaryota; kingdom Metazoa; phylum Chordata; class Chondrichthyes; order Carcharhiniformes; family Scyliorhinidae; genus Scyliorhinus; species Scyliorhinus torazame. The sequence goes on along the minus strand of NC_092709.1, from coordinate 339,469,803 downwards.
CAATATATAACAGACATGCAAGTTTCAAAAATGCTCAGCACATTCAGCATATATTGTGCAGAGGTAATGCTCAATGTAAGGTTAGTAAAAATTGTTTAATCTTATAAAAGTTTACAATAGTTTTGTAAGATGTGCATTGTGGAAACTCACCAACAATGTGCTCTCCACTGATGTAGATAGGACCAGAACCAGTCTTCAAACGTAAACAGACCGGGGGAGACACCTCAAATCCTCCCAGAACCGTCTGGAACATAAAAGATTGACCGGATGTTCCGTTATCCAATGTACCACCTTTACATGCCAATGACACGACAGGTTAAATTCACACTGATGATAAAATATTTTAATATATTAGTTCATGCGACGTGGGCATCGCATTTATTGCCCATCCCCAATGGTTCCTGGGGAGAGGGGGGGTTGGGGGGGGGGGGGGGCAAAGGGTCAACCCACATTTCTCTGGATTTACAACAATGGTTTCATGGTCCTTATTCCAGATTTTTATGAATTCAAATATCACCATCTGCAGTGGCGGGGTTTGAACCTGGATCCCCAGAGCATTGCTCTGGGCTTCTGGATTTCCAGTAGTGACAATACCACTAGGCCACCGCCTCCCCAATGATAATATCAAGAACAATTAGGGAGAGTGCATGCTTATAACATGTATTCAAGTATTTATTAATTTTAAAAAAAATTTAGAGTACCTAATTATGTTTTTTCCAATTAAGGGGAAATTTAAGTGTGGCCAATTCACCTAACCTGCACAGCTTTGGGTTTATGGGGGTGAAACCCACGCAGACACTGGGTAAACGTGCAAACTCCACATGCACAGTGACCCAGAGCCGGGGTCAAACCTGGGACCTTGGCGCCATGAGGCAGCAGTGCTAACCACTGCACCACCCTGCTGCTGCCCCTACATGTATTCAAGTATTGAATCATATTGCTCTTCACCTTTTTTCTTTACTTTTCCAATTAAGAGGCAATTTAATGTGGACAAGTCTGCACATCTTTGGCTCATGGTGGTGAGGCGCATGCAGTTACGGGGAGAATGTGCAAACTCCACATGGACATATCGCTCCCAAGTTAATGAGGTTCATGATCACAAGTAAACAATTTCCTCTGCGTGCTTCAAAACAGGAGTTTCGCAAATTTGATCCATGGTTTGTGTCAAGTTAACTGATCTCAACTATAGCAATATTCGAAGCGACACAATTAGCCTGTGCACTGAGGTGGTGGGGAGAAATCCAGAGTTGTCATATGCACAGTGTTACACAGGATACGCAGCACAGAATCAGGCCGTTGGGACAACCAGCCCATTTATGCTGCCCTCGAGCCTCCCCCCATCTCTCCTCCCCCCATCTCTCCTCCATTAAATCCATCATAGCCCTCTATTCCCTTCTCCCCCATATACTTTAGTTTCCCCTTAAATGCATCTATATTATTCATTTCAACCACTTCTTGTTGTAGCTTGCTTCGCATTCTCATCATGCTTTGGGTAATGTTTCTTCTGAATTTCCAATGGGATTTCTTGGTGACTACCTAATATGGTTGGCCTCAATTTACACTCCTCTGCGTAAGGGTAAATACTCTCCCCATATCCACTCAATCAAAGTCTTCCATAATTGTATTAGGTCATCCTTTTCCCAAAAGCGAAGGGCATCTTGACTTTAGATATGCATACCCATACATTTCTGGTAGCATTATTGTAAATCTTCTCTGCACCCTCTCAGTACCTCAACACTCTTTTTATAATTTGGCAACTAGAATTATGCACAGTACGAAGTGTGGAATAACCAAGATTTGATATAGGTTTAACAATCTGCCTATTTTACAATCCTAATCCGCAAGACCTAAAGATTAGTATTCACTTTGCTTTTTTAAAGGCCTTGATAACTGTGATGCAACTTTTAGTGGCTGATGTACTTGTGCTCCAAGATCCCCTTGTTCCTCGACTCTACCTAGACTTGCACCTTTCAAATAAGAAGTCACCTCCCTACTCTTTCTAAAATCTATGTATCATATTTATGCCCCAGACACCACTTCTTCCACCTACCACACACTTGGGTTGCACCAAGTGTGATGCCTTAAAATGGGGTCTCAGCAGAGAAATGTGTTTGGGAAGCACCGCTTTATACTCTAGCTGCTTTTTGCCTTTATTCCAGTTGAGCAATCCATTCTATCACTTGCCCTCCGGCTCCACATTCTCTGACCTTATTCAGTACAGATTTACGGGAAACCTCATTAACCTTCTGAAATTCAGATAAATCACATCAATCACCGTCTACTCAGTTACCTACCTGTTTGATAGTTTAAGGTGGTGGCCTCAAGGACAATTAGAGATGGACAATAAAAATGCTGGCATCGGCAGCATGTCCCACAAAATAATGTTAAAAATTCAATGAGGTTGATTAATCATGATTTTCTCTTTTGAAACCCATGACTAGGAAATGGCCCCTTAATCAAAAGTGCACATGTACGAGGATTGAAGGACAGAATTAGGTTCCGATGAGATGCTTTACCTTCTGGCTGCTTAGCTAACACCAGTCACCATCTACACATCATATTAAGATTTACTCTATTAAAGTAAATGGGGGGGGGGGTTGCCGTAGTGGTATTGTCACTGGACTAGTAACCCTGAGACACAGAGACACAGGATAACGGTCTGGGAATCTGGGTTCAAATCCCACCACGGCAGATGGCGGAATTTAAACTCAAATATCTGGAATTAAAAGTCTAATGATGACCGTGAAACCATCGTCATTGTCATCAAAACCCATTTGGTTCACTAACGTCTTTTGGGGAAGGAAATCAGTCATCCTTACCAGGTCTGGCCTATATGTGGCTCAAGACCCACAGCAATGTGGTCGACTCTTAAATGCCTTCTGAAACAGCCTAGCAAGCCACTCAGTTGTATTCAACCGCTACAAAAACAAAAAAGAAATGAAATTGGATGGACTACCTGGCATTGAACCAGGTACTGGAAATGTCAACGGCAGACCCAGCCCTGTTCACCCTGCAACGTTCTCCTTACTAACATCTGGGGCGTGTGACAATAATAAAGGTTATTATTATACCATTGACTCTGGACCCCATCAAGTCTCACGGCTTCAGGTTAAACATGGGCAAGGAAACCTCCTGCTGATTACCACATACCGGCCACCATCAGCCGCTGAATCAGTGCTCCTCCATGTTGAACACCACTTGGAGGAAGCACTGAGGGTGGCAAGAGCGTAGAATATGCTCTGGGCAGGGGATTTCAATGTCCATCACCAAGAGTGGCTCGGTAGTACCACAACAGACCGAGCTGGCCGGGTCCTAAAGGACATAGCTGCGAGACTGGCACTTTGGCAGGTGATGTGGGAACCAAGAGGGAAAAACATACTTGACATCATTCTCACCAATCTGTCTGCTGCAGGTATCTGTCCATGACAGGATCAGTAGAAGTGACCACCGCACAGTCGTTGTGGAGACAAAGTCCCACCTTCACATTGAGGATACCCTCCATCGTGTTGTCTGGCACTATCCCCATGCTAAATGGGATAGACTTCGATCAGGTTTGGCAACTCAAGACTGGCCATCCATTTGGCACTGTGGGCCATCTTCAACAGCATGGCATTCAACCATAATCTGCAACATGACCCGAACCTCATGGCCCAAAGCTCAAAACCATCCAGCACTAAGTTAGCTGCTTGATTGGCACACTATCCACTACATTTCATTTCCTCCACCACCACGTGGCAGCAGTGTGTACTACATAAATAATGCACTGCAACAACTCACCAAGCCTCCTTCACCAGCTAAGATCCGATCCACTGGCTGTGGGATTGCTTAGCTCCATCTATTGGATGCTGTTTCTGCTGTTTGACACACAAGTAGTTGCGTTGTAGCGTGCTGCTCCTGGTATGTCATCTTGCACTCTTTATTGAACCAGGGTTGATCCCCTGCTTGATGGTCTTGGTAGTGTGGGATATGCCGGACCAGGAGGTTACAGTTTGCAGCTGAATACAATTCTGCTGCTGTTGATTGCCAGTGCCTCATAGATGCCCAGTTCTTGAGTTGCTAAATCTGTCAAAAATCTATTCCATGGTGTTAGTTTTCCATGGAAAGTACCGCCAGTGTGAAGGCAGCACCGCCAGTGTGAAGGCAGCACCGCCAGTGTGAAGGCAGCACCGCCAGTGTGAAGGCAGCACCGCCAGTGTGAAGGCAGCACCGCCAGTGTGAAGGCAGCACCGCCAGTGTGAAGGCAGCACCGCCAGTGTGAAGGCAGCACCGCCAGTGTGAAGGCAGCACCGCCAGTGTGAAGGCAGCACCGCCAGTGTGAAGGCAGCACCGCCAGTGTGAAGGCAGCACCGCCAGTGTGAAGGCAGCACCGCCAGTGTGAAGGCAGCACCGCCAGTGTGAAGGCAGCACCGCCAGTGTGAAGGCAGCACCGCCAGTGTGAAGGCAGCACCGCCAGTGTGAAGGCAGCACCGCCAGTGTGAAGGCAGCACCGCCAGTGTGAAGGCAGCACCGCCAGTGTGAAGGCAGCACCGCCAGTGTGAAGGCAGCACCGCCAGTGTGAAGGCAGCACCGCCAGTGTGAAGGCAGCACCGCCAGTGTGAAGGCAGCACCGCCAGTGTGAAGGCAGCACCGCCAGTGTGAAGGCAGCACCGCCAGTGTGAAGGCAGCACCGCCAGTGTGAAGGCAGCACCGCCAGTGTGAAGGCAGCACCGCCAGTGTGAAGGCAGCACCGCCAGTGTGAAGGCAGCACCGCCAGTGTGAAGGCAGCACCGCCAGTGTGAAGGCAGCACCGCCAGTGTGAAGGCAGCACCGCCAGTGTGAAGGCAGCACCGCCAGTGTGAAGGCAGCACCGCCAGTGTGAAGGCAGCACCGCCAGTGTGAAGGCAGCACCGCCAGTGTGAAGGCAGCACCGCCAGTGTGAAGGCAGCACCGCCAGTGTGAAGGCAGCACCGCCAGTGTGAAGGCAGCACCGCCAGTGTGAAGGCAGCACCGCCAGTGTGAAGGCAGCACCGCCAGTGTGAAGGCAGCACCGCCAGTGTGAAGGCAGCACCGCCAGTGTGAAGGCAGCACCGCCAGTGTGAAGGCAGCACCGCCAGTGTGAAGGCAGCACCGCCAGTGTGAAGGCAGCACCGCCAGTGTGAAGGCAGCACCGCCAGTGTGAAGGCAGCACCGCCAGTGTGAAGGCAGCACCGCCAGTGTGAAGGCAGCACCGCCAGTGTGAAGGCAGCACCGCCAGTGTGAAGGCAGCACCGCCAGTGTGAAGGCAGCACCGCCAGTGTGAAGGCAGCACCGCCAGTGTGAAGGCAGCACCGCCAGTGTGAAGGCAGCACCGCCAGTGTGAAGGCAGCACCGCCAGTGTGAAGGCAGCACCGCCAGTGTGAAGGCAGCACCGCCAGTGTGAAGGCAGCACCGCCAGTGTGAAGGCAGCACCGCCAGTGTGAAGGCAGCACCGCCAGTGTGAAGGCAGCACCGCCAGTGTGAAGGCAGCACCGCCAGTGTGAAGGCAGCACCGCCAGTGTGAAGGCAGCACCGCCAGTGTGAAGGCAGCACCGCCAGTGTGAAGGCAGCACCGCCAGTGTGAAGGCAGCACCGCCAGTGTGAAGGCAGCACCGCCAGTGTGAAGGCAGCACCGCCAGTGTGAAGGCAGCACCGCCAGTGTGAAGGCAGCACCGCCAGTGTGAAGGCAGCACCGCCAGTGTGAAGGCAGCACCGCCAGTGTGAAGGCAGCACCGCCAGTGTGAAGGCAGCACCGCCAGTGTGAAGGCAGCACCGCCAGTGTGAAGGCAGCACCGCCAGTGTGAAGGCAGCACCGCCAGTGTGAAGGCAGCACCGCCAGTGTGAAGGCAGCACCGCCAGTGTGAAGGCAGCACCGCCAGTGTGAAGGCAGCACCGCCAGTGTGAAGGCAGCACCGCCAGTGTGAAGGCAGCACCGCCAGTGTGAAGGCAGCACCGCCAGTGTGAAGGCAGCACCGCCAGTGTGAAGGCAGCACCGCCAGTGTGAAGGCAGCACCGCCAGTGTGAAGGCAGCACCGCCAGTGTGAAGGCAGCACCGCCAGTGTGAAGGCAGCACCGCCAGTGTGAAGGCAGCACCGCCAGTGTGAAGGCAGCACCGCCAGTGTGAAGGCAGCACCGCCAATGTGAAGGCAGCACCGCCAATGTGAAGACAGCACCGCCAATGTGAAGACACTATCGTCAATGTGAAGACACTATCGTCAATGTGAAGACAGTATCGTCAATGTGCAGACAGTATCGTCAATGTGAAGACAGTATCCTCAATGTGAAGACAGTATCGTCAATGTGAAGACAGCACCGTCAATGTGAAGACACTATCGTCAATGTGAAGACACTATCGTCAATGTGCAGACAGTATCGTCAATGTGAAGACAGTATCGTCAATGTGCAGACAGTATCGTCAATGTGAAGACACTATCGTCAATGTGAAGACAGTATCGTCAATGTGAAGACAGTATCCTCAATGTGAAGACAGTATCCTCAATGTGAAGACAGTATCCTCAATGTGAAGACAGCGTCGTCAATGTGAAGACAGTATCCTCAATGTGAAGACAGTATCCTCAATGTGAAGACAGTATCGTCAATGTGAAGACAGTATCCTCAATGTGAAGACAGTATCGTCAATGTGCAGACAGTATCGTCAATGTGAAGACAGTATCGTCAATGTGAAGACAGTATCGTCAATGTACAGACAGTATTGTCAATGTGACGACAGTATCGTCAATGTGAAGACAGTATCGTCAATGTGCAGACAGTATAGTCAATGTGAAGACAGTATCGTCAATGTGCAGACAGTATCGTCAATGTGCAGACAGTATCGTCAATGTGAAGACAGTATCGTCAATGTGAAGACAGTATCGTCAATGTGCAGACAGTATAGTCAATGTGAAGACAGTATTGTCAATGTACAGACAGTATTGTCAATGTGAAGACAGTATCGTCAATGTGAAGACAGTATCGTCAATGTGAAGACAGCACCGTCAATGTGAAGACAGTATCGTCAATGTGCAGACAGTATCGTCAATGTACAGACAGTATCGTCAATGTGAAGACACTATCGTCAATGTACAGACAGTATCCTCAATGTACAGACAGTATCGTCAATGTACAGACAGTATCGTCAATGTACAGACAGTATCGTCAATGTGAAGACAGTATCGTCAATGTGAAGACAGTATCGTCAATGTGAAGACAGCACCGTCAATGTGAAGACAGTATCGTCAATGTGCAGACAGTATCGTCAATGTACAGACAGTATCGTCAATGTGAAGACACTATCGTCAATGTACAGACAGTATCCTCAATGTACAGACAGTATCGTCAATGTACAGACAGTATCGTCAATGTGAAGACAGTATCCTCAATGTGAAGACAGTATCGTCAATGTGAAGACAGCACCGTCAATGTGAAGACAGCACCGTCAATGTGCAGACAGTATCGTCAATGTGCAGACAGTATCGTCAATGTGCAGACAGTATCCCCAATGTGCAGACAGTATCCTCAATGTGAAGACAGCACCGTCAATGTGAAGACAGCATCGTCAATGTACAGACAGTATCGTCAATGTGAAGACAGCACCGTCAATGTGAAGACAGCACCGTCAATGTGAAGACAGCACCGTCAATGTGAAGACAGCACCGTCAATGTGAAGACAGCACCGTCAATGTGAAGACAGTATCCTAAGTATCCTCAATGTGAAGACAGTGTCGTCAATGTACAGACACTATCGTCAATGTGAAGGCAGCACCGCCAGTGTGAAGGCAGCACCGCCAGTGTGAAGGCAGCACCGCCAGTGTGAAGGCAGCACCGCCAGTGTGAAGGCAGCACCGCCAGTGTGAAGGCAGCACCGCCAGTGTGAAGGCAGCACCGCCAGTGTGAAGGCAGCACCGCCAGTGTGAAGGCAGCACCGCCAGTGTGAAGGCAGCACCGCCAGTGTGAAGGCAGCACCGCCAGTGTGAAGGCAGCACCGCCAGTGTGAAGGCAGCACCGCCAGTGTGAAGGCAGCACCGCCAGTGTGAAGGCAGCACCGCCAGTGTGAAGGCAGCACCGCCAGTGTGAAGGCAGCACCGCCAGTGTGAAGGCAGCACCGCCAGTGTGAAGGCAGCACCGCCAGTGTGAAGGCAGCACCGCCAGTGTGAAGGCAGCACCGCCAGTGTGAAGGCAGCACCGCCAGTGTGAAGGCAGCACCGCCAGTGTGAAGGCAGCACCGCCAGTGTGAAGGCAGCACCGCCAGTGTGAAGGCAGCACCGCCAGTGTGAAGGCAGCACCGCCAGTGTGAAGGCAGCACCGCCAGTGTGAAGGCAGCACCGCCAGTGTGAAGGCAGCACCGCCAGTGTGAAGGCAGCACCGCCAGTGTGAAGGCAGCACCGCCAGTGTGAAGGCAGCACCGCCAGTGTGAAGGCAGCACCGCCAATGTGAAGGCAGCACCGCCAATGTGAAGACAGCACCGCCAATGTGAAGACAGCACCGCCAATGTGAAGACACTATCGTCAATGTGAAGACACTATCGTCAATGTGAAGACACTATCGTCAATGTGCAGACAGTATCGTCAATGTGAAGACAGTATCGTCAATGTGCAGACAGTATCGTCAATGTGAAGACACTATCGTCAATGTGAAGACAGTATTGTCAATGTGAAGACAGTATCCTCAATGTGAAGACAGTATCCTCAATGTGAAGACAGTATCCTCAATGTGAAGACAGCGTCGTCAATGTGAAGACAGTATCCTCAATGTGAAGACAGTATCCTCAAAGTGAAGACAGTATCGTCAATGTGAAGACCGTATCCTCAATGTGAAGACAGTATCGTCAATGTGCAGACAGTATCGTCAATGTGAAGACAGTATCGTCAATGTGAAGACAGTATCGTCAATGTACAGACAGTATTGTCAATGTGACGACAGTATCGTCAATGTGAAGACAGTATCGTCAATGTGCAGACAGTATAGTCAATGTGCAGACAGTATAGTCAATGTGAAGACAGTATCGTCAATGTGCAGACAGTATCGTCAATGTGCAGACAGTATCGTCAATGTGAAGACAGTATCGTCAATGTGAAGACAGTATCGTCAATGTGAAGACAGTATTGTCAATGTACAGACAGTATTGTCAATGTGAAGACAGTATCGTCAATGTGAAGACAGTATCGTCAATGTGAAGACAGCACCGTCAATGTGAAGACAGTATCGTCAATGTGCAGACAGTATCGTCAATGTACAGACAGTATTGTCAATGTGAAGACAGTATCGTCAATGTACAGACAGTATTGTCAATGTGAAGATAGCACCGTCAATGTGAAGACAGCACCGTCAATGTGAAGACAGTATCCTCAATGTGAAGACAGTGTCGTCAATGTACAGACAGTATCGTCAATGTGAAGACAGCACCGTCAATGTGAAGACAGCATCCTCAATGTGCAGACAGTATCGTCAATGTACAGACAGTATCGTCAATGTACAGACAGTATCCCCAATGTGCAGACAGTATCCTCAATGTGAAGACAGCACCGTCAATGTGAAGACAGTATCCTCAATGTGAAGACAGCACCGTCAATGTGAAGACAGCACCGTCAATGTGAAGACAGTATCGTCAATGTACAGACAGTATCGTCAATGTGAAGACAGCACCGTCAATGTGAAGACAGCACCGTCAATGTGAAGACAGTATCCTAAGTATCCTCAATGTGAAGACAGTGTCGTCAACGTACAGACAGTATCGTCAATGTGAAGACAGCACCGTCAATGTGAAGACAGTATCCTCAATGTGCAGACAGTATCGTCAATGTACAGACAGTATCGTCAATGTGAAGACAGCACCGTCAATGTGCAGACAGTATCCTCAATGTGCAGACAGTATCGTCAATGTACAGACAGTATCGTCAATGTACAGACACTATCGTCAATGTGAAGACAGTGTCGTCAATGTGAAGACAGCACCGTCAATGTGAAGACAGTATCCTCAATGTGAAGACAGTATCCTCAATGTGAAGACAGTATCGTCAATGTGAAGACACTATCGTCAATGTACAGACAGTATTGTCAATGTGAAGACAGTGTCGTCAATGTGAAGACAGCACCGTCAATGTGAAGACAGCACCGTCAATGTGAAGACAGCACCGTCAATGTGAAGACAGCACCGTCAATGTGAAGACAGTATCCTCAATGTGAAGACAGTATCCTCAATGTGAAGACAGGACTTTGACTCCAAAAAGGACCTTGTGGTGGTCACTCCTCCCTATACTGTCATAAGAACTAGGAACAGGAGTAGGCCATCTGGACCCTCGAGCCTGCTCCGCCATTTAATGAGATCATGGCTGATCTTTGTGGACTCAGCTCCACTCTCCGGCCCATATACCATATCCCCGAATCCCTTTATTCTTTAGAAAGGTATCGATCTTTTTCTTAAAAACGTTTAAAGAAGGAGCCTCAACTGCTTCACTGTGACAGATAGATTGGGGAGGATGAGGGTCAAGTATGTGTTTCCCTCTTGTCGGTTCTCCTTTGCCACAGACCAGTCTAGCAGTAGGGCTCAGCCAGCTTGGTCAGTAGTTGCTCTATCATTCAAGTCCCTCAACCAGAGGACATTGTGTCCTTTTCACCTTCGGCGCTTCTTCCAAGTGCTGTTCAACATAGAGGAAAACTGATTCATCGGCGGAGACGGGGTGTGGAGTGGGAGGTGGCAATCAGGAGCAGGTTTCCTTTCCCACGTTTGACCTGATGCCATGAGACATAGGTCTGGAGTCAAATGTCAATAACCCCCAGGAGAACGCCCTCTCAACTATACACCACTGCGTCCCCAGCCCTGTTGGGTCTGCCAGAGATGATTGGATTGTGTCGAAAAGGTGCAATTCCATGAGTATGACAATGACAGACTGTTGCTAGATTAGTCTGTCGGACAGCTCTCAAATTTTGGCACAAGCTCCCAGCAGTTAATAACAAAGACTTACTGAGTGGCTTGCAAGGCCATCTTGGAATCAACCACATTGCTGTGGGTCGAGTCACATGCAGATCAGACCAGAGGGCAGCAGATTTTCCTCACGCTGGTGAACCAAGTGGGCCTTTACAATGGTTTCATGGTGACGGTTGCTGAGGCTTGCTTTTAATTGCAGGTTTATCAAATTTCAATTCCACCAGCTGCCGTGGTGAGATTTAAACATGTGCCCCCATGCAACAATTGGAGCTTCTGGATCTCCACCCCACCCCACCCCACCCCACCAGTCTATATTGCGACTCAGAGTTTGAATACATGCCCATTTGGTCCAGAGGCAAAGGTGCTACAACTGAGTCAAGTGAACAAAATACTTTAGTTACATTAGGTTCCCGAGGCACACTTAATTGTTGATGCGCTCCATTTTATACTGTTGAACGAATAGCACACAACAGACAAACTTCCCCTCTCCACAAATCTGGTTTGCTTTGCAAATGCTCGATCTACTAACCTCATTTGCATTCAACGCAAGTGCATGCGCACATATTAAGGCACTTACTGTAGTTAGAATGGATGGTTTCAGAGATGTCAAAGGCACCTTGATCATTTTCCCATTCGGGTTCATAGCCTCCAGCTCAATGACGTGCAACTCATCCTTCGTTTCAGGACCCACACATACCTGCCACCAAGAAAAAGAAAGGTGATACTGACTTTTCATTGAAAAATAATACAAAGATATTTCAAGAGATCTCCCAACTTTACCGTTGGAGACAGAAAACAGAAAATATTCTCCAGGCTCAGGATCAAAACAGACAGAACTCCAGTAGATTTTTCCAGAGGCCGGATTTCCAAGCTTGCTGCACAAGACACCATCTGGTGGTGTTTTTTAGTTATGACATTAGTAAATAAAAGCCAACCCGCCAACGCTATTCATGCAGAAGGGGCCGTTATGCACGAAGCGGATTCTCGAGTCGGAAATCAATAACCAAAGTGACATATATGCCCTGGCTGCAGTCCTTCTTCTTGGGCAGTCCCTCCGGGTTGAGGATGTCTTCCTTCCACTCCAGGGGTTCTGTGGTGGCTGAATCTTGGATCTGCAGATTCTGCCACAGGTCTGGCAGGTGGTGTTTGATGGGGTGGCTGGGTGGATTCTGCATGTGCTCTTTCGCTGTTTCGGCGTGGCGTCCGTATGCTCCACCCCGTGACGCTCGAGGCAACTGGGGCCTTCGCGGATGCCTTTTCTTCCATTTGTGCGTTCTAAGACAAGTGGTTCCCACTTGTCGATGGGGTTGTTGTATTTATTTAGAGAGTTTGTTACCTTCTTGCTTTTCAGTTGCAACAGAATCAGACTGTTCATACGAACATATGAATTAGGAGTGGGACACTGGGCCCCTTGGGCCTGCTCTGCTATTCAATAAGCTCATGGCTGATCGAACTGTATCAACCCCACATTTCTGCCTACCCCCAATAGCCTCTCCCCCCCCCCCCCCACCCCTTGTTAATCAAAAATCCATTAAGATCTGCTTTAAAAATATTCAAAGTCCCTGCTTCTACTACCTTTTGAGGAAGAGAGTTCCAGTGACTCGAAGACAGACTGAGAGAAAGAAATGCTCCTAATTTCTGTCTTAAATGAGAGGCCCCTTATTTTTAAACAGTGATCCCTAGTTCTAGTTTCTTCCACAAGAGGGAACATCCTCTCCACACCCACCCAATCAAGACCCCTCAAGATTGTAAAGGTTTTGATCAAGAAGCCTCTTGTTCTTCTAAACTCTAGTCAATACAAACCTAACCTCTCCAACCTTTACCTCTGCAACCTTTCTGCCCAAGACAACCTGTGCATTCCTGGTATTGGTCTAGAAAGCCTCGCTGCTGGAAAGAGGTCTGCTAAACAATCTGGCAATGGTGTGAACTGCAAGTTGCTGGTAAATGACTCTAAGCCTGTTCAGTTGTATAGTAGAGAAACGCCATGCCAATGAGGAGTTATGGAAGGTACTTCTTTTTTTAAATATAAATTTAGAGTACCCAATCATATATTTTTTTCCAATTAGGGGGCAATTTAACGTGGCCAATCCACCTAACCTGCACACCCTGGCTGAGGGTGAAACCCACGCAGACATGGGGAGAATGTGCAAACTCCACACGGACAGTGACCCTTTGACCTGCCATCGTAGCCATATGCCTAGTCCAGTTCAGTTTCTGATCATTGGTAACCCCCAGGATGTTGATTGTGGGGGATTCAGCGATGGTAATACCGTTGAATGTCAAGAGGCAGTAGTTAGATCCTTGGAGGAGATGGTCATTGCCTGGCATGAATGTAACTTGCCACTTGTCTGCCCAAGCCTGGGTATTGTCCAGGTCTTGCTGCATTTGGACATGGACTGCTTCATTATCCGAGTCGTTGTGACTTCTGACCTGATGATGGAAGCAGCTGAAGTTGGTTGGGCCTAGGATACTACCCTGAGGAACTCCAGCATTGATGTCCTACAGCTGAGACGATTGACCTCCCAACCACCACAATCATCTTACTTTGTGCCAGGTATGACTCCAACCAGCAGAGAGTTTACCCCGGTTCCCACTGACTCCAGTTTTGCCATACTCGGTCAAATGCCGCCTTGATGTCAAGGGCAGTCACTCTCACTTCACCTTTGGCCATTTAGCTCTTTTGTCCATGTTCGAACCAAGGCTGTAATGAGGTCAGGAGCCGAGTGACCCTGGCGTAACCCAAACTGAACGTCTGTGAGCAGGTTATTGCTAAGTAAGTGCTGCTTGACAGCACTGTTAATGACGGAGAGTAGACCGATTTTTCGGATGACGGAGAGTAGACCGATTTTTCGGATGACGGAGAGTTGACCGATTTTTCGGATGACGGAGAGTAGACCGATTTTTCGGATGACGGAGAGTAGACCGATTTTTCGGATGACGGAGAGTAGACCGATTTTTCTGATGGAGAGTAGACTGATTTTTCTGATGGAGGAGTAGACTGATTTTTCTGATGGAGTGTAGACTGATTTTTCTGATGGAGAGTAGACTGATTTTTCTGATGGAGAGTAGACTGATTTTTCTGATGGAGGAGTAGACTGATTTTTCTGATGGAGGAGTAGACTGATTTTTCTGATGGAGAGTAGACTGATTTTTCTGATGGAGGAGTAGACTGATTTTTCTGATGGAGAGTAGACTGATTTTTCTGATGGAGTGTAGACTGATTTTTCTGATGGAGAGTAGACTGATTTTTCTGATGGAGGAGTAGACTGATTTTTCTGATGGAGAGTAGACTGATTTTTCTGATGGAGGAGTAGACTGATTTTTCTGATGGAGAGTAGACTGATTTTTCTGATGGAGTAGACTGATTTTTCTGATGGAGTGTAGACTGATTTTTCTGATGGAGAGTAGACTGATTTTTCTGATGGAGGAGTAGACCGATTTTTCTGATGGAGTGTAGACTGATTTTTCTGATGGAGAGTAGACTGATTTTTCTGATGGAGGAGTAGACTGATTTTTCTAATGGAGGAGTAGACTGATAGGGTGATAATTGACAGGGCTGGATTTGTCCTGTGTACAGGAGACACCTGGGAAATTTTCCGCATTGCCAGGTAGATGCCAGTGTTGGAGCTGTACTGGAACAGCTTGGCTGGGGGTCAGGCAAGTTCTGAAGCACAGGGCAGCACGGCAGCGCAGTGGCTAGCATTGCTGCCTCACGACACCAATGTCCCAGGTTCGATCCCGGCTCTGGGTCACTGTCAGTGTGGAGTTTGCACATTCTCCCCATGTTTGCCTGGGTTTCGCCACCACAACCCAAAGATGTGCAGGATAGGTGGATTGACCACACTAAAACTGCCCTTGAATTGGAAAAAAATAAATTGGGTACCCCAAATTTTTTTTTTTAAAGTTTGGGAGCACAAGCCGGAACATTATCAGGCCACATAGCTTTTTCAGTATCCAGTGCTTTCAGCCATTTCTTGATATCACGTGGAGTGAAGCCGAGAGCTGACATCTGTGATGCTGGGGACCTCCAGAGGAGACCAAGATGGATCATCCACTCGGCACTTCTGCCTGAAGATGGTTATGAATTCCTCAGCCTCGTCTTTTACACATATGTACTAGGCTCCTCCATCATGGAGGATGGGGATATTTGTGGAGCCACCTCCTCCATTGAGTTGTTTAATTGTCCACTACCAATCATGGCTGGATGTGGCAGGATCGCAGAGCTTAGATCTGATGCAGTCGTTATGGAGTCGCTTAGCTCTATTACTTGTTGTTTATGCTGTTTGGAGTACAAGTAGTCCTGTGTTGTAGCTTCACCAGGTTGACACATTTTTCAATGTGCCTGATGTTGCGCCTAGCATGCTCTCCTGCACACTTCATTGAACCAGGATTGATCCCCTGGCTTGCTGGCAATGCCGGGCTATGAGGTTTCAGATTGTGGTTGATTGGGGAGGATCAGGTTAAGTAGGTTTTTCCCTTTTGTTGGTTCCCTCACCACCTGCTGCAGTCCCAGTCTCGCAGCGATGTCCTTCAGGACCCGGCCAGCTCGGTCTGTGGTGGTACTGCCGAGCCACTTTTGGTGATGGACATTGAAGTCCCCCACCCAGAGCATATTCTGCATCCTTGCCACCCTCAGTGCTTCCTCCAAGTGGTGTTTAACATGGGAGGAGTACTGATTCATCAGCTGATGGTGGCTGGTACATGGTAATTAGCAGGCCGTTTCTTTGCCCATGTTCAACCTGAAGCCATGAGACTTAATGGGATCCAGAGTCAATGTTGAGGACTCCCAGGGCAACTCCCACCCGACTATATACCACTATGTCGCCACCTCTGCTGGGTCTGTCCTGCCGGTGAGACAGGACATACACATGAATGGTGACAGTGGTGTCTGGGATATTGTTTGTAAGGTATGATTCTGTGGGTATGACTATGTCAGGCTGTTGCTTGACTAATCTGTGAGACAGTTCTCCCAACTTTAGCACAAACGCTCAGGTGTTCATAAGGAGAACTTTGCAGGGTCGACAGGTCTCCTCCATCATTGAGGATGGGGATATTTGTAGAACCTCCTCCTCCAGTGAGTTGTTTTAAATTGTTCACCACCATTCATGGCTGGATGTGGCAGGACTGCAGAGGTTAGATCTGACGCGGTAGTAATGGAATTGCTTGTTGTTTGTGCCGTTGTCATTTTGGTGCTTGGTTCAATGCCGGGTGGTCCATCTGGTTTCATTCCTTTTTTGTGCTTTCTAAAGATTGAATACAACTGAGTGGTTTGCTAGGCCATTTCAAAGGGCATTTAAGAGTCAACCACATTGCTGGGGGGCTGGAGTCACATGTAGGCCAGATCAGGTAAGGATGGTAGATTTTCTTCCCTAAAGGACACTGGTGAACCAGGTGGGTTTTTAAAATGACAAATCGACAATGGTTTCATGGTCATCAGTAGAATTTTGATTCCAGATATTTTGTTTTGAGTTTAAATTCCATCATCTGCTGTGGTGGGACTCGAACCCTGGTCACCAGATCATTATCCTGGGTCTCTGGATTACTAGTCCAGCGACAATACCACTATGCCACCGCCTCCCCATATGCAAAATGTTTCCTTGGGGGGGGTGGGCGTGGGGGGAGAGAACAGAGAGGAATGTTGAGAACCAGGGGGACACGGCCCCAGAATAGAAGGCAAGCCATTGGACAGAGGTGTGGAGGAATTTCTTGGGTCAGAGGGTGGCCATTCTCTACCCCAGCTAGCTGTAGAGGCTCAGTCACTCGATGTTCATAGCAGAGAAACATGGGGATAGTGCAGGAGGTTGGCATTGAGGTAGCAGAACAGTCATTATCTGGTTAAATCGCAGAGCAGCAGCAAGGAGCTGAACCCATATTCCTTAGTTTGGGAACCCATGTTTTAGATTCCTCAACCAGAGGAGACAACCCCAGTGTCTAACCTGTAAAACCCCCTCAGAATCTTCAGCTTCAATGAGATTATTGCTGCTCATAGGACAACCGTCACGTCCCAGGCACCAATTCAATCAATCTTCACAATACCACTTCCAAAGCAAGCATATCCTTCCTTTACATGGAGACCAAACCTCAACAGCATTCCAGGTGTAGTCTCATCAACGCCCTGCACAAATGCAGCAGGATTTTGGTGTTCCTGTACGTCAATCCTCTTGCAATAAAGGCCAACAAGCCATTTGCTTTCCTAATTGCTTGATGTACCTGTAGGGGCTGGTTTAGCTCACTGGACTAAATCGCTGGCTTTTAAAGCAGACCAAGGCAGGCCAGCAGCACGGTTCAATTCCCGTACCAACCTCCCCGAACAGGGGCCGGAATGTGGCGACTAGGGGCTTTTCATAGTAACTTCATTGAAGTCTACTTGTGACAATAAGCGATTTTCATTCATTTTTATTCATTTCATTCATACCTGCATGCTAACTTTGAGCACACCCAGGGTCTCAGAAGTTTCACACTTCTGCGTCCTCTTCAACCTCCACTTAAAATTTCAGCAAACTTAGAGACATTACTCCCTTTGTTCAATTCAATATTATAGATTGCAAATAGCTGAAATTAAGGAATTTTCACTTAGATATTTAAGAGAAAAGTTTGAATTATTTCAGGTGTTCGGAACAATACCTTGCTCGTGTGGTCCAGCTGACCAGAATTAGATCTGGTAACAACCAATAATCTCTTATTGAATACCACGATTGTCCAAAAATGCAACATTATCCTCCTTTATTTTTTGGACACTAATGGAAGACACTTTACCATTTAAGTAAGCAGATTCATAGCTATGCTTACATGTAATAAGATTACAGTTTCCAATGACTCGTCTATTATTTAAGGAACAAGTTATTTTAAGGATGCAATAGGACCATACATCTATAACCTCATCACAAATAACTGCGCTTAAATGCTGTTCTGCTTGAGTACAGGGAACTGTCAGAACATCTGGTATTGACAGCACTGCAAATCTCTTGCACAGAATTGCAGCACAAACCAGGCTATTCAGCCCAACAGGTGCCATTGCTGATGCTGCATATGAGCCTCCTCCCTTCCTACCTCATCTAACCCCATTATCACATCCTTTTATATTCCTTTCTCTCTCAAATGCATCCATGCCATTTGCTTCAACTACTCCAGGAGGTATTAAATTCCACATTCTCACCACCTTGGATAAGTTAACAAAGTTCCTTTTTGATCCCTTGTACTCCTGTGGTCCAGCTCCTTCACAGAAATGCCATAAGATTCAAGGCCTTCAGCGCATCCATAATAATACATTTTTGTTGATGTGTTGAAGCCACTATACTGCTCCACTTCGGTTTGTTCGTTATTTTGGCTTTTGGTTAATCCATTGGTCCTGGTCAGTGTTTTCATGAACAATTGCAAACATCGCAAAAGGAGGAGTTCCCAATATTTTCATTTTGTTTCAGAAACGAAAGGAGTAGAGGAGATGCCACAACCTTATCTATCAAAACCATAGGATATGGATAAGAATAAACCACAAAGCAAGACCTTGAAACAGAAAAAAAATAAACCTGAACAGCAACATGACCATTAATATTATTGCTCAGTAAACTGGAGCTCATCTGAAACTTTACGATTTAGTATTTTATAGAAACTTTACGATTCAGGGCAGCACGGTAGCATAGTGGTTAGCACAATTGCTTCACAGCTCCAGGGTCCCAGGTTCGATTCCCGGATGGGGTCACTGTCTGTGAGGAGTCTGCATGTTCTCCCAGTGTGTGTGTGGGTTTCCTCCTGGTGCTCCGGTTTCCTCCCACAGTCCAAAGATGTGCAGGTTAGGTGGATTGGCCATGGTAAATTGCCCTTCGTGTCAAAAAGTGCCCTTAGTGTTGGGTGGGGTTACTGGGTTATGGGGGGTTACTGGGTTATGGGGATAGGGTGGAGGTATGGGCTTTGGTAGGGTGCTCTTTCCAAGAGCCAGTGCATACTCAATGGGCCGAATGGCCTCCTTCTGCACTGTAACTTCGATGTCTATGTATCAGAATCTGGCACTGTTCCTTCCTCCAAGACTCTCCTCAAAGCTTACTTCTGATTGAGTTTATAACCCATCTGTTCTGATACCTCCTCCTTCGGCTCGATCTTTTCTTCCCACTCAAACAAAACGTCTTGCGTCATTTTCAAAATCTCAATTGTTATAAAATTTCATTTTACAAATAATGTGTAGTAAACCGGTGGGAAACAGTTAAAAACCAAAAAAATAAACTCCAAAAAAGGTGAATGAGAGCAGTATTTTATTTTCTGTAATGGTGTTTATGCCATCTTTGAAGTGCAAGATTAACACACTACGCGATTAATTTCCCTTCATTATCTAAAAGGTTACCCCACAAACATCTTTTAAATCATAAAATTAAAGAGTGTGCTGCAAATTTAAGGTTTCAAGAATGGAAGATGGTGAGTCAGAGAATCAATAGCGGTTAAAGTCTAGCCAGAAGAATGGCACAAACAGCCTCTGGCTAAAAGTTAAATAAGTGCAAGAAAGAACTTTAAAAAAAAAAAGACCCGGAGTCTCTAATTAAGCAATTTGAATTGTTCTTGTGCAATATTCTTGGTGAAAGACAAATGAGCCAAGAACAGTAGAGAAACCCAATGGTCTGCAGAATGCACGGGCTTGGGGAAGGGGGGGGGGGGGAAAGAGGAAAAAGGGGGTGTAACAGAATGCAACCTAGAAAAAGTGAGGGTATGCAACAGCTCATTCCCAAGAATGAGGTTCAAGTCTTGTGGCTGCATGGTAGCAGACTCAAATTCTATACAGTACATCATTTTCCAAATTGTCCTCGGTGTCCCATGCATTGAAGCACATTGCATATATCCCCAGTATGGCAGGGTTTTAAAGAGTACCCACCACAAGAGTTTGCACAAGGCCAGACTTGCAACATACTCCATAGCTCAGGACACTCACCGTCCTCAGGATGAGTTGGTGTGCCATCCGATCATCATGCAGCTGGAATTTGTATTCCTTCTTTCCTTCCTCCAACACACATCCTGAACAACCAAATATGAAAAATAAATTTGAGAACTCATATCCACCAAATATACAAAATATTTTTGTTGATTCCAAAAGTTTGAAAGGGAGGTTGGGGCAGCAAATGGATACATTACCGCTCAGGCTAGGTATTACATTGCTTGTGTAAATGGTTTGGTAAATTAAATATGCATTTCTATTGTACTTGTTATTACCCCAGTACAAACCATTTTATGGCCATTGAAAGATTTCTGAAGCACAGTCACCAAGACAAGGTGATTTGAGAAACATGGCAGCCAATTTCACAAAAAGCAATGTAGTGGTTATCAGATAATCTGCCTTAAAGATGTTGGGTGAGAGTTAAATGGTGAGGAGGTCAGTAGGGAGAATTTCTTTGCTGCTTTTAAAGGTAGAGGGAGAGAGATTTTGATTCTTTTTCAAAGCAAGGAAATGGGACTTTGAGATTTAAGGAACAAGGATCTCCCAGGTATGCCATGTTCCGTCTGCGTGAAACAAATTGAGGGACATGGGAAGATCGAATATGGTGTGGTAGGGAGCATTTTTGGCGGATGTGGGCATCGCTGGCTGGACCAATATTTATTTCTCAACCCCGAGGGCATTTAAGAGTCAACCACATTGCTGCGAGTCTGGAGTAACGTGCAGGTCAGACCAGAAAAGGATGGCAGATTTCCTCCCATTAAGGACATTAGTGAACCAGATGGGTTATTATGACAATCAACAATGGTTTCACAGTTATCATTAGATTTTTAATTCCAGATTTTTATTGAATTCAAATTCCACCATCTCTCCTGGTGGGATTCGAACCTCAGTCCCCACGGTATTACACTGGATCTCTGGATTATTAGCTCAGTGAGCATGAAAAAATGAAAATCGCTTATTGTCACAAGTAGGCTTCAATGAAGTTACTGTGAAAAGCCCCTAGTCGCCACATTCCGGCACCTGTTCGGGGAGGCTGGTACGGGAATTGAACCATGCTGCTGGCCTGCTTTAAAAGCCAGCGATTTAGCCCAGTGTGTTAAACCAGTCCCTCCACTACAATACCACTACACCACTTCCACCCCTTGAGTTTTGCTACCAATCTGCACAAGTAAAAAATGTCACATGCCATACTTATTCAACTGAATTCATTAGTTAATGCAAAATTATTTTTCCTTAAATTGGTGTATTAGTTGCCTGCTAAGTGTTTTTATTTGTTCTTTGCCGATTTTATTTGGTTATACTACTGGTCTTAAAACATGAAATGTTATATTTAGGTTTTTTTCAAGTGGTTGGGAAATTCATCTCTCTTTTTTAAAAAAGTTGTCAGTTTCTACAGAGATTGTAACAAATTTAATCAGTTCTTACAACTTCTGCCCCCTCAGTCTATTCCTCAAAATGTGAAGGTCATTCTTCAGTTAATCTTTTAATATGATTTTGATTCTGCGCCTGCTCACAATGTGTGTACCTAAACCCACCCATACCAACCACACCATGTCTCTTTGAATCTCTCCTGTTGAGCAGTGCTCTAAGGGACTAAGAGTAAGGTAGGCAAAGGATTCAAGATGGTGGATGTGTAGCAGCCTTGGTTGTCCAACAGGTTTGAGGTTCTAACAGCTTGCCTGGAAGAGAGCGGGGGCTGCAAAAGTGGATGAGCAAAGAGACAAATGGCACTACGATACAGGGAACCATTCAAGTGCGGGAACGTTGTGATAGTGGGATGATTGCATGGTCGGGGGGGGGGCTGCAGACGAGAACAGCCCAGGTGGCTGTGTTGCTGGCCCAATGCCAGAGTTTGATACAGCTGCTTGGGTAGATGGGGAACTTGCAGTGCGAGGGGTCCACGTGGGTACCAACATGGACAGGCAAGGAAAGAGATTCTGCTTGGGGATTATGAGCACAGATTCACAGAAAGATTCAGTGCAGAAAAGGCCCTTCGGCCCATCGAGTCTGCACCCAAAAGCACCCTATTTGCCAGCCCTAATCCCATTTGAAAGCACTGCTTTTCGAATATATGCCACAATTGATGAAGTCAAGTGTCCCATATACCTTTTTCACAACCCTATTAACCTGCCCTTCTGCCTTGAAATCTATTTACAAACACACCAAGGTCTCTTTGTTCCTCAGGACTACCCAGTGTGGTGCCATTCATTGAATATTTCCTTGTCAAATTGCTCCTTCCAAAGTGGCAAATGTTTGAGAGATTTTTAATGGCTCTCAGCAAAGACTTATCATTTGTAATAGCCATTTTGAAATATCTGTAATGTTTCTGTGACAGCAGGTGACCGGGGTGACGGGGAGGGGAAAGAAGGGGTGACGGGGAGGGGAAAGAAGGGGTGACGGGGAGGGGAAAGAAGGGGTGACGGGGAGGGGAAAGAAGGGGTGACGGGGAGGGGAAAGAAGGGGTGACGGGGAGGGGAAAGAAGGGGTGACGGGGAGGGGAAAGAAGGGGTGACGGGGAGGGGAAAGAAGGGGTGACGGGGAGGGGAAAGAAGGGGTGACGGGGAGGGGAAAGAAGGGGTGACGGGGAGGGGAAAGAAGGGGTGACGGGGAGGGGAAAGAAGGGGTGACGGGGAGGGGAAAGAAGGGGTGACGGGGAGGGGAAAGAAGGGGTGACGGGGAGGGGAAAGAAGGGGTGACGGGGAGGGGAAAGAAGGGGTGACGGGGAGGGGAAAGAAGGGGTGACGGGGAGGGGAAAGAAGGGGTGACGGGGAGGGGAAAGAAGGGGTGACGGGGAGGGGAAAGAAGGGGTGACGGGGAGGGGAAAGAAGGGGTGACGGGGAGGGGAAAGAAGGGGTGACGGGGAGGGGAAAGAAGGGGTGACGGGGAGGGGAAAGAAGGGGTGACGGGGAGGGGAAAGAAGGGGTGACGGGGAGGGGAAAGAAGGGGTGACGGGGAGGGGAAAGAAGGGGTGACGGGGAGGGGAAAGAAGGGGTGACGGGGAGGGGAAAGAAGGGGTGACGGGGAGGGGAAAGAAGGGGTGACGGGGAGGGGAAAGAAGGGGTGACGGGGAGGGGAAAGAAGGGGTGACGGGGAGGGGAAAGAAGGGGTGACGGGGAGGGGAAAGAAGGGGTGACGGGGAGGGGAAAGAAGGGGTGACGGGGAGGGGAAAGAAGGGGTGACGGGGAGGGGAAAGAAGGGGTGACGGGGAGGGGAAAGAAGGGGTGACGGGGAGGGGAAAGAAGGGGTGACGGGGAGGGGAAAGAAGGGGTGACGGGGAGGGGAAAGAAGGGGTGACGGGGAGGGGAAAGAAGGGGTGACGGGGAGGGGAAAGAAGGGGTGACGGGGAGGGGAAAGAAGGGGTGACGGGGAGGGGAAAGAAGGGGTGACGGGGAGGGGAAAGAAGGGGTGACGGGGAGGGGAAAGAAGGGGTGACGGGGAGGGGAAAGAAGGGGTGACGGGGAGGGGAAAGAAGGGGTGACGGGGAGGGGAAAGAAGGGGTGACGGGGAGGGGAAAGAAGGGGTGACGGGGAGGGGAAAGAAGGGGTGACGGGGAGGGGAAAGAAGGGGTGACGGGGAGGGGAAAGAAGGGGTGACGGGGAGGGGAAAGAAGGGGTGACGGGGAGGGAAAAGAAGGGGTGACGGGGAGGGGGAAAGAAGGGGTGACGGGGAGGGGGAAAGAAGGGGTGACGGGGAGGGGGAAAGAAGGGGTGACGGGGAGGGGAAAGAAGGGGTGACGGGGAGGGGAAAGAAGGGGTGACGGGGAGGGGAAAGAAGGGGTGACGGGGAGGGGAAAGAAGGGGTGACGGGGAGGGGAAAGAAGGGGTGACGGGGAGGGGACAGAAGGGGTGACGGGGAGGGGAAAGAAGGGGTGACGGGGAGGGGAAAGAAGGGGTGACGGGGAGGGGAAAGAAGGGGTGACGGGGAGGGGAAAGAAGGGGTGACGGGGAGGGGAAAGAAGGGGTGACGGGGAGGGGAAAGAAGGGGTGACGGGGAGGGGAAAGAAGGGGTGACGGGGAGGGGAAAGAAGGGGTGACGGGGAGGGGAAAGAAGAGGTGACGGGGAGGGGAAAGAAGAGGTGACGGGGAGGGGAAAGAAGAGGTGACGGGGAGGGGAAAGAAGAGGTGACGGGGAGGGGAAAGAGGGGTGACGGGGAGGGGAAAGAGGGATGACGGGGAGGGGAAAGAGGGGTGACGGGGAGGGGAAAGAGGGGTGACGGGGAGGGGAAAGAGGGGTGACGGGGAGGGGAAAGATGGGTGACGGGGAGGGGAAAGAGGGGTGACGGGGAGGGGAAAGAGGGGTGACGGGGAGGGGAAAGAGGGGTGACGGGGAGGGGAAAGAGGGGTGACGGGGAGGGGAAAGAGGGGTGACGGGGAGGGGAAAGAAGAGGGGGGAGGTTACTGAGGGGGGTGGGGGGGTTACTGACGGGGGGAGAGGTTACTGAGGGGGGGAGGTTACTGAGGGGGGGAGGTTACTGAGGGGGGGAGGTTACTGAGGGGGGGAGGTTACTGAGGGGGGGGAGGTTACTGAGGGGGGGAGGTTACTGAGGGGGGGAGGTTACTGAGGGGGGGAGGTTACTGAGGGGGGGAGGTTACTGGGGGGGGGAGGTTACTGGGGGGGGGGTTATTGAGGGGGGGGGAGGTTATTGAGGGGGGGGAGGTTATTGAGGGGGGGGAGGTTACTGAGGGGGGGGGGGGGAGGTTACTGAGGGGGTGGGGAGGTTATTGTGGAGGGGGGAGGTTATTGAGGGGGGGAGGTTATTGAGGGGGGGGGGAGTTACTGACGGGGGGGGGAGGTTACTGACAGGGGGGGGGGGAGGTTACTGAGGGGGTGGAGGTTACTGAGGGGGGGGGGGGGAGGTTACTGAGGGGGTGGGGAGGTTATTGTGGAGGGGGGAGGTTATTGAGGGGGGAGGTTATTGAGGGGGGGAGGTTATTGAGGGGGGGAGGTTATTGAGGGGAGGGGGGATGTTACTGAGGGAACGGGGGATGCTACTGATGGGGGGGGAGGTTTCTGAGGGGGTGGAGGTTTCTGAAGGGCAGGGGGGGGGAGGTTAATGCGGGGGGGGGGGGGGAGGTTACTGGGGGGGGGAAGGTTACTGGGGGGGGGGGGGGGAGGTTACTGGGGGGGGGGGAGAGGTTACTGAGGGGGGGGGAGAGGTTACTGAGGGGGGGGGAGGTTACTGGGGGGAGGGGGGGGAGGTTATTGAGGGGAGGGGGGATGTTACTGATGGGGGGGGAGGTGACAGAGGGGACGGGAGGTGACTGAGGGTGGGAGAGGTTCCTGGGGGGGGGGGGGGGGGGAGGTTACTGAGGGGGGGGGGGGGAGGTTACTTGGGGGGGGGGGGGGGGGAGGTTACTTGGGGGGGGGGGGGGGAGGTTACTGGGGAGGGGGGGGGGAGGTTACTAAAGGGGAGTAGGTTACAGAGGGGGGGGAAGGTTACTGGGGGGGGGGGAAGGTTACTGAGGGGGGGGGAAGGTTACTGAGGGGGGGGGAAGGTTACTGAGGGGGGGGGGAAGGTTACTGAGGGGGGGGGAAGGTTACTGAGGGGGGGGGGAAGGTTACTGAGGGGGGGGAAGGTTACTGAGGGGGGGGAAGGTTACTGAGGGGGGGGAAGGTTACTGAGGGGGGGGGGAAGGTTACTGAGGGGGGGGGGGGAAGGTTACTGAGGGGGGGAAGGTTACTGAGGGGGGGAAGGTTACTGAGGGGGGGGAAGGTTACTGAGGGGGGGGGGAAGGTTACTGAGGGGGGGAAGGTTACTGAGGGGGGGGAAGGTTACTGAGGGGGGGGGGAAGGTTACTGAGGGGGGGGAAGGTTACTGAGAGGGGGGGGTTCCTGAGAGGGGGGGTTCCTGAGAGGGGGGGTTCCTGAGAGGGGGGGTTACTGAGAGGGGGGGTTACTGAGAGGGGGGAGTTACTGAGAGGGGAGGGTTACTGAGTGTGGGTGGGGTTACTGAGAGGGGGGAGTTACTGAGAGGGGGGAGTTACTGAGAGGGGGGAGTTACTGAGAGGGGGGGGGGGGGGAGAGGTTACTGACCGGGGGGGGGGTATTGACGGGGGTGGGGGGTTACTGACGGGGGGAGGTTACTGACGGGGGGGGGGGGGGGGGGGTACCGGGGGGAGGGGGGATGTTACTGAGGGAAGGGGGTATGTTACTGATGGGGGGGGGAGGTTTCTGAGGGGGGGGGAGGTTATTGAGGGGGGGGGGGGGGGGAGGTTATTGAGGGGGGGGGGGGAGGTTATTGAGGGGGGGGGGAGGTTATTGAGGGGGGGGGGAGGTTATTGAGGGGGGGGGGGAGGTTATTGAGGGGGGGGGAGGTTACGGGGGGGGAGAGGTTACGGGGGGGGGGTTACTGGGGGGGGGGGGGAGGTTACCGGGGGGAGGGGGGATGTTACTGAGGGAAGGGGGGATGTTACTGATGGGGGGGGGAGGTTTCTGAGGGGGGGGGGGGGAGGTTACTGAAGGGCAGGGGAGGAGGTTACTGAGGGGGGGAGGAGGTTACTGAGGGGGGGAGGAGGTTACTGAGGGGGGGAGGAGGTTACTGAGGGGGGGAGGAGGTTACTGAGGGGGGGAGGTTACTGAGGGGGGGGGAGGTTACTGAGGGGGGGGAGGTTACTGAGGGGGGGGGAGGTTACTGAGGGGGGGGAGGTTACTGAGGGGGGGGAGGTTACTGAGGGGGGGGAGGTTACTGAGGGGGGGGGGGAGGTTACTGAGGGGGGGGGGGAGGTTACTGAGGGGGGGGGAGGTTACTGAGGGGGGGGGGGGACTGAGGGGGGAGGTTACTGAGGGGGGGGAGGAGGTTACTGACGGGTGGAGAGGTTACTGATGGGGGGGGTGGGGGGAGGTTACTGACGGGTGGGGGGAGGTTACTGACTGGGGGGAAGAGGTTACTGATGGGGGGGGTGGGGGGAGGTTACTGATGGCGGGGGTGGGGGGAGAGGTTACTGACCCGGGGGGGGGGGGGGGAGAGGAGGTTACTGACGGGAGGGGGGGGGGGGGGGGAGGGTACAGACGGGGGTGGGGGAGGATACTGACGGGGGGGGTTACTGATTGGGGGGGGGGGAGGTTACTGAGGGGGGGGGATACTGAGGGGGGCGGGGGAGGATACTGAGGGGGGGGGGAGGTTACTGAGGGGGGGGATACTGAGGGGGGCGGGGGAGGATACTGAGGGGGGGGAGTTTACTGAGGGAGGGGGGGGGAGGTTACTGAGGGAGGGGGGAGGTTACTGAGGGAGGGGGGAGGTTACTGAGGGGGAGGTTTACTGAGGGGGAGGTTACTGAGGGGGGGGAGGTTACTGAGGTGGGGGGAGGTTACTGGGGGGGGTGGGGGAGGTTACTGGGGGGGGGGGGAGGTTACTGGGGGGGGAGGTTACTGGGGGGGGGGGGAGGTTACTGGGGGGGGAGGTTACTGGGGGGGGGGGGAGGTTACTGGGGGGGGGGAGGTTACTGGGGGGGGGGAGGTTACTGGGGGGGGGGGGGGGAGGTTACTGGGGGGGGGGGGAGGTTACTGGGGGGGGGCGGGAGGTTACCGGGGGGAGGGGGGGATGTTACTGATGGGGGGGGGAGGTTTCTGAGGGGGGGGGGGAGGTTACTGAAGGGCAGGGGAGGAGGTTACTGAGGGGGGGAGGAGGTTACTGAGGGGGGGAGGAGGTTACTGAGGGGGGGAGGAGGTTACTGAGGGGGGGAGGAGGTTACTGGGGGGGAGGAGGTTACTGAGGGGGGGAGGTTACTGAGGGGGGGGGAGGTTACTGAGGGGGGGGAGGTTACTGAGGGGGGGGGGGGAGGTTACTGAGGGGGGGGGAGGTTACTGAGGGGGGGGGGGGGAGGTTACTGAGGGGGGGGGGACTGAGGGGGGAGGTTACTGAGGGGGGGGAGGAGGTTACTGACGGGTGGAGAGGTTACTGATGGGGGGGGTGGGGGGAGGTTACTGACGGGTGGGGGGAGGTTACTGACTGGGGGGAAGAGGTTACTGATGGGGGGGGTGGGGGGAGGTTACTGATGGCGGGGGTGGGGGGAGAGGTTACTGACCCGGGGGGGGGAGAGGAGGTTACTGACGGGAGGGGGGGGGGGGGGGAGGGTACAGACGGGGGGGGGGGGAGGATACTGACGGGGGGGGTTACTGATTGGGGGGGGGGGGGGGAGGTTACTGAGGGGGGGGGATACTGAGGGGGGCGGGGGAGGATACTGAGGGGGGGGGGGGGAGGTTACTGAGGGGGGGGATACTGAGGGGGGCGGGGGAGGATACTGAGGGGGGGGGAGTTTACTGAGGGAGGGGGGGGGAGTTTACTGAGGGAGGGGGGGGAGGTTACTGAGGGAGGGGGGAGGTTACTGAGGGAGGGGGGAGGTTACTGAGGGGGAGGTTTACTGAGGGGGAGGTTACTGAGGGGGGGGAGGTTACTGAGGTGGGGGGAGGTTACTGGGGGGGGGGGGGAGGTTACTGGGGGGGGGGGGGGGGAGGTTACTGGGGGGGGAGGTTACTGGGGGGGGGGGGGGGAGGTTACTGGGGGGGGAGGTTACTGGGGGGGGGAGGTTACTGGGGGGGGGGGAGGTTACTGGGGGGGGGGGAGGTTACTGGGGGGGGGGGGGAGGTTACTGGGGGGGGAGGTTACTGGGGGGGGGGGGGGGAGGTTACTGGGGGGGGGGAGGTTACTGGGGGGGGGGAGGTTACTGGGGGGGGGGGGAGGTTACTGGGGGGGGGGGAGGTTACTGGGGGGGGGGGGGAGGTTACTGGGGGGGGGGGAGGTTACTGGGGGGGGGGGAGGTTACTGAGGGGGGGAGGTTACTGGGGGGGGGAGGTTACTGGGGGGGGGGGGAGGTTACTGAGGGGGGGGGAGGTTACTGAGGGGGGGGGGAGGTTACTGAGGGGGGGGGGAGGTTACTGAGGGGGGGGGGAGGTTACTGAGGGGGGGGAGGTTACTGAGGGGGGAGGGAGGTTACTGAGGGGGGGGGAGGTTACTGAGGGGGGGGGAGGTTACTGAGGGGGGGGGAGGTTACTGAGGGGGGGGGAGGTTACTGAGGGGGGGGGGAGGTTACTGAGGGGGGGGGGAGGTTACTGAGGAGGGGGGGGAGGTTACTGAGGGGGGGGGAGGTTACTTAGGGGGGGAGGTTACTTTGGGGGGGGGAGGTGACTGAGGGGGGGGAGGTGACTGAGGGGGGGGGGAGGTGACTGAGGGGGGGGGGGAGGTGACTGAGGGGGGGGGGAGGTGACTGAGGGGGGGGGAGGTGACTGAGGGGGGGGGAGGTGACTGAGGGGGGGGGAGGTGACTGAGGGGGGGGGAGGTGACTGAGGGGGGGGGAGGTGACTGAGGGGGGGGGAGGTGACTGAGGGGGGGGGGAGGTGACTGAGGGGGGGGGAGGTGACTGAGGGGGGGGGGAGGTGACTGAGGGGGGGAGGTTACTGAGGGGGGGAGGTTACTGAGGCGGGGGGGGAGGTTACTGAGGGGGGGGAGGTTACTGAGGGGGGGGGAGGTTACTGAGGGGGGGGAGGTTACTGAGGGGGGGGGGAGGTTACTGAGAGGGGGGGAGGTTACTGAGGGGGGGGGAGGTTACTGAGGGGGGGGGGGAGGTTACTGAGGGGGGGGGGAGGTTACTGAGGGGGGGGGAGGTTACTGAGGGGGGGGGAGGTTACTGAGGGGGGGGGGGAGGTTACTGAGGGGGGGGGGGAGGTTACTGAGGGGGGGGGAGGTTACTGAGGGGGGGGGGGGAGGTTACTGAGGGGGGGGGTTACTGAGGGGGAGGAGGTTACCGGGGGTTGGGTTACGGAGGGGGGGTGAGGTTACGGAGGGGGGGGGAGGTGACGTAGGGGACGGGAGGTGACTGAGGGTGGGAGAGGTTCCTGGGGGGAGGGCGGGGGGGGGGGGAGGTTACTGAGGGGGGGGGGGGGGGGGGGGAGGTTATTGGGGGGGGGGGAGGATACTGAGGCAGGGGGGAGGTTACTAAAGGGGAGTAGGTTACAGAGGGGGGGGGTAGGTTACTGAGAGGGGGTAGGTTACTGAGGGGGGGTAGGTTACTGAGGGGGGGAAGGTTACTGAGGGGGGGGAAAGGTTACTGAGGGGGGGAAAGGTTACTGAGCGGGGGGAAAGTTACTGAAGGGGGGGGGGGAAGGTTACTGAGGGGGGGGAGAGGTTACTGAGGGGGGGGGGGAAGAGGTGGCTGACGGGGGGGGGGGATGTTACTGAGGGGGGGGGAGGTTACTGAGAGGGGGGGGGGAGGTTACTGAGAGGGGGGGGAAGGTTACTGAGAGGGGGGGGAAGGTTACTGGGAGGGGGGGAGGTTACTGAGAGGGGGGGAGGTTACTGAGAGGGGGGGTTACTGAGAGGGGGGGGTTACTGAGAGAGGGGGGGTTACTGAGGGGGGGGTTACTGAGAGGGGGGGTTACTGAGAGGGGGGAGTTACTGAGGGGGGGGGAGTTACTGAGGGGGGGGAGTTACTGAGGGGGGGGGGTTACTGAGGGGGGGGGGGGGAAGTTACTGAGGGGGGGGAGTTACTGAGGGGGGGGAGTTACTGAGGGGGGGGGGGGAGTTACTGAGGGGGGGGGGGGGAGTTACTGACGGGGGGGGGAGGTTACTGACAGGGGGGGGGAGGTTACTGAGGGGGGAGGTTACTGAGGGGGTGGAGGTTACTGAGGGGGTGGAGGTTACTGAGGGGGGGGGGAGGTTACTGAGGGGGTGGGGAGGTTACTGAGGGGGGGGGGGGAGGTTACTGACAGGGGAGGTTATTGTGGAGGGGGGAGGTTATTGAGGGGGGGTAGGTTATTGAGGGGAGGGGGATGTTACTGAGGGAACGGGGGATGTTACTGATGGGGGGGGAGGTGACGGAGGGGACGGGAGGTGACTGAGGGTGGGAGAGGTTCCTGGGGGGGGGGGGGGGGGGGAGGTTACTGAGGGGGGGGGGGGGGGGGAGGTTACTGAGGGGGGGGGGGGGGGAGGTTACTGGGGGGGGGGGGGTTACTGAGGGGGGGGGAGGTTACTAAAGGGGAGTAGGTTACAGAGGGGGGGGGGAAGGTTACTGAGGGGGGGGGGAAGGTTACTGAGGGGGGGGGGAAGGTTACTGAGGGGGGGGGGAAGGTTACTGAGGGGGGGGGGGAAGGTTACTGAGGGGGGGGGAGGTTACTGAGGGGGGGGAAGTTACTGAGGGGGGGGGGGGAGGTTACTAAAGGGGAGTAGGTTACAGAGGGGGGGGGAAGGTTACTGAGGGGGGGGGAAGGTTACTGAGGGGGGGGGAGGTTACTGAGGGGGGGGGGAAGGTTACTGAGGGGGGGGGAAGGTTACTGAGGGGGGGGGAAGGTTACTGAGGGGGGGGGGAAGGTTACTGAGGGGGGGGGAGGTTACTGAGGGGGGGAAGGTTACTGAGGGGGGGAAGGTTACTGAGGGGGGGAAGGTTACTGAGGGGGGGAAGGTTACTGAGGGGGGGCGGGAAGAGGTGGCTGCCGGGGGGGGGGGGGGGGAGGTTACTAAGGGGGGGGGGATGTTACTGAGGGGGGGGGATGTTACTGGGGGGGGGGGAAGTTACTGAGAGGGGGGGGAGGTTACTGAGAGGCGGGGGAGGTTACTGAGAGGGGGGGGTTACTGAGAGGGGGGGGTTACTGAGAGGGGGGGGTTACTGAGAGGGGGGGTTACTGAGAGGGGGGGTTACTGAGAGGGGGGGTTACTGAGAGGGGGGGTTACTGAGAGGGGGGGTTACTGAGGGGGGGGTTACTGAGAGGGGGGGTTACTGAGAGGGGGGGTTACTGAGAGGGGGGGTTACTGAGAGGGGGGGGGTTACTGAGAGGGGGGGGTTACTGAGAGGGGAGGGTTACTGAGTGTGGGTGGGGTTACTGAGAGGGGGGAGTTACTGAGAGGGGGGAATTACTGAGAGGGGGGGTGACTGAGAGGGGGGGTGACTGAGAGGGGGGGTGACTGAGAGGGGGGGTGACTGAGAGGGGGGGGGGGGGAGAGGTTACTGACCGGGGGGGGGTTACTGACGGGGGTGGGGGGTTACTGACGGGGGGAGGTTACTGACGGGGGGGGGGGGGGGGGGGTACTGGCGGGGGGCAGTTTACTGACCGGGGGGGGGGGGGGGTTACTGACGGGGGGAGGGAGGTTACTGACGGGGGGAGGGAGGTTACTGACGGGGGGGGGGGGGAAGTTACTGACGGGGGGGGGGGGAAGGAGTTACTGACGGGGGGGGGGGGAGGTTACTGGCAGGGGGCAGGTTACTGACGGGGCGGGGGGGGTGGGGGAGGTGACTGACGGGGGGGAGGGAGGTGACTGACGGGGGGGAAGTTACTGACGGGGGGCGGGGGGGGGGAGGTTACTGACGGGGGAGGAGGTTACTGACCGGGGGGGGGGGAGGTTACTGACGGGGGGGGGGGGGGGGGGGGGAGGTTTCTGACGGGGGGGGGTAGGTTACTGACGGGGGGGGGGTAGGTTACTGACGGGGGGGGGAGGTTACTGACCGGGGGGGGGGGGGGGGGGGGAGGTTACTGACGGGGGGGGGGGTTACTGACAGGGGGGGGGGGGTGGAGGTTACTGACGGGGGGGGGGGGGGTTACTGACGGGGCGAGTTTACTGACGGGGGGAGTTTACTGACGGGGGGGTGGGGGGGGAGAGGTTACTGACGGGGGGGGGGGGGTTACTGACGGGGGGGGGGGGGGAGGTTACTGACAGGGGGGGGGGTAGGTTACTGACAGGGGGGGGGGGGGAGGTTACTGACCGGGGGGGGGGGGGGGGGGGGAGGTTACTGACGGGGGGGGGGGTGGAGGTTACTGACGGGGGGGGGGGGTTACTGACGTGGGAGGTTACTGACGGGGGGGGGGGTGGAGGTTACTGACGGGGGGGGGGGTTACTGACGTGGGAGGTTACTGACGGGGGGAGTTTACTGACGGGGGGTGGGGGGGGGGAAGAGGTTACTGACGGGGGGGGGGGTTACTGACGGGGGGGGGGGGGAGGTTACTGACGGGGGGGGGGGGGGGAGGTTACTGACGGGGGGGGGGGGAGGTTACTGACGGGGGGGGGGGAGGTTACTGACGGGGGGGGGGGGGGAGGTTACTGACGGGGGGGGGGAGGTTACTGACCGGGGGGCGGGGGGGGGGAGGTTACAGACGGGGGAGGTTACTGACGGGGGGGGGGGGGGGGGAGGTTACTGACGGGGGGAGGTTACTGACGGGGGAGGTTACTGACGGGGGGAGGTTACTGACGGGGGGAGGTTACTGACGGGGGGGGGGGGGGGGGGGAGGTTACTGACGAGCGGGGGGGGAGGTTACTGACGAGGGGGGGCGGGGAGAGAGGTTACTGACGGGGGGGGGGAGAGGTTACTGACGGGGGGGGGGGGGGGAGAGGTTACTGACGGGGGGGGGGGGGGGGGGGAAGAGGTTACTGACGGGGGGGAGGAGGTTACTGACGGGGGGAGGGAGGTTACTGACGGGGGGAGGGAGGTTACTGACGGGGGGAGGGAGGTTACTGACGGGGGGGGGGGGAAGTTACTGACGGGGGGGGGGGGGGGAGGAGTTACTGACGGGGGGGGGAGGTTACTGGCAGGGGGCAGGTTACTGACGGGGCGGGGGGGGTGGGGGAGGTGACTGACGGGGGGGAGGGAGGTGACTGACGGGGGGGAAGTTACTGACGGGGGGCGGGGTGGGGGAGGTTACTGACGGGGGAGGAGGTTACTGACCGGGGGGGGGGGGGGGAGGTTACTGACGGGGGGGGGGGGGGGGGGGGAGGTTTCTGACGGGGGGGGTAGGTTACTGACGGGGGGGGGGTGGAGGTTACTGACGGGGGGGGGGGGGGGGAGGTTACTGTTCGGGGGGGGGGGGGGGGGGAGGTTACTGACGGGGGGGGGGTTACTGACAGGGGGGGGGGGGTGGAGGTTACTGACCGGGGGGGGGGGGGGGTTACTGACGGGGGGAGTTTACTGACGGGGGGAGTTTACTGACGGGGGGAGTTTACTGACGGGGGGTGGGGAGGGGGGGGGGGGAAGAGGTTACTGACGGGGGGGGGGGGGGTTACTGACGGGGGGGGGGGGGGGGGGAGGTTACTGACAGGGGGGGGGGGTAGGTTACTGACGGGGGGGGGGGGGGAGGTTACTGACCGGGGGGGGGGGGGGGAGGTTACTGACGGGGGGGGGGGGGTGGAGGTTACTGACGGGGGGGGGGGTTACTGACGTGGGAGGTTACTGACGGGGGGAGTTTACTGACGGGGGGTGGGGGGGGGGGGGAAGAGGTTACTGACAGGGGGGGGGGTTACTGACGGGGGGGGGGGGAGGTTACTGACGGGGGGGGGGGGGGGGAGGTTACTGACGGGGGGGGGGGGAGGTTACTGACGGGGGGGGGGGGAGGTTACTGACGGGGGGGGGGGGAGGTTACTGACGGGGGGGGGGGGGGAGGTTACTGACGGGGGGGGGGGGGGAGGTTACTGACCGGGGGGCGGGGGGGGGGGGGGGGGGAGGTTACAGACGGGGGAGGTTACTGACGGGGGGGGGGGGGGGGGGGAGGTTACTGACGGGGGGAGGTTTCTGACGGGGGGAGGTTACTGACGGGGGGAGGTTACTGACGGGGGGAGGTTACTGACGGGGGGAGGTTACTGACGGGGGGGGGGGGGGGGGGGGGGGAGGTTACTGACGAGCGGGGGGGGGAGGTTACTGACGAGGGGGGGGGGGGAGAGAGGTTACTGACGGGGGGGGGGGGAGAGGTTACTGACGGGGGGGGGGGGGGAGAGGTTACTGACGGGGGGGAGGTTACTGACGGGGGGAGGAGGTTACTGACGGGGGGAGGAGGTTACTGACGGGGGGAGGTGGTTACTGACGGGGGGAGGTGGTTACTGACGGGGGGAGGTGGTTACTGACGGGGGGAGGTGGTTACTGACGGGGGGAGGTGGTTACTGACGGGGGGAGGTGGTTACTGACGGGGGGAGGTGGTTACTGACGGGGGGAGGTGGTTACTGACGGGGGAGGTGGTTACTGACGGGGGGAGGTGGTTACTGACGGGGGGAGGTGGTTACTGACGGGGGGATGGTTCCTGACGGGGGGAAGATTCCTGACCAGGGGGGGGGTGGGAGGTTACTGAGGGGGTGGGAGGTTACTGAGGGGGGGGGAGGTTACTGAGGGGGGGGGGAGGTTACTGAGGGGGGGGGGGGGGGAGGTTACTGAGGGGGGGGGGAGGTTACTGAGGGGGGGGGGGGGGGGGAGGTTACTCAGGGGGGGGGAGGTTATTGAGGGGAGGGAGGTTACTGAGGGGGGGAGGTTACTGAGGGGGGGAGGTTACTGAGGGGGGGGGGAGGTTACTGAGGGGGGGGGGGAGGCTACTGAGGGGGGGGGGAGGCTACTGAGGGGGGGGGGAGGTTACTGAGGGGGGGGGAGGTTACTGAGGGGGGGGGAGGTTACTGAGGGGGGGGGAGGTTACTGAGGGGGGGGGAGGTTACTGAGGGGGGGGGGAGGTTACTGAGGGGGGGGAGGTTACTGAAAGGGGGGAAGGTTACTGAGGGGGGGGGGAAGGTTACTGAGGGGGGGGAAGGTTACTGAGGGGGGGGGAAGGTTACTGAGGGGGGGGGGGGAAGGTTACTGAGGGGGGGGGGAAGGTTACTGAGGGGGGGGGAGGAGGTTACTGAGGGGGGGGAGGAGGTTACTGAGGGGGGGGGAGGAGGTTACTGAGGGGGGAGGTTACTGAGGGGGGGGGGGGAGGTTACAGAGGGGGAGGAGGTTACGGGGGGGGTTACGGGGGGGGTTCCGGAGGGGGGTGAGGGGACGGGAGGTGACTGAGGGTGGGAGAGGTTCCTGGGGGGGGGGGGGGGGTTACTGAGGGCGGGGGGGGGGGTGGTTACTGAGGGGGGGGGGGGGAGTTACTAAAGGGGAGTAGGTTACAGAGGGGGGGGGGTAGGTTACTGAGGGGGAGTAGGTTACTGAGGGGTGGGGGAAAGTTACCTGGGGGGGGGGGGGAAGGTTACCTGGGGGGGGGGGGAAGGTTACCTGGGGGGGGGGGGGTTACCTGGGGGAGGGGGAAGGTTACTGAGGGGGGGGGGGGGGGAGGTTACTGACGGGGGGGGGTGTTACTGACGGGGGGGGGGGTTACTGACGGGGGGGGGTTACTGACGGGGGGGGGTTACTGACGGGGGGGGGGGGTTACTGACGGGGGGGGGGGGGTTACTGACGGGGGGGGGGGTTACTGACGGGGGGGGGGCGTTACTGACGGGGGGGGGCGTTACTGACGGGGGGGGAGGAAGGTTACTGACGGGGGGGAGGAAGGTTACTGACGGGGGGGAGGAAGGTTACTGACGGGGGGGGGGGAGGTTACTGACGGGGGGGGAGGTTACTGACGGGGGGGGAGGTTACTGACGGGGGGGGGGGGGGGAGGTTACTGACGGGGGGGGGGGGAGGTTACTGACGGGGGGGGGGGAGGTTACTGACGGGGGGGGGGGGGAGGTTACTGACGGGGGGGGGGGGAGGTTACTGACGGGGGGGGGTGACTGACGGGGGGGGGGGAGGTTATTGACGCTGGGGGAGGTTACTGACGGGGGGGGGTTACTGACGGGGGGGGGGGGTTACTGACGGGGGGGGGTTACTGACGGGGGGGGGTTACTGACGGGGGGGGGTTACTGACGGGGGGGGGTTACTGACGGGGGGGGGTTACTGACGGGGGGGGGGTTACTGACGGGGGGGGGGTTACTGACGGGGGTGGGGTTACTGACGGGGGTGGGGTTACTGACGGGGGGGGGGTTACTGACGGGGGGGGGGTGGGGAGGTTACTGACCGGGGGGGTTACTGACCGGGGGGGGTTACTGACCAGGGGGGGGGGGGGGGGGGGTTACTGACAGGGGGGGGGGAGGTTACTGACGGGGGAGGGGGGGAGGTTACTGACGGGGGAGGGGGGGAGGTTACTGACGGGGGAGGGGGGGCGGTTACTGAGGGGGGGCGGTTACTGAGGGGGGGGGGAGGTTACTGAGGGGGGGAGGTTACTGAGGGGGGGGGGGGAGGTTACTGAGGGGGGGGGAGGTTACTGAGGGGGGGAGGAGGTTTACTGGGGGGGGGTTTACGGGGGGGGTGTGTTTACGGGGGGGTTACTGGGGGGGGGGTTACGGGGGGGGTTACGGGGGGGGTTACGGGGGGGGGGTTACGTGGGGGGGTTACGGGGGGGGGGTTACGGGGGGGGGGGTTACGGGGGGGGGGTTACGGGGGGGGGTTACGGGGGGGGGTTACGGGGGGGGGGTTATGGGGGGGGTTACGGGGGGGGGTTACGGGGGGGGTTACGGGGGGGGTTACGGGGGGGGTTACGGGGGGGGGTTACGGGGGGGGTTACTGGGGGGGGTTACTGGGGGGGGTTACTGGGGGGGGTTACTGGGGGGGGTTACTGGGGGGGGTGTTACTGGGGGGGGTGTTTATGGGGGGGGTGTTTATGGGGGGGGTGTTTATGGGGGGGGTGTTTATGGGGGGGGTGTTTATGGGGGGGTGTTTATGGGGGGGGGTGTTTATGGGGGGGGTGTTTATGGGGGGGGTGTTTATGGGGGGGGTGTTTATGGGGGGGGTGTTTATGGGGGGGGTGTTTATGGGGGGGGTGTTTATGGGGGGGGGTGTTTATGGGGGGGGGTGTTTACTGGGGGGGGGTGTTTACTGGGGGGGGTTTACTGGGGGGGGGTTTACTGGGGGGGGTTTACTGGGGGCGGTTTACTGGGGGGGGGCGGTTTACTGGGGGAGGTTTACTGGGGGGGGTTTACTGGGGGGGGGTTTACTGGGGGGGGTTTACTGGGGGGGGGGTTTACTGGGGGGGGGGTTTACTGGGGGGGGGTTTACTGGGGGGGGGGGTTTACTGGGGGGGGGGGTTTACTGGGGGGGGTTACTGAGCGGGGGGGGGTTACTGAGCGGGGGGGGGTTACTGAGCGGGGGGGGGTTACTGAGCGGGGGGGGGGTTACTGAGCGGGGGGGGGGGTTACTGAGCGGGGGGGGGGTTACTGAGCGGGGGGGGGGGAGGTTACTGAGGGGGGGGAGGTTACTGAGGGGGGGGGAGGTTACTGAGGGGGGGGGGGAGGTTACTGAGGGGGGGGGAGGTTACTGAGGGGGGGGAGGTTACTGAGGGGGGGGGAGGTTACTGAGGGGGGGGGGGGAGGTTACTGAGGGGGGGGAGGTTACTGAGGGGGGTGGGAGGAGGTTTACTGGGGGGGGGGGTTTACGGGGGGGGGTGTTTACGGGGGGGGTTACTGGGGGGGGGTTACGGGGGGGGTTACGGGGGGGGGTTACGGGGGGGGTTACGGGGGGGGGTTACGGGGGGGGGTTACGGGGGGGGGGTTACGGGGGGGGTTACGGGGGGCGGGGTTTACTGGGGGTGTTGTTTATGGGGGGGTGTTGTTTATGGGGGGGTGTTGTTTATGGGGGGGTGTTGTTTATGGGGGGGTGTTGTTTATGGGGGGGTGTTGTTTATGGGGGGGTGTTGTTTATGGGGGGGGGTGTTTATGGGGGGGGGTGTTTATGGGGGGGGGTTTACTGGGGGGGGGTTTACTGGGGGGGGGTTTACTGGGGGGGGGGTTTACTGGGGGGGGGGTTTACTGGGGGGGGGGTTTACTGGGGGGGGGTTTACTGGGGGGGGGTTTACTGGGGGGGGGTTTACTGGGGGGGGGGGTTTACTGGGGGGGGGGTTTACTGGGGGGGGGGTTTACTGGGGGGGGGGTTTACTGGGGGGGGGTTGTTTATGGGGGGGTGTTGTTTATGGGGGGGTGTTGTTTATGGGGGGGTGTTGTTTATGGGGGGGTGTTGTTTATGGGGGGGGTGTTTATGGGGGGGGTGTTTATGGGGGGGGGTGTTTATGGGGGGGGGGTGTTTACTGGGGGGGGGTTTACTGGGGGGGGTTTACTGGGGGGGGTTTACTGGGGGGGGGTTTACTGGGGGCGGTTTACTGGGGGGGCGGTTTACTGGGGGGGGCGGTTTACTGGGGGGGGGTTTACTGGGGGGGGGGTTTACTGGGGGGGGTTTACTGGGGGGGGGTTTACTGGGGGGGGTTTACTGGGGGGGGTTTACTGGGGGGGGGTTTACTGGGGGGGGGTTTACTGGGGGGGGGTTTACTGGGGGGGGTTTACTGGGGGGGGGTTTACTGGGGGGGGGTTTACTGGGGGGGGTTACTGAGCGGGGGGGGGTTACTGAGCGGGGGGGGGGTTACTGAGCGGGGGGGGTTACTGAGCGGGGGGGGGTTACTGAGCGGGGGGGGGTTACTGAGCGGGGGGGGGGTGGTTACTGAGGGGGGGGGGAGGTTACTGAGGGGGGGGGGGGAGGTTACTGAGGGGGGGGGAGGTTACTGAGGGGGGGGGAGGTTACTGAGGGGGGGGGAGGTTACTGAGGGGGGGGGGAGGTTACTGAGGGGGGGGGAGGTTACTGAGGGGGGGGGAGGTTACTGAGGGGGGGGGGGGAGGTTACTGAGGGGGGGGAGGTTACTGAGGGGGGGGAGGAGGTTTACTGGGGGGGGGGTTTACGGGGGGGGGGGGGTGTTTACGGGGGGGGTTACTGGGGGGGGTTACGGGGGGGGGTTACGGGGGGGGGTTACGGGGGGGGGTTACGGGGGGGGGTTACGGGGGGGGGGGTTTACTGGGGGTGTTGTTTATGGGGGGGTGTTGTTTATGGGGGGGTGTTGTTTATGGGGGGGTGTTGTTTATGGGGGGGTGTTGTTTATGGGGGGGGTGTTTATGGGGGGGGGTGTTTATGGGGGGGTGTTTATGGGGGGGGTGTTTATGGGGGGGGTGTTTATGGGGGGGGTGTTTATGGGGGGGGTGTTTATGGGGGGGGTGTTTATGGGGGGGGTGTTTATGGGGGGGGGTGTTTATGGGGGGGGGTGTTTACTGGGGGGGGTTTACTGGGGGGGGGGGTTACTGGGGGGGGTTTACTGGGGGCGGTTTACTGGGGGGGGCGGTTTACTGGGGGAGGTTTACTGGGGGGGGTTTACTGGGGGGGGTTTACTGGGGGGGGGGGTTTACTGGGGGGGGGGTTACTGGGGGGGGTTTACTGGGGGGGGTTTACTGGGGGGGGGGGTTTACTGGGGGGGGGGGTTTACTGGGGGGGGGTTTACTGGGGGGGGTTACTGAGCGGGGGGGGGGGTTACTGAGCGGGGGGGGGTTACTGAGCGGGGGGGGTTACTGAGCGGGGGGGGGGGTTACTGAGCGGGGGGGGGGGTTACTGAGCGGGGGGGGGAGGTTACTGAGGGGGGGGAGGTTACTGAGGGGGGGGGGGAGGTTACTGAGGGGGGGGGAGGTTACTGAGGGGGGGGGAGGTTACTGAGGGGGGGGGAGGTTACTGAGGGGGGGGAGGTTACTGAGGGGGGGGGAGGTTACTGAGGGGGGGGGGAGGTTACTGAGGGGGGGGAGGTTACTGAGGGGGGTGGGAGGAGGTTTACTGGGGG
This sequence comes from Scyliorhinus torazame, assembly GCF_047496885.1. Classification (NCBI taxonomy): domain Eukaryota; kingdom Metazoa; phylum Chordata; class Chondrichthyes; order Carcharhiniformes; family Scyliorhinidae; genus Scyliorhinus; species Scyliorhinus torazame. Next base: position 339,429,628 of record NC_092709.1, on the reverse strand, counting down.
GGGGGGTTTACGGGGGGGGGGGTGTTTACGGGGGGGGTTACTGGGGGGGGGTTACGGGGGGGGGGTTACGGGGGGGGGTTACGGGGGGGGGGTTACGGGGGGGGGGTTACGGGGGGCGGGGTTTACTGGGGGTGTTGTTTATGGGGGGGTGTTGTTTATGGGGGGGGTGTTGTTTATGGGGGGGGTGTTGTTTATGGGGGGGTGTTGTTTATGGGGGGGGTGTTTATGGGGGGGGGTGTTTATGGGGGGGGGTGTTTATGGGGGGGGGTGTTTATGGGGGGGGGTGTTTATGGGGGGGGGTGTTTATGGGGGGGGGTGTTTATGGGGGGGGGTTTACTGGGGGGGGGTTTACTGGGGGGGGGTTTACTGGGGGGGGGGGTTTACTGGGGGGGGGTTTACTGGGGGGGGGGTTTACTGGGGGGGGGTTACTGGGGGGGGTTTACTGGGGGGGGGTTTACTGGGGGGGGGTTTACTGGGGGGGGGTTTACTGGGGGGGGGTTTTACTGGGGGGGGGTTTACTGGGGGGGGGGGTTTACTGGGGGGGGGGGTTTACTGGGGGGGTGTTGTTTATGGGGGGGTGTTGTTTATGGGGGGTGTTGTTTATGGGGGGGGTGTTTATGGGGGGGGTGTTTATGGGGGGGGTGTTTATGGGGGGGGGTGTTTATGGGGGGGGGTGTTTATGGGGGGGGGGGTGTTTACTGGGGGGGGGTTTACTGGGGGGGGTTTACTGGGGGGGGGTTTACTGGGGGGGCGGTTTACTGGGGGGGGCGGTTTACTGGGGGGGGGTTTACTGGGGGGGGTTTACTGGGGGGGGTTTACTGGGGGGGGGTTTACTGGGGGGGGTTTACTGGGGGGGGTTTACTGGGGGGGGGGGTTTACTGGGGGGGGGTTTACTGGGGGGGGGGGTTTACTGGGGGGGGGGGTTTACTGGGGGGGGGTTTACTGGGGGGGGGTTTACTGGGGGGGGTTACTGAGCGGGGGGGGGTTACTGAGCGGGGGGGGGGTTACTGAGCGGGGGGGGGTTACTGAGCGGGGGGGGGGTTACTGAGCGGGGGGGAGGTTACTGAGGGGGGGGGGGGAGGTTACTGAGGGGGGGGGAGGTTACTGAGGGGGGGGGGGAGGTTACTGAGGGGGGGGGAGGTTACTGAGGGGGGGGGAGGTTACTGAGGGGGGGGGGGAGGTTACTGAGGGGGGGGAGGTTACTGAGGGGGGGGGAGGAGGTTTACTGGGGGGGGGTTTACGGGGGGGGGGGGTGTTTACGGGGGGGGTTACTGGGGGGGGGTTACGGGGGGGGGGTTACGGGGGGGGGTTACGGGGGGGGGGTTACGGGGGGGGGTTACGGGGGGGGGGGTTTACTGGGGGTGTTGTTTATGGGGGGGTGTTGTTTATGGGGGGGTGTTGTTTATGGGGGGGTGTTGTTTATGGGGGGGTGTTGTTTATGGGGGGTGTTGTTTATGGGGGGGGGTGTTTATGGGGGGGGGGTTTACTGGGGGGGGTTTACTGGGGGGGGGTTTACTGGGGGGGGGGTTTACTGGGGGGGGGGTTTACTGGGGGGGGGTTACTGGGGGGGGGGGTTACTGGGGGGGGGGGTTACTGGGGGGGGGGTTACTGGGGGGGGGGTTACTGGGGGGGGGTTACTGGGGGGGGGTTACTGGGGGGGGGGGTTACTGGGGGGGGTTACTGAGCGGGGGGGGGGGTTACTGAGCGGGGGGGGTTTACTGAGCGGGGGGGGGGTTACTGAGCGGGGGGGCGGTTACTGAGCGGGGGGGGGGGGTTCTCAGCAGACTAGATCTCAGGCCCATTCTCGGTTCCACCTCTTACCGAACAAATAGACGCTGGAGTTGAGCAGCTCCGACACCGACACCTTCCGCTCCTCCATCAGCCGCCGACACTCGGCCGTGGCCGCCCGCGATGACTGACAGCGGCCCCAACCACTCATCCTGCCGCCTGTCTGCCTGCCGCCCACACTGCTTAGCTGCCGGCGGACCACCTCGTCCGCCTGACTGACAGCCGCGTTAGCCAGTGCCGGTCAGCTGGGCGCGCCGGGGCCCTGCGTGCGCGCCACGGCCCCTGCGTGCGCGCCAAGGCCCCTGCGGGCGCTCCAAGGCCCATGCGTGCGCGCCAAGGCCCCTGCGTGCGCGCCTGTTCCGGTCAGCTGGGCGCGCCGGGCCCCTGCGTGCGCGCCAAGGCCCCTGCGTGCGCTCCAAGGCCCCTGCGTGCGCGCCAAGGGCCCTGCGTGCGCGCCAAGGCCCCTGCGGGCGCTCCAAGGCCCCTGCGTGCGCGCCAAGGGCCCTGCGTGCGCGCCTGTTCCGGTCAGCTGGGCGCGCCAGGCCCCTGCGTGCGCGCCAAGGCCCCTGCGTGACGCAGTCTGCTTGAACAAGAACAAAGAAGTACAACAGGAACAGGCCCTTGGTCCCTCCATGCCCGTGCCGACAATGCTGCCCGTCTAAACTACAATCTTCTACACTTCCTGGGTCCGTATCCCTCTATTCTCATCCTATTCATGTATTTGTCAAGATGCCCCTTAAACGTCACTATCGTCCCTGCTTCCACCACCTCCTCCGGTAGCGCGTTCCAGGCCTCTGCGTAAAAAACTTGCCTCGTACATCTCCTCTAAACCTTGCCCCTCGCCCCCTGGTAATTGACCCCTCTACCCAGGGAAAAGGCCTCTGACTATCCACTCTTTTTATGCCCCTCATTGACGGCAGAGCTGTCCGGTCAGCGCGCCTGTCAATCAAAGGCGTGATGGACAGTTGATGCAAACGTTCAAGAAAGTTCTGCCGGACCTTGTGAGCAGTGGCCAGCCTTTGCAATAGGGTGGGGAGGGGCGGGGGGCACGGTGGGTGTAGTGCTGCTGCCTTCTGGGCTTTCATATATATATATATAAAATATAAAGTGCAGAAGGAGGTCATTCGGCCCATCGGGTCTGCACCAACCTACTTAAGCCCTCACTTCCACCCTATTCCCGTAACCCAATAACCCCTCTGTGGTAATACCAGGTATTGCGGTACCTGAGAGGTGGATGACCATTGGCTAGACCCAGGAGTCTACCATTTGCTGATGTACATAGCTCCACCCTAAGAGGCAGAGTATAAGAACCAATGCTGTCCCAGCAGCCTTCACTTTCTGTATCGAAGCTGCTGGGGAAAAGTTCTAGCAGATTAAAGCGTATTAGTTATGACTCACCTTGTCTCGAGAGTAATTGATTGCGCATCACCCTCCTAACCTTTTTGGACACTAAGGGCAATTTAGCGTGGCCAATCCACCCGACCTTCTGTCCCAAACAGGTCTATCTGGCAGCACCTGTGCAGAGAGAAGCAGAGTTGATATTTAATCCAGTATGGTTCTTCTTAGGAGAGTCTAATGCTCTGGGACAGGGGCCCACATCTCACCACAGTGACTGGTGGAATTTACATTTATAGAATCTGGATCTAAATTCATAGAAAGTTAGCCTCATGGTGGCCATGATATCACCGAGGAAAGATTATTTCACAGTCAGTGGTTAAGATCTGGATAACAATGCCTGAGAATATTTTGTTTATTAAAGTCAACAGTATCAAAGATTTGAAAATCAAATGCGTAACATTCCACATATCAGACTAACCATTAAACAAGGAAATGTTCGATATTGGTACTAATACAAAGCTATATCAGCTCATTTTCACGCAAAACAAAACACACTATATCACCCCTTGCAGGTTCCTCAACAGAAACAGGAGAATGTGTTATATCCACAACGTGATGGCAGAAATGATCTGTCCATCAATGTGTGACTTGTTCCACGTATCAGTGCCATTCTCTGTCCAGGCCCTCCCACACGGCCCAATATCACCGGAACCAAATCTTGGCATCCACATATTCCACTGGCGCTCAAGGTGCAGTGTCGTGTAGGCATGTTCCATTGAAGCACTCAAAATGCAACTAGAGTTATCTGAAAAGGAAAGGTGTGCAGGGTTACGGAGAGGGAGCAGGAGAATGGCAGGTGAGTTGGTCATTCGGACAGCGGGTACAAACACAATGGGCCGAATGGACACCTGCGCTGCAACAATTCTGTGACAACTATCATCAATTGTTGTTCAAACCTGGTTCACTAACATCGTTTAGGGGAGGAAATCTGCCCTCCTTGGGAGGTCTGGCCTCCACGTCACTCCAGCAACCATAGCAACGTGGTTGACTCTAAACTGCCATCTGAAATGCCCAAACAAGCCGCTCAATTAAAGAGCAGTTAAAAATGGGTAACAAATGCTGGCCTCGCCAGTGACACCCACATCCCATCAAAAAAGAAATACACAATAGTGCCTTGTACCTCATAGTGGGAGGCGGTGGCGTAGTGGTATTGCCACTGGACTAGTAATCCAGATGAAGGCCCAGTCATGCAACTTCAGTAGCTTGAAATCTTTTCGTTATCCAACTGGCCAAATTTCCCACTATCCCATGCCTCCTTACTTTCTGCATAAGCCTACCATGGGGAACCTTATCAAATGCCTTACTAAAATCCATGTACACTACATCCACTGCTTTACCTTCATCCACATGCTTGGTCACCTCCTCAAAGAATTCAATAAGACTTGTAAGGCAAGACCTACCCCTCACAAATCCGTGCTGACTATCCCTAATCAAGCAGTGTCTTTCCAGATGCTCAGAAATCCTATCCTTCAGTACCCTTTCCATTACTTTGCCTACCACGTCCAGCAGTTTCTCAACTAATGACTGTCCTGACCTCTGGGGGTACGCCGTCGTTTCCCTTCATCGTCGTTCCCTTTAGGTAGTTGGAACCTCTCTGTGAGCTCCTCCAGGGTCCCTAATCAGTTGTCCGTGTACATGTCGCTTCATTCACCTGAGGAAGGAGCTGCGCTCTGAAAGCTAGTGATTCACAACAGACCTGTTGGACTTGAACCTGGTGTTATAAGACTTCTTACATAGAATCCACTGCTTGCAGACAGGCCCTCAACCCAAACTGGTCCATGCCAACCAAAAAGCCCATCTAAACTAACCCCATTTGCCTGCATTTAGCCCATATCCCTCTAAACCTTTCCTATCCATGTGTCCAAATGCCTTTTAAATGTTGTCAATGTCTCTGCCTCAACCACTTCCTCCGGCAGCTCATTCCACATACGTACCACCCTCTCTGTAAAAAAGTTACTCCTCAGGTTCCCATTCATTCTTTCTCATCTTATGCCCTCTAGTTCTCGACTCCCCAACCCTGGGAAAGGTACTTAGTGCATTCACCCTATCCATGCCTCTCATGATCTTATACACCTCTATAAGGTCACCCCTCAGTCTCCTACGCTCCAAAGAAAAAATTCCTAGCCTGTCCAATCTCTCCCTATAACTCAATCCCTTGAGTCCTGGCAACATCCCTGTAAATCTCTCCTGCACGCTCTCCAGTTTAATAACATCTTTCCTGAAGCAAGGCGACCAAAACTGAACACAATACTCCAGGTGCGGCCTCACCAACGTCCTGGACAATTGCAACATAACTTACCACCTTCTATACTCAATGCCGTGACTGATGAAGGCCAGCTTGTCAAAACCTTCTTCACTGCTCTATCTACCTGTGCCTCCACCTTTAGAGAACCGTGCACCTGAATTCCAAGGTCCCTCTGTTCCAAGATACTCCCTCAGGTCCCACTATTCACCGTCAAAGTCCTACCTTGAATTGACTTTCCAAAATGCAACACCTCTCACTTATCTGTATTGAACTCCATTTGCCATTTCTTGGCCCACTTTCTCAGCTGATCAAGATGCTGCTGCAATATTTGATAACTTTCCTCACTGTCTAGAATATCACCTATTTTAGTGTCATCTGCAAACTTACTGAACATGCCTTGTACATTTTCAACCAAATCGTTGATATAGATAACAAACAGCAATGGGCCCAGCACTGACCCCTGGGGCACACCGCTAGTCGCAGGCCTCCAGTCCGACAAGCATCTTTCCACCATTACCCTCGGCATCCGACAATCAAGCCAATTGTGTATCCAATTTGCCAGCTCTCCCTGGATTGCATGTGACCTAACCTTCCAGAGCAGCCTACCATGTGGTACTTTATCAAAGGTCTTACTGAAGTCCACAAAGACTATATCTGCCGCCCTGCCCTCATCAACCTCCCTGGTCACTTCATCAAAGAATGCTAACAAATTTGTAAGGCCTGATCACCCATGCACAAAGCCGTGCTAACTACTCCTAATCAAACCCCGTCTTTCCAAATGCCTGTATACCTTATTCCTCAGCATCCTCTCTAGTAACTTACCCACCACAGATGTTAGGCTTACCAATCTATAATTCCCAGGGCTTTCTTTTGAAGCGATGCTTCGTACTCCGTGTGTGTTCTTGTATGTTGGCCTCATTGCCGATGCTTGTGCCTTCACTGTCGTGGCTGCCACCCGGTCATAGAGTCATAGAATATACAGTGCAGAAGGAGGACATTCGGCCCATCAAGTCTGCACCGGCCCTTGGAAAGCACCCTACCCAAGCCCACACCTCCACCCAATCCCCATAACCTCGCCTAACCTTTTTGAACACTAAGGGCAATTTAGCATGGCCAATCCGCCTAACCTGCACATCTTTGTTATGTGGGAGGAAACCGGAGCACCCGGAGGAAATCCACGCAGCCATGGGGAGAAGGTGCAGACTCCGCACAGTGACCCAAGCGGGAATCAAACCTGGGACCCTGGAGCTGTGAAGCAACAGTGCTAACCACTGTGCTACCGTGCTGCCCAATTGTGATCTCGACTCTTCTCTTACACTTCCTTCTCTTTTTTATAATCAGCTCTTTCCTTCTCCTTTTCTTCATAGATTTAGTGGCATCATCCATGATGTTGGTGCGGTTCACACTCACATCTGCCTGTGCACATAGAGCACCATTCTTGCTACTGGTCTTGGCCAAGGAATTGGCTGCTTCTGGACCCCCTGCTGCAATGGCTGCTTCTGGATCTTTTGCTATAGTAGCTGCTTTTGCATCATCTGCTGTAGTAGCAGTTGCTGGATCTGCTGGTGTGAAAGTTGTTTCTGGCTCTTCTGCCACATTAGCCGATTCTGGAGCATTTGCTGGATTGAAGAGTGATGCACGATCAATAACCTCAGAAACGAGATTGGAGACAATTGAAGGCTTTAATACGCTAGATGTTTCCTCCAGCAGCGCAGGTACAGAAGAAAGCTGCTGGGGCAGCACGGGCTCTTATACCCCGCCTTGCAGGGCGGAGCTAACATACAAGCTTAACCAATGGGAACAAGTACATTCTCCACCAATGGTATTCCGGCATTACTAGGTACCGTAATACTCCTAACATCGACTACCACATTCACCCCCTGTTAAAAAAGAGGGTGGTGGCTTCGCATTACAACATGGTAAAAGTGGTAGAAGTTACAGTTATGAAGGTACAGTAATGCCTCCGTACAGCGTTTTGCCTCATTACATCTTAACTATTTACAACAATAATGTACATTTCAATAGGAAGCAATTAGTCGATCGGGGGCCCTGGTCGTCCTCTGCGATTGTCGTAGCTTTGGTGGTGATGCCGGTGGAGGTACGTGCGTCTGTGACTCTGGGAGCGTGGTTTCGGCTTCTGTGCCAGCTTCATCATCCCAAGACATGGCCGGTGGAAGGCCCGCTGACCTGAGAAGGGGGCGGCTATGGGGTTCGCCAGTGGGCAGGGCCTAGACGGGGCCGGTGGAAGAACCGATCCACCTGGGAAGGGGGCGGCTGTGGGGTGCGCTGGTGGGAGGGAGGGTGGGACTGGTGGCGGGGGTGTGTGGGGATCCAGCGGGCGCCAGGTCCCGTAGGGAAACCGTATCCTGTCGGCCGTCGGGGTACACCAGGAAGGCATACTGGGGGTTAGCGTGGAGGAGATGGACCCTCTCGACCATTGGGTCTGATTTGTGCGCCCGCACGTGTTTTCGGAGCAGGACGGGTCAGGGAGCTGCCAGCCAGGTCGGGAGCGAGGTCCCAGAGGAGGACTTCCTGGGGAAGACAAGGAGACGGTAGTGAGGTGTTTGGTTGGTCGTGGTACAAAGCAGTGACCGGATGGAGTGGAGGGCATCCGGGAGGACTTCCTGCCAGCGGGAGACTGGGAGATTCCTGGACCGTAGGGTCAGTAGGACCGTCTTCCAGACCGTTCCGTTCTCCCTCTCTTCCTGTCCGTTTCCCTGGGGGTTGTAACTGGTCGTCCTGCTCGAGGCAATGCCCTTGCTGAGCAGGAATTGACGCAGTTCGTCGCTCATAAAGGAGGACCCCCTATCACTGTGTATGTAGGCGGGGAAACCGAACAGCGTAAAGATACTACGGAGGGCTTTTATGACGGTGGGTGCGGTCATGTCGGGGCAGGGGATAGCGAATGGGAACCGGGAGTACTCGTCAATCACGTTCAGGAAGTACGTGTTGCGGTCGGTGGAGGGGAGGGGGCCTTTGAAATCCATACTGAGGCTTTCAAAGGGGCGGGAAGCCTTTATCAGGTGCTCTTTCTCTGGCCTGTAGAAGTGCGGCTCTTGCAATCCGCGCAGATTTGGCCATTCCTGATGGCTGTCCTGACCTCCTCGATGGAGTAGGGCAGGTTGCGGGTCTTGATGAAGAGGAAAAATCGAGTGACCCCCGGGTGGCAGAGGTCCTTGTGGAGGGCTCGGAGACGGTCCACTTGTGCGTTGGCACATGTGCTGCGGGATAGGGCATCAGGACGCTTGTTTAGCTTCCCTGGATGATACAAGATCTCATAGTTGTAGGTGGAGAGTTTGATCCTCCACCGTAAGATCTTGTCGTTTTTTAATCTTGCCCCGCTGTGTATTATCGAACATGAAAGCAACCGACTGTTGGTCAGTGAGGAGAGTGAATCTCCTGCCGCCCAGCTAATGCCTCCAATGTCGCACAGCTTCTACTATGGCCTGAGCCTCCTTTACGACTGAGGAATGGTGGATTTCGGAGGAGTGGAGGGTGCGTGAGAAGAATGCCATGGGTCTGCCCACTTGGTTGAGGGTGGCCGCCAGAGCTATGTCGGACGCGTTGCTCTCGACATGTAAGGAGAGGGACTCGTCGATGGCGTGCATCGTGGCCTTTGCAATGTCTGCTTTGATGCGGCTGAAGGCCTAGCAGGCCTCTATCGACAGGGGAAAACTGTGGATTGGATCAGTGGATGGGCCTTGTCTGCATAGTTGGGGACCCACTGGGCACAGTAGGAAAAAAACCTAGGCAGCACTTCAGGGCCTTGGAGCAGTGAGGGAGGGATAACTCCATAAGGGGGTGCATGCGTTCAGGGTCGGGGCCTATCACTCCATTACGCACTACGTAGCCGAGGATGGCTAGGCGGTCGGTGCTGAACACGCATTTATCCTTGTTATACGTGAGGTTAAGGATTTTTGCAGTTTGGAGGAATTTTTGGAGGTTGGTATGGTGGTCCTGCTGGTCGTGGCCGCAAATGGTGACATTATCGAGGTATGGGAATGTGTTCCGTAAATGTACCAGTCAACCATTCGGTCCATCTCTCGTTGGAAGACCGAGACCCCGTTAGTGACACCAAAGGGAACCCTTAAGAAGTGGTAGAGCCGCCCATCTTCTTCAAAAGCAGTGTATTTGCGGCCACTAGTGCGGAAGGGGAGCTGGTGGTAGGCGGACATGAGATCCACCGACGAGAAGACCTTGTAATGTTTACCAGGTCGGATATGCGGGGGAGAGGATACGCGTCGAGCTGCGTAAACCTGTTGATGGTCTGACTGTAGTCGACGACCATCCTATGCTTCTTCCCGGTCTTTAAAACCACTACTTGAGCTCTCCAGGGGCAGTTTCTAGCCTCAATGACACCTTCCTTCAGTAACCGTTGGACTTCTGACCTAAAAAAGATCCGGTCCGTGGGCACTATACCATCTGCTCCTGGTGGCGACAGGTTTGCAATCCGGGGTGAGGCTCGCAAACAGGGAAGGCAGATTGACCTTGAGGGTCTCAAGACTGCAGAGTGAGGGGGGTATAGGGCCGCCGAATTTGAAAGTTAGACTTTGGAGGTTGCACTGAAAATCCAATCCTAGGAGTGTGGTGCGCAGAGGTGGGGAAGGACGTAGAGTCGGTAGTTTTTGAACTCCCTTCCTTGGACTGTGAGGTTAGCTACACAAAACCCCTTGATCTCTACTGAGTGAGATCCGGAGGTGAGGGAGATTTTTTGATTAACGGGGTGGACGGTGAGAGAACTTACCGTGCCGGGGTGTATAAAGCTCTCCATGCTCCCAGAGTCGATTAGGCAGGACGTTTCATGCCCATTGATAAGCACCGTCATCATAGCAATCGATAGTTTTCGGGGCCGAGACTGGTCCACGGTCACCGAGGCTACTCGTGGCAGCAGTTGAATGTTTTCTTTGGGCGGTGTGTGGTCAGCCGAGCTGGGGCCCTGGGAGTCCATCCAAGATGGCGGCGCCCATTGGTCGCACATGGCTGGTTGTGCACAAAATGGCGGTGCTCATCCATTGCACGTGGCGTCCGCGGGACAAGATGGCGGTGCCCGGAGGCCGCACGTGGCCCTGGAGGAGGAAGATGGCGGCGCCCACTGGCCGCACGGGGACCGTGCAGAGGGTTGTGGTGGCGGTCTGTATTCGCCGCCGGAGACCGCAGCGACCCCCGGGCCCTTTTTACCGCATCCCTTGCAGGTGGATGAACTGGCCGGACAGCGCTGTCGGGGGTGCTTGGCTTGCCCGCAAAAATAGCAGTGGGGGACCCCGGGGTTGCCAGGCCGTCTTGCAGCACATGCTTGTGGGGGGATGGGAGATGTCTCGGGGTCGGCCGCAGGGGGGTGGGTTCCAGGCTGCCCAGGGCGTCTGCCGCACGGTCGGGAACGTAAGCGTGGGTGTTTCGGGAGGTCACATCCAAGGAGCCGGCAAGGGCCCGTGCCTCCTTGAGGCCTAGTGTCTCTTTCTCCAGCAATCGCTGGCGGATTTGGGAAGACAGCATACCTGCAACGAAAGCATCCCGGATCAAAGGTTCTGTGTGGTCACTTGCCAAAACTTGCGGGCAGCTGCAGTTTCTCCCCAACACCAGGAGCGCACGCAGAATTCTTCCAGTGATTCCCCAGGGATTTGTCGCCTCGTCGCGAGCAGTTGACGGGCGTAGACCTGGTTTACAGGGCGAATATAATGTCCTTTCAGCAGCTCCATTGCTGCATCGAAATCGTCCGCGTCCCCGATGAGGGTGTAGGTTTCTGGGCTCACCCTCGAGTGCAGGACTTGTAGTTTCTGTTTTCCCGTGGGTGTGATTTCGGGCATACCGAGATATCCGTTGAAACACGCCAGCCAGTGCTTGAAAGTTGCCGCTGAGTTTGCCGCGTGGGGGCTGAGTTGCAGACGCTCCGGCTTGATTCGGAGCTCCATTGTTTTAAATCGAGCGTATTAAAGCCTTCAATTGTCTCCAATCTTGTTTCTGAGGTTATTGATCGTGCATAAATTTAATACGCAGGTACAGAAGAAAGCTGCTGGGGCGGCACGGACTCTTATACCCCGCCTTGCAGGGCGGAGCTAACATACAAGCTTAACCAATGGGAACAAGTACATTCTCCACCAATGGTATTCCGGCATTACTAGGTACCGTAATCCTCCTAACACAGACTACCACAAAGAGTTTTGGTCTGGTGCTTGCGCTCAAATGCTGAACTGCATGCCCATCACCTGGTGAGGCATCCAATGGCTGCATACTTTTGGACGCTTTCTCAGTTACAGACAAGTTTGCGACTTCAGGAATGATCTGCAAACCCTTGCATTCCGGTATCTTAGCTGGATCAATATCCCCAACATTAGGAATTACTTAATAATAATAATATAATAATCGCTTATTGTGACAAGTAGGCTTCAATGAAGTTATTGTGAAACGCCCCTAGTCGCTACATTCCGGCGCCTGTTCGGGGAGGCCGGTACGGGAATTGAACCCGCGCTGCTGGCATTGTTCTGCATTACAAGCCTGCTGTTTAGCCCACTGTGCTAAACCAGCCCCTACTTCATCACTTCATATTCTGGTCTCAATTTGTGGCTCATGGCTGACGATACATGTTTCATTTGCTGTTGTATAACTGCACAAGATTGTATCCACCTATTCTTGCTGCTAGTTTTTCGATGGACTGGCCTTGAGAACTTGGCAATTCACTGCAGGAACTATGGAGAAATCATCGTGCTTCTCTGGAGCCAACTTCTCCAAACTGGGGATTATTTCTTCAGTTACCTGTTGGCTTTCGCAGTCGATTTGCTCTCAGCTAATTTGTTTGCTGTTGCCATCTGGCTTTCAACCTCGGCGCACTCCATTTTGGACCTTACACATGCTTCGTTGTCCTGCGCAGATTGGAAGCCACTTGTGATCACCTCGTCACTGATGCCAAATAAAGCAAGTATACCGCTATGGTTTTCCTCTTCTGGCTCATCATCTGCTTCTTCACTTTTCTCATCGTAATCATCATCATTGTAATGATCATCATCGTAACCTTCATCATCGGAATCCTCAACATTGTAATCATCATCGTCGTGATCTTCATCATCGTAATCTTCATCATCGTAATCCTCAACATCGTAATCATCATCGTCGTGATCTTCACCATCGTAATCTTCATCATCGTCTGCAATAGCTTCTCCTGTGAAGTATAACACTGCTCGTGGAATTATGTGTTCCTGCAAGAAGTGACCAATTTCAAAGTCAGCAGAGAGTCTTGCTGAAGAACCATCATCCAATTCCCCATCCCCTGGAGCTGCAGGGAGACTAAACAAATTGAAAAAAAGAGTCATTTGGTCCAGTTTTCATAGCTGTTCCACCAGTGCACCGACCCTTATGCTTCCGCTTCGTTTTAATGGTCTTGATTGTGACTTTTTTTCTTCCTTCCAGTTGATCTGGCATCCTGTGCATTCTATGATTTCTAAAGAAGAAAAAAATCTAGCTCATCAGGCTGTGACCCCATCTTGTATGTTATAGTCAGTGCCTCATTTGTGAAATACTCATTTGGCTCAAACTTAAACTCCAGAGTAAAACTCATTGGCTGCCCCGTTCCTGAAAATCTCACCTCGAAGTCTTGTAAATGCTTTAGGATGAGCTCATCGTGCTCCTGTATCATGTCACTGGGCACATCCACACTCTTGAAGACTGTTAACCAGGAGTCTTGAACTCCTATAGGCTCCTCCATCTCTTCATCTGGGGTCCCTTCCTCTGCCTTGGCTTTTATCTCACTGGATAGCTGTGCCACCTCATCTTGTTGCCATTTGCAATCACCCTTTGACGTAGCGCTTTCTGGAATTTAGGCCGCTCAACTGGATTCAGTGCCTCGCACACTTCCGCTCCTTTGATGGACTCCTGTTCTGTGTCCACAATGTAAAATGTTATGGTGTGACTTCTGTTGTGTACCCATGCTTTGAGCTCATATGCACCTAGCATGGCAATCTCCTTCCCATTGTAGTTTCTCAGCAGTTTTGTTTGAGTGACGACTGTCGGTTTGCCTCTCAGCCTGCTCAAATCTGACAAACCAATAAGGGTGGTCCTCACTCCCGTGCCGAGCCTGCATTTAATTGAAGTGCTATTGATCATCAATGGAATTTCCACCTGTCTTCCACAGAGTCAACATTGATGTGTTGGGTGTTCTGGGTCACTAACAGGCCACCAACACTGGAAGTGGTGCAACTCTATTTTATTATAAGGTTAACCATATTAACATACTTGAACTGTAGGTAACTGCAGTACCAGCTTTATCTGTTGACCCTTGCCTAGTCCTAACCAGGTGATGCACTCAGCACATGGTGAATGTCTGTGTTGCAGGCTGTAAGCTCTGTGCTCCGAGCTGGCTGCTACTAGAATGAGCGGGAACTCTCCTGTCCCCTGTCTTTATAGTGCGTGTGCTCTCACTGGTGATTGGCTGCGGTGTTGTGTATGCTGATTGGTCCCACTGCATGTCCATCAGTGTGTGTGTGTGTGTCTGCACCATAATACACTGCTGTATATTATGACAAACATCACCATAACTATTGCTGCAACTGGTATGTCGGACTTCGTCACTTTACATCTTCGGACTCATTGTGCCTTCAGTCGAGATCAGCTCAACAAAGAACAGGTCTTCAATGCACATCTCACCAACCACATTGACTGATCCCGTTTAGTCCCCAGTCGGATGTGAGAAATATTGCCTTGCAAAATGATTTGTTCTGCCAAACTTGGAACACACCTTCCGAAATGCTGGGCATTGTCGTGGCCCATGTAGAGTGCCGCATCGCTGGCACAAAGTGGCAGATCCGGTCGACCATCTAAATTGGCCGCCCCCACTGAGAGCACATTTCTTATTGGAATGCATCACCAAGCTTATGGCGCTGGCGTCTTCTTCCACATTGGCGCCAAAATGTTTCAGGTTGGGCGTACTAATCTGCTGTGCAGCTAGCTTGCTCGCATGCCAAATCTTGATAGCGTTGTCTAACTGAAGGTATTCTTCCCTCAATAGCCTCTCGCATACCTTATCATTCAATATCCCAACACTATCTGATCGCAGATCATCAACTACTTTAAAGTACTGAAGTTGCAAGGCTCCGCCTTCAAAGTCAGTTAGAAAACGAGCGAAAGATTCTCCTGCCTTCTGAGTTCGCATGTGAAAGATATAGCATTCGTATATAACGTTTTTCTTCGGGAAACAATGTCGATCAAAGTATTTAATTACTTCATTGAAGCTCTTGCTTTCTTTGCTGTCGAAAATGAAGGTATTATAAATTTCTATGGCTTGAGGACCTGGTACCCTGAGCAGCAACTCAAAAGCCTCGGGGCTTTTCACAGTAACTTCATTGAAGCCTATTTGTGACAATAAGCGATTATTATTATTATTATATGCCTCTCGTCAGGCTGTGTCTGCAGGCCATGGGCTGCAACATAGAGTCTGAAATGCTGTGTAAAAATGTGGCAATTTCCGTCTACATTACCGGTGACTTGAAGCTGGTGGGGTGCCTTCAGACCTTCCATCCCTAACTTCACAGTCCGTCCATGCATTGAGTTCCAGTTGCCAGTAGTTTACCAGATAGGTGGAAGAATTTTCTTTTTTCTGTCTTCAGTCTGTTTCATCCCATCTTCTCCATAGTTATCTTCAATCGTTTAACACTCTTGGTACCATGTTATGTTCTGGGTTGTGGCCATGGTAATGATGCAGACAGAACATCTAGTTCTTTGACCAACAGTATAGTTTATTAACAAAGTGAGCACGTGGAAAGATAACTGACAAACTATCATACAGACGGTAACGAATAATTGAACTCTCCTGGAACTACTTCTCATGCGACTGACTTCTAGTTCGACTTACCATCAACTGCTGGATCTGTAGAGACACATGGTGGATCTCTATCACCACCTGATGGTCGGAGGTCATACAGACAAGTATATACATTAATATGTATATGCATATCACCACAGCCTGTACTCTTCCTCCAGGTCCTCCAACCTCGTAAACCTGCCCCCAAAAACAGGTCATCAAATCGCTCGACCCCTGCTCACCACCACCCACAAAACCTCATGTCCAAACCCTCCGGCACAACCTATGGTTGTTGCAGATCGGTGCCCACACTGAGGTGCCCTCCAAACCCAAATGCTGCCTCCAGTGCCCCCACACACTTAATGCTGGCACCACCACTGGGCTCATGGAGTACCTGACTGGTGAGAATGGCAGAGGATCTGACAACAAAGCCCTTTAACTCGTTCCTCTACCCAATGCCGCCTCCCCTACGTCCCATTTCTTAACTATGCCGCTGCCCAGTAGTAGTTCATCATGTTCGGCAGCGCCAGCAACCCTCCTCCCCGGCCCCTTGTCTCCCCCCCCTCTATCCCCCATGAATCTATTCCCCCTTCCCCTGTGTGTCCCCTTCCCTATTTCCCCCTTGCACTCCCCATTCCTGCCCCTGTGAATCCACCCCCCCCTCCTCCCCTCCCCGCCAGACACTCCCACCCTGCTGGGAGGTGCGCCGTGGCCCCCTCTTGTTCTCATACTTCCTGCACTAGCTTTCCTCGCTAGTGTGGTGGCCACCCTCCTGAGGCTGATCATACCCCTTTCCTGTGCCCACTAGGTTGCTGTTCCCTCTTCACCCTCTCCTGTGCCCCGCTGCCCTCGTCCTTTCTTGTGTTTCAACATTTCTGTTCAGAACGAGGCAGTACTGTCCCGCGCAAACATGGAACAAGTCCATCATAGTTTTGTTCCTTTCTCCTTTTTTTCCCCTCCTCCGTTTTGCCCTCAGCGCTGTCTCGCCTGCCCCTTGTTCACTTGCATGAACCCGTCTACCCCCGCCAGGGTATTGAAATAATGTTCTTTATTTTAGAATGTGACCCAGAGCCTGGCTGGGAACAACATTCCAAACTTAACTCCGCTCCTGTATCGGGCTGATTTCGCCTGGTTGATTTCGGCCCTGCCCTTTGCCAGCTCTGCCCCCGATGTGCTGGCAGATCCGGATTCTGTGGCCTTCCCAGTGTCTCGCCTTTGTCTACTGAGTCCAAAGTGCAATGTGTCCAACTTTGCAGACGACACTAAGATGAGTGGTAAAGCAAAAAATACAGAGGATACCGGAAGTCTGCAGAGGGATTTGGATAGGCTGAGTGAATGGGCTAGGGTCTGGCAGATGGAATACAATGTTGACAAATGTGAGGTTATCCATTTTGGTAGGAATAACAGCAAAAGGGATTATTATTTAAATGATAAAATATTAAAACATGCTGCTGTGCAGAGAGACCTGGGTGTGCTAGTGCATGAGTCGCAAAAAGTTGGTTTACAGGTGCAACAGGTGATTAGGAAGGCGAATGGAGTTTTGTCCTTCATTGCTAGAGGGATGGAGTTTAAGACTAGGGACGTTATGCTGCAACTGTATAAGTTATTAGTGAGGCCACACCTGGAGTATTGTGTTCAGTTTTGGTCTCCTTACCTGAGAAAGGACGTACTGGTGCTGGAGGGTGTGCAGAGGAGATTCATGAGGTTAATCCCAGAGTTGAGGGAGTTGGATTACGAGGAGAGGTTGAGTAGACTGGGACTGTACTCGTTGGAAATTAGAAGGATGCGGGGGGGATCTTATAGAAACATAAAATTATGAAGGGAATAGACAGGATAGATGCAGGCAGGTTGTTTCCACTGGCGGGTGAAAGCAGAACTAGGGGGCATAGCCTCAAAATAAGGGGAAGTAGATTTAGGACAGAGTTTAGGAGGAACTTCTTCACCCAAAGGGTTGTGAATTTATGGAATTTTCTGCCCAGTGAAGCAGTTGAGGCTCCTTCATTAAATGTTTTCAAGAGAAAGATAGATAGTTTTTTGACGAATAAATGGATTCAGGGTTATGATGTTCGGGAAAGTGGAGCTGAGTCCACAAAAGATCAGCCATGATCTCATTGAATGGCGGAGCAGGCTCCAGGGGCCAGATGGCCTACTCCTGTTCCTAGTTCTTATGTTCTTATGTTCATCCCCCTGTCCTGGTACCAATGTAATTTGGGAATTATTGCCCTTGGCTGTTCCCCCGCTTTGGGCTTCGGTCAGAGCGATCTGTGGGCCCTGTCAATCTCCGGCGGTTTGGGGAAGCTGTCCCTCCTATCCAGGTTAACCCAGCATCTGGGCCACAAAGTCTGTCGGGTCCCTGCCCTCGATCCCCTCTGGCAGGCCCACGATCCATATATTCTGGCGGGGCTGGTTCTGCTGGTCCTCGACCTTCCCCTTTAGGCTCCCCTAGGTTGCCACCAACCTTTTAATTTCGGCCTCCAGGTTGACAATCCTGTCGCTCTGGTCCGTTGACGCCTTCTCAAGCTCCTGGATCGTCTTCCCTTGAGCTTCCAGCTTCTTCCCCATTCCGTTGATCGGCATCTGCATGCCGACCAACGCCGCCTTCACTGCCACCTTGACCACCACCTGGATCTCCACTTTTATCACCTCCCTCATCGCCAACAGTTCCTTGGTCAGGAATGTCTTCCATCCATCTCCAGGCATGGGGTGGGGGGGAGGGGGGGGGGGGGCATTGTTTGAGTCGTCGGTCTCCCTCTCTCTGGGTGGCCGGGGACCCCTCGCCTCGTGGGTCAGCTGCGTCACCCACCCGCTGCTCTTGGCCTTCCCCTCCGCTCCTGCCATCCCTGCGGCTTCTCGAGCTCCCGCTTGCTGGCATGTTGTCATTCCTCATCTCTCCCTTTCTTATCGGTGGGTGAAAGGAGTCCGAATTTTGGGGCTAAACTCGACTAAAAGTGCCTGTTTGGTAGTGTTCTGGAGGAGAGCCACCTAATGTGCGACTGTGCAGCACATCACCGCCACCGGAGGTCCAAGCATTATTTTCGATGTGTTCAGTTATCACATCCTTTAGAATAGATTCTAGCAATTTCCCTACCACTGATGTCAGGCTGACAGGTCTGTAGTTCCCCGTTTCCTTTCTTAATAGTCAGGATACCTTATAACTGGACACAAGGAATCAAAATTGAGAGGGGCTACCCTGCAAAGGTACATGGGAGTTTAAGGCACACTGAGATGCTGGTGACATTTCAAAATGGCACAGTGTAAGTTTTTTTAATAAATGGTTTTTTATTGGGTTTTTGAACAAAGTATATTTACCGTTATGTACACAGAATAAGAAATATATATATATACATTTCTAGAAGTGAAGGGCACACCCAAACATATTTTAAAAAAGTAATAATAAAAAATAAAATAAAAAATAAAGTAGGATAACGGATAGGGTATTGTGCACCAGCTCAACAGCAGCAACTCTGCACACCTGGCAAAATTATTTACAACTCATAAGTAGGCGACTGTTTGTGGGGGGGAGGGAGCCGGGGTGTAGACTGGGGAGGTAAATATACATTTGGGTGCCGGAGAAGCAATTACAGAGGGCAATACGCGAATGGGTCTGGTGTTGGTGTTGTCACTTGCTTCTCCCGGACGGATCTCGCTGCCGTCCTCGTCTCGCACTCACCTCCGCTTCAGCCGTCCCTCGGAGTGTAAGTTGACCTCCAGTTTTGGAGAGAGTTCCAGATGCGTCAAAAGGGGAAGTGCATTTCAGCTCCACTGGCATCTGTCAATGCTCCAATCTCACACTAGGTGGCAGTCTCTTCCACAAGTTAACAGCTCTGAGGAGTTTATTTTTAAAAAAGAAAGTCATTCCATGATCTAACTAAGTCAGTTGAGCGTGACTTAGTTTTCTTTGAATTAACTGTTGGAAGGCAAGATTTTTGTTCCGGGATGGATAAAGTGCTCCAGTGAGGTGGATTGGAGAATGGATTGGGGACCTGTGCCATTCTCACTGTTTTTTGCGCTGTTGACTCCACCAGAAAAAACCCTCAAAACACTGAGTGCTCGGTGTCTAATGTCCCAGGCCGATGACGTGGTTTGATAGACAAAGTTGGTCCTCAGTTCGAGTAAGGTGACCAATTTTGGCCCGCGTTTTAGGACGTGATGGTCTTCGAGATGGTGGAAAGGAGAATTTTTTTTAAAATTCCTTCTCGGGATGTGGGCCCTGGCTGTCCAGGCCAACATTTACTGCCCCTCCCTGGCTGCCCTTCAGAAAGCGGCGGTGAGCTGCCTTCTAGAACAATCCAGGAGAATTTACCAGAATGTTACCAAGATGGGGACCCGCTGCAGTCATGTAGAGGGGACTAAGAGGAGCCGGGATAATAATAAAAGTAAGTTGCAGCACAGTGGCGCAGTGGATTAGCCCTGCTGCCTCACGGCGCCGAGGTCCCAGGTTCGATCCCGGTTCTGGGTCACTGTCCGTGTGGAGTTTGCACATTCTCCCCGTGTTTGCGTGGGTTTCGCCCCACAAGACAAAAAATGTGCAGGGTAGGTGGGTTGGCCACGCTAAATTGCCCCTTAATTGGAAAAAAAATGAATTGGGTACTCTAAATTAAAAAATAAATGAATAAATAATAAAAGTCAAACGCTGCGGATTCTGGAAGTCTGGAGCTCAGCCGGTCTGGCAGCATCTGTGCAGAGAGAGACAGAGTTCACCCTTCGAGTCGGTATGACTCTTGTGCAGAGCTAGAATATATATTCCTATGTGAGAGACTGGGATTGTTCTCCTGAGAGCAGAGAAGGCAAAAGGGGATTTAATTGAGGTGTTCAAAGTCATGCAAGGTTTTCATAAAGTGAGTGAAGAGAAATTGAAGGGAAACCACTAGAGGATACAAATATGAGACTTTGAAAATTCATTTGTGGAGTTGGGCTTCACGAGTTGGACCAGCATTTCTTGCCCATCCCTAATTACCCTTGGGAAGATGTTGGTGAGCTGACTTCTTGAATCGTTGTAGTCTCTGAGGTGTAGGTGCTCCTATGTCTTATGGTCTTATCCACTTGTTCAGTAGGATTCGATGAAGTGAGAACATTTTGCCAAGATCTACAGCTCGAGTGTTGTCACTTATTTGGAGTCTGTCCCCCTGAAAGGGGAACCAGTTAAGTGGTGAACGGAGCCCTTTAAGATGCAACAAGTGTGATGGGCTTGCAGTAACATTCCCAATCCCTCCCATTCATCCCATTGATAAAGGAGAAAGGACTCGCATTTATATAGTGCCGACCACAACCTCACAATTTCCCAACCCAGTGAAGAACTTTTTTAAGCGTAGTGAGCGTTCTAATGTAGGGAACGTGGCAGCCAATTTGGGCACAGCCGTGTGATAATGATCAGGCATTTCAGGGATGCAGGGCGCCAGGGCAAACTCCCCTGTCAACTTGGAAAATAGTGGCCCTGGGACCTTTACAAGCACCTGAGAGAGAAGACTCGGTTCAACATCTCATTCGAAAGATGGCACCTCTGACTCTGCAGCACTCCTCCAATACTGCCCTGGGTGCGGCGGCACCCTTGCCATTCTGACAGAAGGTTTGCTTCACCATCAAGATCACCAAGTCTCAATTTAGAACCCCCCCCCCCCCCCACCTGCAGTGTGTGTTCTGGCAGTGGAGGTGGCTTGCAATTGGCTACCGGCAGAATCTCCCGGATCCGCTGATGTCAATGGCGTTCTGCGTTGTTCGCCGGTCGTGCCGCCGGGAAACCCGGGACGGGGGCTCGCCATTGGTCTGGCTGGAAGGTCACTCCGTCGGGAACGGCTGGAAAATGTTGCCCATTGTCTTCAGTCCCTGCTGCCAGTCCCTTGTCACCAACTCCACCCCTCTCCCTGGCAGACGTCTGAGGCTCGCCAGACCGTTCGCAAACTTGGTGTCGCATTTTACCCTGAGAAGAACCTCCAGCCACATATCCGCAACACCATCAGAGGTTCTGATAGGGTAAATAGAAAGATGCTTTCCTTCTGGTGGGCAAGACCAGAACTAGGGGTCATAAATGCAAGGCAGTCTCTAATAAATGCATAGGAGGTCTTGTGGCGCAGTGGGTAGCGTCGCTGCCTCTGAGACAGAAGATCCAGTTCGAGTCCCACCCCAGGACTTGATGGCCACGGACGGAGCATCCATAAAGCAGCCAAACAGGTCGAGTGTGTCAACGTGCAAATCCTTCTGAACAAGACAACGGCTGGTGATGAGAAGGGGGGAGACTCCTGATCAGCCACACTCAGTGTGGAGTGGCGCCCCTCAAGGTACAAGCCCCTGACGACAGCCTAGTGACCTGTTCCGGGCTATGGAAACTGATGAAAGTCTGCCTTAGTGCACCAATAGGTTCGGGAAGAGAATTGGAATTTTAATTGGAATTGATAAATCCAATAGGGAATTGAGGGGAGATTTCTTTACCCCGAGATTGGTGAGAATATGGAACTCACGCCACATAAGTGTCTTAGAAGTGAATATCATAGACGATTTTAAGGAGAAGTTAGATAAATGTGAGGGAGGGAGCCTATGTTGGTAGGACTAGATGAAGAGGGGTTTGAGGAAACAAGTGTAAACACTAACGTAAAGCTGTGGAGCTAAATTGTCTGTTTCTGTGCTGTTAGTGTTGAGATTATTAAGGAGCAGAGTTGTTTTTACATATGCATTGGAAAAGCAAAAAATAAATGCATCGTGGACAGGCTTCAAAATACGTTGAAGCTAATGCATAGTGCCAGGTTGTGGATATGGCAACATCCAATCTAGTCCACAGCAGCCATCGTAATATTTATAAGGTCAATCATTAGCCAGAGGATGCAGATTTAAGGTAATCGGCAAAAGAATGAGAAAGGATGCAAAGAGAATATGTACCTATTTATGATCTGGAATGTACAGTCTACAAATTGTCAGCAACTTGCAAAGGCCCCTTCAACAGCAACTTCCGAACCCGCAACCTCTACCACCGAGAAGGACAAGGGCAGCAGACATGTGGGAAGGACGGCACCTTCACATTCCTCTCGATCAGGCCATACGGTGGGGTGTACGTTGGTTTACTCACGGCCAAAAGAGTTTGTCCTAAGACGGGAAATACACGCACGGTATTGGACCCACATGCCAGTCCCTGGCAATGCTGGCCTTTATATGAGATAACTATGAGCCCCAGCTGGATAGGCCACTGCCCACTCGTGGGGAAGCTCATATTCCTAGGCTCCTACGGGCAGATCAATTAGGGTATCCCCGTGGGCCCTGTGGGCGTGATTATACTCTCCAAACTACACATCATCCTGACTTGGAAATATACCCGAAAGACGTGCTATTAGGTAACTTGGACATTGTCAGTTCTCCCTCAGTGTACCCGAACAGGCACCGGAATGGGGCGACTAGGGGCTTTTCACAGTAACTTCATTGCAGTGTTTATGTAAGCCTATTTGTGACAATAATAAAGATTATTATTATTATTGCCATTCTTTCATTGCCGCTGGGTTAAAATCCTGGAATTCCTTCGCTAACAGCACGATGGGTGTACCGACACCTCAGGGTTGCAGCGTAATCCAACCCCTTTGTCATAATATACACCAGTCTATCATGGTGCAGACACACACTGATGGACACACAGTGGGACCAATCAACACACACAACACCACAGCCAATCACCGGTGAGAGCACATGCACTATAAAGACAGGGGGCATCAGAGTTCCCGCTCATTCGAGTAGCAGCTAGCTAGGAGCACAGAGCTCACAGCCTGTAACACAGACATTCACCATGTGCTGAGTGCATCAACTGGTTAGGACAAGGCAGAGGTCTTTAGTTAAAGCTAGTATCGTGGTAACCCACAGTCTGAGTTTGTTTAAATATTTAATGATTCAATAAAATAGTGTTGCGCTATTTCAAGTGTTGGTGACCTGTATGTGATCCAGAACACCCAACACAACATGATACCAGGAGTGGTGGGATATTAGCACTTCTTAGAACTACCTGCACGTGATCTGCCTTCCGCCAGCATTCCGTCATCCTGCAACATGGACAACATCAGCCCGCCGCCGCCTCTCCGCATCGCCGGCAACCTCGGGGCCAACTGGAAGATTTTCAAACAGCGCTTCCAGCTCTTCCTCAAAGCCACGGACAGGGAGGGTGCCTCGGACACCAGAAAGATTGCTCTTCTCCTCTCCACGGCCGGGGACCATGCCATACACATTTTCAACTCTCTCACCTTTGCAGATGATGAAGATAAGACAAAGTTCAAGACAGTCCTCCTCAAGTTTGACACTCACTGCAGCTAGAGGTGAATGAAAGTTTTGAACGCTACGTGTTCCAGCAGCGTTTGCAGAGTAAGGATGAACCTTTCCAATCCTTTCTCATGCACCTCGGTATCCTTGCGCAATTGTGCAGCTAAGGGCCCACCTCCGACTCCATGATACGCGACCAGATCGTTTTCGGTGTTCAGTCGGACCCCCTACGTCAGCAGCTCCTCAAAGTAAAGCAACTCACTCTAGCGACCGCCATCGATACCTGTGTCTTACATGAAAACGCCACGAGTCGGTATTCCCATATACAAGCGGCTGAAACGGCGCGGCAAGGTCCCCACGAGGCGGAACGGGTCCATGTGATTGAGCACCTCCAGGTCCTCAGCCTGGATGAGGGCGGCCATTTCGCACGCTTTTCGCGGACTCCCGCGCTTGTACGCACCAAACGAGGGGACGGCGACGTTGAGGAACGTAATGCACAGGCGCGCACCATGCACGACCGCACCGCGCATGCACGGTGGCGCAGCGAACGTGCTGACGTCACAACGCTGCAACTGTGGCTCCGCCCATTTAAAGCGGCAATGCCCCGCAAAATCTCGACAATGCCTACAATGTGGAACACTTGGCCACTATGCTGCCTTCTGTTGAGCAGCTCAGCCTACCAACTCATATCGCTTCAGCCAGCCTCGCAGGAATGTTTGGGCAATTCAACCCAGGGTCACCGAGTCCGATGAGGACCTCCCACACAGCAGTGACACCGAGGACCCGAAGGTGCCTTTTCGAGTCGGTGTCATAACGAAAAACAGGCTGTCCCCGAAGCAAAGACACCAGCCGCTGTCGGTATACAGCATCGATCCAGACGATGAGTGGCGTGCCACCCTGACGGTCAATCGGTCCCAAATACGATTCGGCCTGGACACTGGTGCCTCCGCCAATCTCATGGCGTGGTCTGCTTTCCAAAGCCTTTGTGTCAAACCAGCCATCCTTCCATCGGCCTGCCAGCTATTGGACTACAATGGCAATATCATCCCTGCTTGCAGCTCGTGCCAACTTGAAGTGACGCACAAGTCACGGAAAGTCATCCTTCCTTTCGAGATCATGGGCTCCTCGAAGGACTCCCTGCTTGGTGCACAGGTGTGCAAGCTGTTGAACCTTGTTCAAAGAGTTCACTCTCTCTCTCCTAATGACACATCTGCCTTCCAGGACGCTGACTTCAGGGCGCAACTCAACGCCATCATCGACCAGCACCGCGAGGTCTTCGTAGGCATGGACACTTTCCCATATACTTACAAGATCATACTCAAACAGAACGCCATGCCTGTGGTGCATGCGCCTTGCAGAGTCCCAGCACCCCACAAGGATCACCTCAATCAACAGCTGCAGGACCTTCAAGACCAAGGAGTGATCTCCAGAGTTACAAAACCAACCGACTGGGTCAGTTCCATGGTGTGCGTAAAAAAGCCTTCTGACGAGCTGAGAATTTGCATTGATCCCAAGGATCTGAATCGCAATATCATGAGGGAGCATTACCGAAGACCCAAGCGTGAAGAGATCACATGCAAGATGGCTCGCGCCAAACTCTTCACCAAACTTTTGACGCCTCGAAAGGATTCTGGCAAATCCAGCTCGACCAATCGAGCAGGAAACTGTGTACCTTGAACACCCCCTTTGGCAGATATTGTTACAACAGGATGCCGTTTGGGATCATATTGGCTTCAGAAGTGTTCCACAGGATCATGGAACATGGAAGGCATTGAAGGTGTTCGCATCTATGTCGACGGCATAATCATCTGGTCCACCACCACGCAGGAGCATGTCAATCACCTCCAGCGCGTGTTCAAACGCATACGGGAGCAGGGCCTACGCCTCAACAGAGCCAAATGCTCCTTTGGTCAGACGGAACTCAAGTTCCTCGGGGATCACATCTCCCAGTTGGGTGTGCGGCTGGATGCGGACAAGGTGGCTGCTATCATTGCCATAAAAACGCAAGAGGACAAGAAGGCGGTCCTCCGATTTCTGGGCATGGTCAACCTCCTAGGGAAGTTCACCCCGAACCTCGCCTCTCATACCACGACTCTCAGGAACCTGGTCAGGAAGACGACAGACTTCCAATGGCTTCCTGCCCACGAGCGCGAATGGAGAGAACTCAAAACCAAACTCACCACGGCCCCGGTCTTAGCTTTCTTTGATCCAGTGAAAGAGACAAAAGTTTTGACCGATGCCAGCCAATCTGGCATTGGGGCAGTATTCCTGCAATGCGATGAGGCCACATCATGGGCCCCGGTTGCATATGCGTCATGCGCCATGACCCCCACGGAACAGCGCTACGCGCAGATAGAAAAGGAATGCCTGGGCCTTTTGACCGGTGTTGTCAAGTTTCATGATTATCTGTACGGCCTTCCCCAATTCACTGTCGAGACCGACCATCGCCCGCTGGTCAATATAATACAGAAAGACTTGAACGACATGACGCCTCGCCTCCAGCGTATTCTGCTCAAGCTCCGGCGATACGACTTCCAGCTGGTATACACCCCAGGCAAAGACCTCATCATTGCCGACGCTCTCTACAGGGCAGTCAACACTCCGTGTGACCCAGCGAGATTCATCTGCCAGGTTGACGCCCATGTGGACTTTGTGGCCTCCAATCTACCTATGGATGAATGCCTCGTCCAAATTCGCCGCCAGACAGTGGCTGACCCTTTGCTACAGCGTGTCACGCGCCACCAACAGACGGGTGGCTCAAGGGCCAATGCCCGCAGTTCTATAACATCAGAGATGATCTGGCGGTAGTCGATGGTGTTCTCCTGAAACTGGACCGCATTGTCATCCCGCACAGCATGCGCCAGCTCGTCTTGGAACAGCTACACAAGGCCATCTTGGCGTGGAAAAGTGCAGCCAATGGGCCCGAGAGGCAGTGTACTGGCCCGGCATCAATGAGGACATCGCCAACACGGTGCTCAACTGCCCCACTTGTCAGCGCTTCAAGCCGGCCCAACCACGTGAGACCCTACAGCCCCATGAGTTGGTCACGTCGCCTTCGTCCAAGGTCGGCATCGACCTGTTCCACACGCTGGGTACGGACTATGTCTTGATTGTAGACTACTTTTCAAACTACCCGGAGGTGGTACGTTTACACGACATCACATCGTCTGCAGTCATCCGTGTCTGCCAGGACACCTTTGCTCGACACGGCATCCCACTCACTGTGATGTCGGACAATGGCCCCTGCTTCACAAGCCACGAATGGTCCAACTTTGCCAGGAGGTACAACTTTGTGCATGTGACATCCAGTCCCCTGTACCCCCAATCCAACGGCAAAGCGGAGAAAGGCATCCACATAGTCAAACTGCTCCACTGCAAGGCTACCGATGCTGGGTCCGATTTCCTCCTCGCCCTGCTGGCCCATCGCTCGGCCCCACGGTCCACTGGCCTGTCACCAGCCCAGCTGCTCATGGGTCGCATCCTGAGGACGACGGTGCCATCCATTCATGTCCCAGACCTCAACCACGTTACGGTCCTTCAACGAATGCAACTGTCTCGTGCACAGCACAAGGCGGCTCATGACTCCCGTGCAGCTGATCTCCCTGCTCTGGCTCCAGATGACAACGTCCGCATCCATCTTCCAGATGGTGGCTGGTCTGCAACCGCTGTGGTTCTTCGGCAGGTGGCTCCCCGCTCGTTCCTGGTTCGTCTACCGGATGGCTCCATTCTGCGCCGCAATCGACGTGCCCTTCGTCTCGTCCCATGCTCGCTACGTGATCCTCCACCATTGCCACGCCCTCCTGTTGACCCTGACCTGGACTATGCAGAGATTCAGGTCACTCTGCATCCTCCTCACTGTGATGCAGTCCAGCCCGCTTCTCAGCTGGCGTCTCCCTTGAGGCAGTCAACCAGAATTCGACGCCCACCTCTTTGTGGACTTATGGACTTTCTGATTTGTTCTGTTCTTCCGTTTAATCGTTCAAGAGTTTTGTATCTAGTGTTCATCTCGTTATTCTTGTGACACACTGTTTTTCTGCACCAGGCACCTTCCCACGTAAATAGTTTAGTTTTTATATACATAGTCCTGTAAATATTTCACACACACGTAGTCAGAAACATTCACTACACTATTTATTGCCACGCAGGTACATTTTTTATAAAAGGGGGGATGTCATAATATACACCAGTATATCATGGTGCAGACACACACTGATGAACACACAGTGGGACCAATCAACATACACAACACCGCAGCCAATCACCAATGAGAGCACACGCACCATAAAGACAGGGGGCATCAGAGTTCCCGCTCATTCGAGTTGCAGCTAGCTAGGAGGACAGAGCTCACAGCCTGCAACACAGACATTCACCATGTGCTGAGTGCATCGACTGGTTAGGACAACGCAAAGGTCTTTAGTTAAAGCTCGTATTGTGTTAACCCACAGTCTGAGTTTGTTTAAACAGTTAATAATTCAATAAAATAGTGTTGCACTATTTCAAGTGTTGGTGACCTGTATTTGACCCAGAACACCCAACACATCACCCTTTAGCTCTGGGATTAACCTCGCTGTGTGTTCGGGATACTTAAGGGGGAGGGGGAGCAGCCCCAAGTCATGGTTCACATAGGTACCGACGACATAGGTAGGAAAAGGGATAGGGATGTAAGGCAGGAATTCAGGGAGCTAGGGTGGAAACTTAGATCTAGGACAGAGTTATTATCTCTGGGTTCTTACCCGTGCCATGTGATAGCGAGATGAGGAATAGGGAGAGAGAGGAGTTGAACACGTGGCTACAGGGATGGTGCAGGAGGGAGGGTTTCAGATTTCTGGATAATTGGGGCTCATTCTGGGGTCGGTGGGACCTCTACAAATGGGATGGTCTACACCTGGACCAGAGTGGTACCAATGTCCTGGGGGGGAAATTTGCTAATGCTCTTTGGGAGGGTTTAAACTAGTTCAGCAGGGGCTTGGGAACCTGAATTGTAGCTCCAGTATACAGGAGGTTGAGAGCAGTGAGGTCATGAGTAAGGTTTCAAAGTTGCAGGAGTGTAACGGCAGGCAGAAAGGTGGTTTAAAGTGTGTCTTCTTCAATGCCAGGAGCATCCGGAATAAGGTGGATAAACTTGCGGCATGGGTTGGTACCTGGGACTTCGATGTTGTGGCATTTTCGGAGACATGGATAGAGCAGGGACAGGAATGGTTGTTGCAGGTGCCTGGGTTTAGATATTTCAGTAAGCTCAGGGAAGGTGGTAAAAGAGGGGGAGGTGTGGCATTGTTAGTCAAGGACAGTATTATGGTGGCAGAAAGGACGTTTGATGAGGACTCGTCTACTGAGGTAGTATGGGTAGAGGTTAGAAACAGGAAAGGAGAGGTCACCCTGTAAGGGGTTTTCTATAGGCCTCCGAAAAGTTCCAGAGATGTAGAGGAAAGGATTGCAAAGATGATTCTGAATAGGAGCGAAAGCAACAGGGTAGTTGTTATGGGGGACTTTAAATTTCCAAATATTGACTGGAAACGCTATAGTTTGAGTTCTTTAGTTGGGTTCATTTTTGTCCAATGTGTGCAGGAGGGTTTTCCTGACACAGTATGTAGATAGGCCAATGAGAGGCAAGGCCATATTGGATTTGGTACTGGGTAATGAACCAGGACAGGTGTTAGATTTGGAGATAGGTGAGCACTTTGGTGATAGTGACCACAATTCGATTACGTTTACTTTAGTGATGGAAAGGGATAGGTATATACTACGGGGCAAGAGTTATATCTGGGGGAAAGGCAATTATGATGCGATGAGGCATGACTTAGGATGCATCGGATGGAAAGGAAAACTGCAGGGGATGGGCACAATGGAAATGTGGAGCTTGTTCAAGGAACAGCTACTGCGTGTCCTTGATAAGTATGTACCTGTCAGGCAGGGAGGAAGTGGTCGAGCGAGGGAACCGTCGT
The DNA here is from genome assembly GCF_047496885.1 of Scyliorhinus torazame. NCBI lineage: Eukaryota > Metazoa > Chordata > Chondrichthyes > Carcharhiniformes > Scyliorhinidae > Scyliorhinus > Scyliorhinus torazame. Next base: position 339,400,242 of record NC_092709.1, on the reverse strand, counting down.
TTACTAAAGCAGTTGAAACACTTGTCAAGAGGAAGAAGGAGGCTTATGTAAAGATGAGACATGAAGGTTCAGTTAGGGCTCTCGAGAGTTACAAGTTAGCTAGAAAGGATCTAAAGAGAGAGCTAAGAAGAGCCAGGAGGGGACATGAGAAATCTTTGGCAGGTAGGATCAAGGATAACCCTAAAGCTTTCTATAGATATGTCAGGACTAAATGAATGACTAGGGTAAGAGTAGGGCCAGTCAAGGACAGTAGTGGGAAGTTGTGCTTGGAGTCCGAGGAGATAGGAGAGGTGCTAAATGAATATTTTTCATCAGTATTCACACAGGAAAAAGACAATGTTGTCGAGGAGAATACTGAGATTCAGGCTACTAGACTAGAAGGGCTTGAGGTTCATAAGGAGGAGGTGTTAGCAATTCTGGAAAGTGTGAAAATAGATAAGTCCCCTGGGCCGGATGGGATTTATCCTAGGATTCTCTGGGAAGCTCGGGAGGAGATTGCTGAGCCTTTGGCTTTGATCTTTAAGTCATCTCTGTCTAGGAATAGTGCCAGAAGAATGGAGGATAGCAAAAGTTGTCCCCTTGTTCAGGAAGGGGAGTAGAGACAACCCTGGTAACTATAGAACAGTGAACCTTACTTCTGTTGCGGGCAAAATCTTGGAAAGGTTTATAAGAGATAGGATGTATAATCACCTGGAAATGAATAATTTGATTAGAGATAGTCAACACGGCTTTGTGAAGGGTAGGTCGTGCCTCACAAACCTTATTGAGTTCTTTGAGAAGGTGACCAAACAGGTGGATGAGGGTAAAGCAGTTGATGTGGTGTATATGGATTTCAGTAAAGCGTTTGATAAGGTTCCCCATGGTAGGCTACTGCAGAAAATACGGAGACATGGTATTCAGGGTGATTTAACAGTTTGGATCAGAAATTGGCTAGCTGGAAGAAGACAAAGGGTGGTGGTTGATGGGAAATGTTCAGACTGGAGTCCAGTTACTAGTGGTGTACCACAAGGATCTGTTTTGGGGCCACTGCTGTTTGTCATTTTTATAAATGACCTGGAGGAGGGCATAGAAGGATGGGTGAGTAAATTTGCAGATGTCACTAAAGTTGGCGGAGTTGTGGACAGTGTGGAAGGATGTTACAAGTTACAGACATAGATAAGCTGAAGTGCTGGGCTGAGAGGTGGCAAATGGAGTTTAATGCAGAAAAGTGTGAGGTGATTCATTTTGGAAGGAATAACAGGAAGACAGAGTACTGGGCTAATGGTAAGATTCTTGGCAGTGTGGATGAGCAGAGAGATCTCGGTGTCCATGTACATAGATCCCTGAAAGTTGCCACCCTGGTTGAGAGGGTTGTTAAGAAGGCGTACGGTGTGTTAGCTTTTATTGGGAGAGGGATTCAGTTTCGGAGCCATGAGGTCATGTTGCAGCTGTACAAAACTCTGGTGCGGCCGCATTTGGAGTATTGCGTGCAATTCTGGTCGCCGCATTATAGGAAGGATGTGGAAGCATTGGAAAGGGTGCAGAGGAGATTTACCAGAATGTTGCCTGGTATAGAGGGAAGATCTTATGTGGAAAGGCTGAGGGACTTGAGGCTGTTTTCGTTAGAGAGAAGAAGGTTAAGAGGTAACTTAATTGAGGCATACAAGATGATCAGAGGATTGGATAGGGTGGACAGTGAGAGCCTTTTTCCTCAGATGGTGATATCTAGCACGAGGGGACATAGCTTTAAATTGAGGGGAGATAGATATAAGACAGATGTCAGAGGTAGGTTCTTTACTCAGAGAGTAGTAAGGGCATGGAATGCCCTGCCTGCAACAGTAATGGACTCGCCAACACTAAGGGCATTCAAATGGTCATTGGATAGACATATGGACGATAAGGGCATAGTGTAGATGGGCTTTACAGTGGTTTCACAGGTCGGCGCAACATCGAGGGCCGAAGGGCCTGTACTGCGCTGTAATGTTCTATGTTCCATGTTCTAGCTCAGGTTAATTTCATAAACTGAAAGGTCGATCACCACTAATGTTTCAAGGGCAATGAGGATGTTCAAGAAACGCTGGCCATGACAATGATACATCCCATGAACAAAATTTTAAACAAGCATTGTCTGAAAGGACAATGGAAGCAAATTTGAAAGTAACTTTCGCAAAGGAATTTGAGAAATAAAAATGAAGGGGAAAAATTTGCAAGGCACTGGAGGATAGGAAATGGCTTTTTCGCCCCTCGGTCCTGTTCTGCCATTCACAGGAACCTAGGAACTAGGAGCAGAAGTGAGCAATTCAGCCCTTTGAGCGTGCTCCACCAATCAATCAGATCATGGCTGATCTCTTCCTGTTCTCTAATTCACCTCCCTAATTGTTTCCCCATATCCCTTTGACCCGTTTTTTTTACCAGACATATATCTATATCCCTCTTGAAACCATTTAATGATTCAGATTCCACTGCACTATGGGGCAGCAATTTCCACAAATTCACCATCCTCTATGACAATTAGTCTCTCCTCATCTCAGTTTTAAATCTACCGTCTCTCCACATATGTCTGTCACCTCTTGTTCTGGATTGCCCCACAAGGAGGAACGTTTAGTCTACGTTTACTTTATCAATTCCTTTTAGAATTTTATATACTGTAATCGGTTCCCCATTCATCCTTCTAAAATCCAGCGAGTATAAGCCCAAACTGTTTAATCTCTCCTCATATGTCAACCCTTCCATCCCTGGGATCAATCTGGTGAACCCCCTCTGAACTGCCTCCAATTCCTCCACATCCTTCCTCAAATAAGGAGACCAAAACTGGGCACAATTATCCAGTTGTGGTCTCACCAACACCCTGTACAATTGCAACAACACTTCTCTACTTTTATACTCCAGTCCTTTTGCAATAAACGCCAACATTCCATTTGCCTTTCTTATTACATGCTGTACCTGCATACCGACTTTCTGCGATTCATGAACAAAGACACCCAGATCCCTCTACACAGACACATTTTTAATCTGCTTTCCATTTAAATAATAATTTGCGTTATGCAAATGGATAACCTCACACTTGTCCACATTAAACTGCATCTGCCAAATTATGGCCCCAATCTCCGAGCCTATCTACATCAGTCTGTAAAACCTGTATCTCCTCTTCACTGCCTGCTTTCCCACCTATTTTAGTTTCATCCGCAAATTTTGCTGTGATAAATTATATCCCTGTTGCAGATCATTTATATCGATTGTAAACAGTTGAGGTCTGAGGACTGAACCCTGCGCTCCCCCCCCCCCCCCACCCCCATCTATAGTTTGCTACTTTTTGCCCCTCCCCCTTTTGAATAGCGAGTTTCCAATCCACTGGGACATTTCCAGAATCCAGGGAATTTTCAAATGTCATAACCAATGTATCCTCTATCTCTGCTGCCGCCTCCTGGGTGAGATTGTGGCTGATCAGCAACGTAACAGCATAAACCCACCGTTACCCCATATCCCTTAATACTTCTGGCTCACAAAAATCCAACTATCTTTCAAATTAATGCTTGATCTAGCCATTGATCACAGCTATGATGAAGTGAACTGGTTTACGGGGATAGGGTGGAGGTGGGAGGTGTGGGCTTAAGTGGGGTGCTCGTTCCAAGAGCTGATGCAGACTCGATGGGCTGAATGGCCTCCTTCGGCACTGTAAATTCTATGATTCTATGAATGGTCTCCTTCTGTGCTATGTCAGCCTCAGCTTTGATGATAGCACCTATTTCCGGTCATTATTCAGTGAGTGCTGTGGACATTGTGTGGGCATTCGATGTTGACAAGATTGGATGTTGCAATATTAGTAGCCTGGCAACATCCATTAGCTTCAACTCACTTTGAAGCATGTCCACGATGCACTTACGTTTTGCTTTGCCAATGCATTTGTAAAACGACACTGCCCCTCTCGCAGGCTTCTCAACATTCCCTTGTCTGCGTTTTTCTGTTTACCTCAGATGCCTCTGTGATGACTGGATGTTTAAAGAAATTCAGTAACATTTCCTCATAGTCTAGCGACCTGCTTTGTTGATCCAGTTGCAAATAGTTTATGGTTCACCGGCATTTTCTCAATAACCTACCCCTTTCCAGCTGTAACCCTCCAGCCTGCATTTCCTCCCTGTCGTACTTTGTTCTTTGATGTCCTCAACAGCCCTGTATCATAATAACACAACTCTTCTCTATTTTCCTACTGGATACCTCAAAGCTCCTGTGCTGCTATGTTCAACACATTCTTAACAATTTGTTTGATTGACAAGTGGCTGAAGGATTATTTCAGAGCAGGTCGACATTCTGGATGAAAATGAACACAAACCTTTCAAATAATTTGAAGGACACGATGATCCAAGCATAGGTTTCCCATTGACCAAGCCCTTTCCCATTCACTTCCATTTGATACAATCTTAGTGGACTAAACCTTTTTACATGGGCTCTCGTATGCATTTCCAATGAGCAAAATACCTCCCCATTCCTTTTTGTTGTTCACGATTCTAAATGACTTTCCTGTACGACTGTAAGGGCCCATCCTTTTGGTTCCCTTAGTTCTATTTCTTTATACTGTCTTTATCATTTTTGGTCCATGGATGTTTAAGTCGAGCAGAGGAAGTGAGGAACTCAAAAGTTGCAAAATAGTACAATGTGCCATAGCAGGTTTTGGATTTTGAACAACAGAACCCAGACTTTATGGCACCCAAGAGATCCAATTTGATTGGTTGGCTGGTGGCCAGACAATATTCGGCCTAGCAACGGACAGCAATTGAGTCCTGCCAAGTGGAGTTTTTTCAGAGGGCTCAGCAGCGAAAGCTTTTGGACTCAGAGAGGAGAAGCTGTGCGTTGCTCTCTCTTTGTTTCAAACAGAGGGCGGCACAGTAGCACACTGTTGCTTCGCAGCGCCAGGGTCCCAGGTTCGATTCCCGGCTTGGATCACTGTCTTTGCGTTGTCTGCAAGTTCTCCCCGTGTCTGCGTGGGTTTCCTCTGGGTGCTCCGGTTTCCTCCCACAAGTCCCGAAAGACGTGCTGTTAGGTAATTTGGACATTCTGAATTCTCCCTCTGTGTACCCGAACAGGCGCCGGAACGTGACGACAAGGGGCTTTTCACAGTAACTTCATTGCAGTGTTAATGTAAGCCTACTTGTGACAATAAAAATTATTATGTAGGCTGCTTGCTGTTTCGGAGTCTGCAGAGAAGTCTCGAGACCCTGATGAGTCTTCAGTGAAAACCATTACAGACTGAAAGTAAAGATATCCAACTGGAGGCCTGGATTGAAAGAATCCAGCTGGAATACGACTATCTAAATCAAAGCCTCTTGTTCTTTATCCTTTCAATATTTTTTTACACCCCTCTTTCCCCTCTGTGTTTGTTTGTATTGTGTGTGTGTGTAGAGGGTGGGGCAAGTAAAGGGGGGGGGGGTTAGAAATTACATTGTAGGACAAAGAACAATACAACACATGAACAGGCCCTTCGGCCTTCCAAGCTCGTACCTGTCATGAAACCAACCTTTGCTAAAACCCTCAGCACTTCCTTGTGCCGTATCCCTCTATACCCACCCTATCCATGTGTTTGTCAAGATGCCTTTTGAATGCCGTTAATGCATCTGCCTCCACAACCTCCCCTGGCAACGCGTTCAAGGCACTCACCACCCTCTGTGTAAAAAACCTGCTTCGCACATCTCCACTAAACTTTGCCCCAAGGACCTTAAACCTATGCCCCCTGGTGACTGACCCCTCCACCCTGGGAAAGAGTGCCTGCCCATCCATTCTATCCATGCCCCTCATAATCTTGTAAACCTCTATCAGGTCACCCCTCAACCTCCGTCTTTCTAATGAAAACTGTCCGAGTCTATTCAGCCTCTCCACATAGCTAACACCCTCCAGACCAGACAACATCCTGGTAAACCTCCTCTGCACCCTCTCCAAAGCCTCCACATCCTTCTGGTAGTGTGGCGACCAGAATTGTGCACAATATTCCAAATGTGGCCTTACCAAGGTTCTATACAGCCGTAGCATGACTTGCCAGTTTTTATACTCGATTCTCCGTCCAAGAAGGCAGGCATAGTAGTTGTCTTTGTTGCCTATTTAATTATAGTTACTGTTAATAATAAAAGTTAATTGTGTTTAAATTTGCAAACATGGTGACTGTGGTTATTGGACAGACGACGACTTCGGGTATTTTTAAAATTAAGGGTTAATTTCAACTGTGCTGCAACTCAAGTGGGACTGGAATTGGCCACGCACTGGCCCAAGGTGTTGCAACAGTGACGCGAATGGCCCAATTTACTTCCAGTTTATTTTCAAAAATACATTCGTTCACAGGCTGAGGCTGTGACTGGCAATGGCAGCAGTTATTGCCCATCCATTGGTGACTTTGAGAGTCTGGCGATGGGCTTCCTCAGTGACTGACTTGGGCATTTCCCAGGGCAGTTAAGAGTCAGCCAATTTGGGGTGGGTCTGGAGTCACATAGGCCAAACTGAGTAAGCCCACCGGCTTCCTTCCCAAAAGTATATTAATGAAACAGTTGCGTTTTTCTAACAATTCAACCATGGTCATCATTGCTGATACTAAATTTTTTAATTCATTATTTACCCAATGACTGAATTGAATTCACATTTTCAGATTTTTAATCCAGCTCTCGGGATTGCTAGTGCAGGAACATCAGCAGTATGTTACCTTATTCATAACGGCACGGTGTACTCAGTCCTCTTCATAAACAGATGCATTTTCGGCACAGTATCTTTTTCACTCACTCACACTGTACAGAATTGTAATACAGCACTTCCTCTTTGGGCCCAAATTTCAATGAGTGCTCAGTGACTGAATGCAGTTCTCATGCCCCAATTGCATTTTGGTAAGGACCCCTAATTTAGAGGTACCAAGCTTTTTGAACAGTTGTCATGCTATCTTTCAGTGTACAATGCAGTGGCCCGTTGTATTTAAGAATGCCTTTGCACCATCCCCAATATTATGCTACAGTACATCATGGGCCTCTTTGAGACCCCATGACAGACACTGCAACAATACAAAGCTACTCCGATGCGAGCAATTGCTTTATTTCTTGGTTTTCAACTACTAAATGCTGACACCGAGTTTTAAAGCAAATACATCGGGGTGGATTCTCCATTGCCTGACACCGCGATCGTGATCCATGAGTGAGTGGAGAATGGAGTGTCCCCCAAAAACGTGATGCTCCAATCCCCCTTTAGCACCCTCAGCACGCTACCCGCTATCGGTGATTTGCATCCACTTCGATATAATTAACAGCTGGAAGCCCAATTCACCACTCCCCTCCCCCGTTAAGCACCAAAACTGCCCCCCCTGCCCCCACAGCAGGAAATACTTTTATAAAATCTTATTTTTTCAAAAGAGTATCTAATTCATTTATCCCAATTAAGGGGCAATTTAGCGTGGCCAATTCACCCACCCTGCACATCTTGTTGGGTTATGGGCGTGAGGCCCACGCAGTCACAGGGAGAATTTGCAAACGCCACATGGACAGTGACCCAGGGCCGGGATCGAACCCGGATCCTCGGTGGCGTGAGGTAGCAGTGCTAACCACTGTGCCACCGTGCCGGCCTCAAACAGCAGGAAATACATCGGGTGGCTTTCGTGGAAGTTTGTCCAAGCATGGCCCTGACTTAGTGGATCCTGAGGTGGGTCAAGGAGGTCAGTGCATAACTGACGTGCTCCCAAAGTCCATCGGAAGGCTCGTTTCCCCCCATAATGAAAGTCATAGAATCATAGAATTTACAGTGCAGAAGGAGGCCATTCGACCCATCGAGTCTGCACCAGCCCTTGGAAATAGCACCTCACTTAAGCCCACACCCGTAACCCAGTAACCCCACCTAATGTTTTTGGACAATAAGGGCAATTTAGCATGGCCAATCCACCTAACATGCACATCTTTAGACTGTGGGAGGAAACCGGAGCACCCGGAGGAAACCCACACAGACATGGGGAGAACGTGCAGACTCCGCACAGACAGTGACCCAAGCCGGGAATCAAACCTGGGACACTGGAGCTGTGAAGCAACTAACCATGTGCAAACCACTGTGCTATCATGCTGCCTTCAAGGGGCAGCCACAGCAGTCCTGCCACTCCCCCCACTGATAAGTAGAGGTATCCTTCTCCCCCACCATGGGAATAATGTTTCCCCCCCCCCACAGCACTCATGCAACAGGGTGACACAACCCCCTCCCCTACTGAAATCTCCAGTCAACCCCATCAGACCCACATCAGACCTCCCATCGGACCCTCATCAGTCACCCATCAGGTCCACCCATCAGAACCCCCATCAGTCACGCCCATCAAGTCCCTCCATCAGACCCCCATCAGAGACCCCATTGGAGACCTCATCAAACTCCCTATCAGACAAGCTCTCCACCATGCATAAATTTGCACGGTTAAAGAGAGAGACTCGCACCTGAGCCCTGCTCCCAGCGCCAGCGAAGACCAGTCCGGGTTTTTCACACTTCGGCTCCAGAACGGAGAATCCAGGCCACAATTCCTGCTGAATGATTTTTTTTCATAGAATTATACAGCAGGGAAGGAGGCCATTCAGCCCTCTGTGCTTGTGTCAGCTCTTTGAAAGAACAATCTAATTTCGACCCATACCTCAGCGTTTCCCCGTAATCCTGCAAATTTGTCTTCTTTCTTCGTTTATGGGATGCAGTTCTGCTGACAAGGCCAGAGTTTCATTGCCCATCCCTAATTGCTCTTTTTGAGAGCAGTATAGAGTCAATGACATTGCTGTGGATCTGGAGTCACATGTAGGCCAGACCAGGTGAGGATGGCAGATTTCCTTCCGTAAAGGACATTAGTGAACCAGATGTTTTTTTATGATAATCAATAAGTTTCATAGTCACCATTACTGAGAAAAACTTTCAATTCCAGATTATTTTAATACTTCAGCGAACTTGGAATTTCACGGACCATGGTGGGATTAGAAATCGAGTCAAGGGCAGCACGGTGGCGCAGTGGGTTAGCCCTGCTGCCTCACGGTGACAAAGTCCCAAGTTCGATCCTGGCTGCGGGTCACTGTCCGTGTGACGTTTGCACATTCTCCCCGTGTTTGCGTGGGTTTCGTCCCCACAACCCAAAGTTGTGCAGGCTAGGTGGATTGGCCACACTATATTTGCCCCTTAATTGGAAAAAAATGAATTGGGTACTCTAAATTTATTTTAAAAAAGAAGAAAAAAAAGAAATTGTGCTCATTGGACATTAGCCTGGGGCTCTGGGTTGCTAGTTCAGTAACATTACCTTGCCACGACCATCTCCCCTGAACAGAAATGACCAATCCCCTTTTGAAAGCTCCTGTTTAATTTGCTTCCACGTCCAAGAGTGGGAAAGTTGGCTGGCTTGTCAGCTAGCACAGATACATTGGGGTGTACATCTATATGATTCTGTGATGTCCATCTGGCATTTAGAAACTAAATTCCAGCCTCCGCCCGCCAGAACGAACTGGACCATGGCTAAAAATCCTCATCTTCTGACCTAAAGGCAGAAGTTACTGCCACTGATCCAAGAACTGGCTCCTTCTATGTAACCAAGTACCAGTCATGATTCCACAGTGTCCCCAGACAATTGTGGGATTTCACCAAAATGACAAAATCAACCAAACTGTATTGATGTTCATTATCCATAAAGTCATTAGTCCCAATCCCGTAATTTTCCCTGTTCCCACATTTCTCCTTCGTTCAACCAGCTACCTTAGTATCGACGTGAACTGTCTTTTCATCTCGATAATAATCTCTTGTATTTATATAGCACCTTTAATATAGGAAAATGCCCCAAGATGCACCAAAGGAGTATTAATGAACAACTTCGACACAAAGCCACATAAAGACATATCAGGACAGGTGGCCATTGGCTTGGTCAGGTTAGGACTTAAGGAGCAATGTAGATGAGATAGGAAAATGGAAAGGGTTAGGGAGGAGGCTCAGGCAATTGAAGCCAAAGCCAGCCAGTAATTGAAATTGGGGATGTACGTAAGGCCAGAATTTGAAGAAGCTGGCTCACTATAACTCCAGTAATTCACACCATGGCCTCACAAGCCTTTATGTGAGCTCATTTCTCCAGCCAGGAACTCAAAGCAGTTCTTAGAGGCATCAGTATGAATCTTACCTGACCAGAGACAACTCAGATAAGGTCTCTGGACGTCCTGGTGCATCCTGGCTATGTGCACAAAAGACTAATTGAACCATTTAGCAACTGGATTCTCCTGAAGTTTCCCTTATGGTACAGACCAGGATCATAGAACTCCTACAATGCAGAAATAGACCATTTGGTCCATCAAGTCTGCACTGACCCTCTGAAAGAGCACCCTACCTAAACCCACACCCTCACCCTAGCCTCATAACCGAGCCTACCCTTTTGGACACTAAGGGGGCAATTTAGCCTGGCCAATCCACCTAAGCTGCACATCTTTGAACTGTGGGAGGAAACCCACGGAGACACGGGGCGAATGTGCAAACTCCACACGGACGTTCACCCAAGGCTGGAATTGAACGCAGGCCCTTGGCGCTGTGAGGCAGCAGTTCTGAACACTGTGCCACCCAGGTGCTCATCCACACACACACATTTTAATTTGGCAAAGCGAATGATCAGGTGACTTGGGATGAAACAATCTCAACCTATTCTCAAATTGTATTTTCAAAAAATGTTTTTATTGAAGTTTTTGCATTTTAAACACTGTACATTCGGTAAGAATATATGTGTTGGTTACAATATACAAGTCATTTTCCTCTGTTCTGTCCCTTTACCCCCCCCCCCAGCCCCCCCCCCCCCCCCCGCCCCCCCCCATTTGTTGGTTCAGAGCCCTTTCCTGGGTCACTTACTGTACGATGGGCAGGTATCGGTTATTTACATGTGTGTGGAAGTCTTCCCCTTACCTTCCCCCCCTTTGGTCGATTGGCCTCACCCCCTTCTTCGCCCCTCCGTCCTGTCTTCAGCGCTTCTCTGGGTGTCATGTTTCGTGGCCTTGTTCTGGGCCCCTTGATTTCTGTATATGCAATTTTCCAGGCTCCCCCTCCCTTTTCTCTGGCCTCCTCCCTCCCCTCCCTTCCCTGGCTGTTCCCTGCAGTCCCGTTGGCGTCTGTGCATCCCCCCCCCCCCCCCCCCATCTCCCCTCCCCCACTCTATTGGCAGTTTACCTCGAACAGGTCCTGGAACAAGTTGGCGAATGACTTCCACGCTTTGCAGAAGCCTCTGACTCTCGATAGCGAACTTGGTCTTCTCCAGGTGGGGAATTTCCGACAGGTCTGCCAGCCAGTCTGTAGCTGTGGGTGATAGCCAGCCGAGCAGGATTCTGCTGCAGGCGATTAGGGAAGCAAAGGAAAGTACGTCGGCCCTCGTTACCATGAATAGTTCTGGCTGGTCCGATACCCCAAAGTCTGCCACTCCCGGGCACGGCTCCACCCTCACCCCTACCATCTTGGACATTGCCTCGAAGAAGGCTGTCCAAAACCCGACCACTCTGGGGCATGTCGGAACATGTGGGTGTGGTTGGCCGGGCCTCCCTGGCACCATTCTCACATATCCTCCACCTCGGGGAAGAACCTACTCATTCTGGTTCTTGTCAGGTGACTCTGTGCACCATTTCCAGCTGCATGAAGCTTAGCCTTGCACAGGAGGAGATGGAGTTGGCCCTGCTCAATGCTTCGTTCCAGATTCCCCACCGTATTTCCATCCCGAGCTTTTCCTCCCATTTTTCCTGTGCCTCGTCCAGTGTGGAGCATGTCCTTTCTAATAATCATCCGTACAGGTCCCCACACTTTCCCTTCCCCAGACTGTCCGCGTCCAGTAACTCTCTAGCATTGTGCTTCTCAGGGTCCGCGGGTAAGCTGTCGTCACCTCGCGGAGAAAGTTTTTTGACCTGCAGATGTCGGAGTTTGTTTCCATTTGGTGGTTTCAGTCTCTCCGTCAGTTCCTCTAACGTTGATAGTCTATCCTCAGTGTAAAAGTCTCCAACAGTCGGTGTTCCCCGACCTGTCTCCACCTCTTCAAGGTCGTCAAGCATGGCTGGTGCAAACTTGTGGTTGCCGCAGATGGGGGCCATGGTGGACATTTCGGTCAGTCCGAAGTGCTGCCTCATTTGGTTCCAAGTTCTCAGTGTAGTTACCACCACTGGGCTTGTTTAGTGTTTGTTGGCAGGGATGGAGCGCTGCTGCGGTGGGGGTACAGAGTGACGTTCCTGAAATGGAGGTCTCTCTCCCTTCTCACCTATTCTGTGTCTGGCTCCTTCACCCATCCCCTCACTCTTTCCATGGCTGCCCAGTGATTGTATTGGGAAGTTTGGGAGGCCCTCCCCATGTTTCTTCTTCTTTGTAAGCCATTTCTGGGGATTCTTGGATTCTTCAACCCTCTCACAAACACCATAATCATCTTGCCCATTGAATTGAAAATGGTCTTGGGGATGCAGATTGGTATGGACCTGAACAGGAAGAGGAACTTGAACAGTACATTCATCTTGATCATCTGTACCCTCCCTGCCAGGGAGACAGGAGCGTACCCCAACTCCGCAGGTCCTTTTTTACTTCCTCCGTCAGAGTAGTCAGGTTCCACTTGTGGATCCATGTCTAGTCGTGCGCAATCTAGATCCGCAGGAGCGGAATTTGTTTTAGGAACATAGGAATTAGGAGCAGAATTGGGCAATATAGTCCTCCGAGTCTACACCGCCATTCAATTAGATCATGGCTGATCTCTTCCTGGTCTCAAATCCACCTCCCCACCTTTTCCCCATGTCCTTTTAACCCCTCATTTAATCAAAAATATATTTATCTATTTCTTGAAATCATTTAAGGATTCAGATTCACCTGCACTATGGGGCAGTAAGTTCCACAAATTCACTACCCTCTGCGAGAAGTAGTTCCTCCTCATCTCAGTTCTAAAGCAACTGCCTCTCAATCTATATCCTTAACCTTTCATTCTAGATTTCCCCACATTTGGTCTACATTTACTTTATCAATCCCTTTTAGTATTATATATACCTTGATCAGGTCCCCTCTCATTCTTCTAAACTCCAGCGAGTATAAGCCCAACCTGTTTAATCTCTCCTCATACATCAACCCTTTCATCCACAGTATCAATCTGGTGAACCCCCTCTGAACTGCCTCCAATGCCACCACATCCTTCCTCAAATAAGGAGAGCAAAACTGGACACAATACTCCAGATGTGGTCTCACCAACACCCTGTACAATTGCAACAACACTTCTCTACTTTTATACTCCAGTCCTTTTGCAATACACACTAAAATTCTATTTGCCTTTTTTATTACATGCTGTACCTGCATCCCGACTTTTTGTGATTCATGAAGAAAGACACACAGATCCCTCTGCCCAGATACATTTTGAATCTGCTTTCCATTTCGATAATAATTTGCCTTTCTATTTTTTCGGCTAAAATGGATAATCTCACACTTAACTACATTAAACACCATCTGCCAGATTTTGGCCCAATCTCCGAGCCTATTTATATCCGTCTGTAAAAAATGTATCTATAATAATCTTTATTGTTACAAATAAGCTTACATTAACACTGCAATGAAGTTACTGTGAAAAGCCACATTCGCCACATTCTGGCACATGTTCGGATACACTGAGGGAGAATTCAGAATGTCTTTCGGGACTTGTGGGAGGAAATAGAGCACCTGGAGGAAACCCATGCAGACACGGTGAGAACATGCAGACTCTGCACAGAAAGTGACCCAAGCTGGGAATCGAACTTGGGACCTTGGCGCTGTGAAGCAACAGTGCTACCCACTGTGCCACTGTGCCGGTCCTCATCACTGCCTGCTTTCCCAGCTATTTTAGTATCATCTGCAAATTTTGCTACATTACACTCCGTTCCTGCTTGCAGATAATAATAATCTTTATTGTCACAAGTAGCCTTACATTAACACTGCAATGAAATTACTGTGAAAAGCCCCTAGTCGCCACATTCCGGCACCTGTTCAGGTACGCAGAGGGAGAATTCAGAATGTCCAAATTACCTAACAGCACGTCTTTCAGGATTTGTGGGAGGAAATCGGAGCACCTGGAGAAAACCCACGCAGACACGGAGAGAACGTGCAGACTCCGCACAGAAAGTGACCCAAGCTGGGAATCAAACCTGGGACCCTGGCGCAGTGAAGCCATAAGACTAACCACTATGCTACCATGCTGTCCTTCATTTATATAAACTGTAAACAGTTTATATAGGTAACCCGCTAGTTCCAGTTCGCCAGCCAGAGAAGGACTCATTTATCCTGACCCTCTTCTTTCTGACAGTCAGCCAATCCTCAATCTAATCTAATACTGTGCCCCCAATCCCCTGCAACCTCACCTTCTCGATCAGTCTTTTATGCGGCACCTTATCAAATGCCTTCTGGAACTCTAGATATACCACATCCACAAGTTCCCTATTATCCATCTTGTTGGTTACATTCTCAAAGAACTCAAGCAACTTTGTCAAGCATAACTTACCCCTCATAAAACCATGCTGACAATAGTGGATTGAGTTTTGTCTTGCCAAAGGTCACTGACCTTTTTCCGTTTTGGGCTAGTTAAAATGGTAGTCTCTCCAGCTCTGCCCCTCTCCCTCACTGGTTCACAGGGAGTACTGCGCTTTTGCCCGGGTTGAGTTTGTAGCCCGAGAAGGCTCCAAACTCTTCCAGGAGTTTCATGATTCCTTTCATGCTGCTTTACTGGTCTGAGATGTAGAGGACCAGGTCATCCGTACAGAGTGAGACTCTGTGCTGTCTGCCTTTTCTTCGGATTCCCTTCCAGCTTCTCGCCACTCTTAGGGCGATCGCCAGTCGCCCGATTACCAGGGCGAACAAGAGCAGGGACAACGGGCATCAATGCCTTGTGCCTCTGTGCAGCTGTGAGCGTTGGTCCGTACGTTCGCCTTGGGGCATTCTACAGGAGTTTCACCCATGAGGTGACCCCTGTCCCTAACCCCAACCGCGCTTGTACCTCAATGAGGTATTTCCACTTGATTCTATTGACTTTTCTGCATCCAGGAAGATGATCACCTCTGGTCTTCTCGCACTGGACAGGGTCATTATCATGTTCAGCAGACGTCTGACGCTCGCAGTTAGCAGTCTACCTTCAACAAAGCCTGTCTGGTCCTCTGCGACCACCTCTGGTACATAGTTCTCCAGGCACTTAGCCAGGTCTTTTGTGAGTAATTTCGGGTCTACATTGATCAGCGAAATGGGTCTGTAAAATCCACATTCCATTGGGTCTTTGTCTTTTTTGGATATCAGCGATATGGTGACTTGTATTAGCGTAGGAGGCAGGATGCCACTCGCTAGCGAGTCTGTGAACATATTCTGCAAGTGCGGGGCCAGCGTCACCGCAAATTCTTTGTAGAAGTCCGCCAGGAATTCACTGGGTCCTGGTGCCTTCCCCGTCTGCATGGAGTTGATGCTCTCCATGACCTTTCCCAATCCTAGTGGCGCTTCCAGCTCCCTCCGTTTGTCATCCCGCAACTGGCATATCTAGTCTGTCGAGGAAGTGTTTAATCCCTGAGTCCCCGTCGTAGGGCGGGGGGGGGGGGGGGGGGGCTCGGAGGTGTACAGCCCTCGGTCGAAGGCCTCAAATGCTTTCATGACCTTTTTTGATTTGGCTACCAGTGTGCCTCTGCTATCTTTTACCTGTGCTATTTCCCTCGTGGCTGCCTGCTTTCTCAGCAAGCATTGTCTCCGTGTTGGTAAACGGTCCCCCATGTCTGGTGGAGTTGCTGCACTGCCTGCCTGGTGGATAGCAGGCTAAAGTCCATTTGTAGGTTTTTCCTCTCCGCCAGAAGCTCTACGGTCGGGGCCTCAGAGTACCTTCTGTCGACCTCCAGGCTGGAGTCGATCAGCTGTTGCCTGGCCGCCCTCTCTTCCTGGTCTCTGCGCGCCTTGTAGGTGAAAATGTCGACCTTAATCACAGCCTACAGTGGCTCCCAGAACGTGGAGGCTGAGACTTCCCTGTTCCGGTTGTTCGTAACATATTCACTTGGTCTGCTTTCAAAGCCAGCGATTTAGCCCTGTGCCAAACCAGCCCCATCCATGTAATGTGGAACATGGTCAGAGATTATAATTGCGGAGAATTCTGTTCTGACGCTCTTCGGAAGCACCGATGTCCCCGTGACAAAGAGGTCGATGTGGGTGTAGATCCTGTGTACTTGCTGATGTGTTGGGTGTTCTGGATCTGTGGAACACATACAGGCCACCAACACTTAAAATAGTACAACACTATTTTATTAAGTTAGAAACTGTTGAACATACTTTCACTGTGGGTTAACACGATGTTAGATTAAACTAAAGACCTATGCCTGTCCTAACCAGTCTATGCACTCAGCACATGGTTAAGATCTGTACTGTAAGCTGGAAGCTCTGTCCTTCTGCGAGGCTGCATCCCGAATGAGCGGGAACTCTGATGCCCCCTGTCTTTATAGTGCGTGTGCTCTAACTGGTGATTGGCTGCGGTGTTGTGTGTGTTGATTGGTCTTGCTGTGTGTCCATCAGTGAGTGTCTGCACCATGATATACTGGTGTATATTATGATATCCCCCCTTTTATTAAAAAAAAATGCATGTGTGTGGCAATAAATAATATTTGGTGAGAATGTTCCTAACTACGTGTGGGGTGCGAAGACATATTTACAGGACTACGTACATGAGATCTAAGCTATTTACATGGGAAGGTGCCTGGTGCAGAGAAGCAGTATGCAACGAGAGTAACGAGATCAATACTATATACAAACCAGGGAAACGATCAAACAAAGCAACGAGACAATTCAGAGAGTCCATCAGTTCGCAAAGTTCATAAATTTAGTCTCTGAGGTGGGCGACCAATTCTGGTTGACCGCCTCAAGGGTGGGTCGAGAGCCGCCGGTTCAGGTGCGGGCTGGACTGCGTCAAAGTCAGGGAGATGCAGAGTGACAGGGAGCTCTGCATAGTCCGTGGCAGGGTCAGCAGGAGGGCGAGGCGACACTGGAGGATCACGTAGCGAGCGTGGAACGAGACGAAGGGCGCGTCGATTGCGGCGCAGAATAGAGCCATCCGGTAGACAAACCAGGAACGAGCGGGAGGCCACCTGCCGAAGGACAACAGCAGTTGCAGACGGGCCACCATCCGGAAGATGGACGCAGACGTTGTCACATGGAGCAAGAGCGGGGAGATCAGCTGCACGGGAGTCATGAGCCGCCTTGTTCTGTGCACGAGACAGCTGCATCCGGCGAAGGACCGGAACGTGGTCGAGGTCTGGGACACGGATGACGGCACCGTCATCCTCAGGGTGCAACCCATGAGTAACTGGGCTGGCGACAGGCCAGTGGACATTGGGGCCGAGCGATAGGCCAGCAAGGCAAGGTGGAAACCAGACCCAGCATTGGCAGCCTTGCATAGGAGCCGTTTGCCTATATGTGCCCTTCTCCGCTTTTCCGTTGGATTGGGAGTACAAGGGACTGGATGTCACATGGGCAAAATTGTACCACCTGGCAAAGTTGGACCATTCTTGGCTGGTGAAGTAGGGGCCATTATCCAACATATCCGTGAGCGGGATGCCGTGTCGAGCAAAGGTTTCTTTATATGCACGAATGACTGCAGACGAGGTGAGGTCGTGCAACTGTATCACCTCCGGGTAATTCGAAAAGTAGTCCACAATCAGGACATAGTCTCTACCCAGCGCGTGGAACAGGTCGATGCCCACCTTGGTCCATGGTGACGTGACCAACTCATGGGGCTGCAGGGTCTCACGTGGTTGGGCCGGCTGGAAGCGCTGACAAGTGGGGCAGTTGAGCACTGTGTTGGCGATGTCTTCATTAATGCCGGGCCAGTACACTGCCTCTCGGGCCCGTCGGCGGCACTTTTCCACGCCAAGGTGGCCCTTGTTCCAGGACAAGCTGGTGCATGCTACGCGGGATGACAATGCGGTCCAATTTTAGAAGAACCTCGTCTACTACCGCCAGATCATCTCTGACATTATAGAATTGAGGGCATTGGCACTTGAGCCACCCGTCCATTAGGTGGCGCATGACACGCTGTAGCAAGGGGTCAGCCGCCGTCTCGCGGCGAATTTGGATGAGGCGTTCATCCGTGGCAGGTAGATTGGAGGCCGCGAATGCCACATGGGCGTCAATCTGGCAGACAAATCCCGCTGGGTCACATGGAGTGTTGACTGCCCTGGAGAGAGCATCAGCAATGATGAGGTCTTTGTCTGGGGTGTATACCAGCTGGAAGTCATATCGCCGGAGCTTGAGAAGAATACGCTGGAGGCGAGGCGTCATGTCGTTCAAGTCTTTCTGTATTATATTGACCAGCGGTCGATGGTCGGTCTCGGCAGTGAATTGAGGAAGTCCGTACACATAATTATGAAACTTAACCACACCGGTCAGAAGGCCCAGGCACTACTTTTCTATCTGCGCGTAGCGCTTCTCCGTGGGGTCATCGCACGTGACGCACATGCAACGGGGGCCCATGATGAGGCCTCATTACGTTGCAGGAGCACTGCCCCAAAGCCGGATTGACTGGCATCAGTCGAAATTTTGGTCTCTTTTGCTGGATCAAAGAAAGCTAAGACCAGGGCCGTGGTCAGTTTTGTTTTGAGTTCTCTCCATTCGCGCTCGTGGGCAGGCAGCCATTGGAAGTCTGTCGTCTTCCTGACCAGGTTCCTGAGAACCGTGGTATGAGAGGCGAGGTTAGGGATGAATTTCCCTAAAAAATTGACTGTGCCCAGAAATCGGAGGACCGCCTTCTTGTCCTCTGGCGTTTTCATAGCTGTGATGGCAGCTACCTTGTCCGCATCCGGCTGCACACCCAATTGGGAAATGTGGTCCCCAAGGAACTTGAGTTCCGTCTGACCAAAAGAGCATTTGGCCCTGTTGAGGCGGAGGCCCTGCTCATGTATATGTCTGAAGACGCGCAGGAGGCGACTAACATGCTCCTGCGGGGTGGTGGACCAAATGATTATGTCATCGACATAGATGCGAACACCTTCAATGCCTTCCATCATTTGTTCCATAATCCTATGGAACACTTCTGATGCAGATATGATCCCAAACAGCATCCTGTTGTAACAATATCTGCCGAAGGGGTTGTTAAATGTGTAAAGTTTCCTGCTGGATTTATCGAGCTGGATTTGCCAGAATCCTTTTGAGGCATCAAGTTTGGTGAAGAGCTTGGCGCGAGCCATCTCACATGTGAGCTCTTCGCACTTGGGAATTGGATAGTGCTCCCTCATGATATTGCGATTTAGATCCTTGCGATCAATGCAAATTCTCAATTCGCCGGAAGGCTTTTTTACACAGACCATGGAACTGACCCAGACGGTCGGTTCCGTGACTTTGGAAATCACTCCTTGGTTCTGGAGGTCCTGCAGCTGCTGCTTGAGGCGGTCCTTAAGGGGTGCTGGGACCCTGCGAGGTGCGTGCACCACAGGCGTGGCATTCGGTTTTAATAAAATCTTGTAGGTGTACGGGAGCGTGCCCATGCCCTCGAAGACGCCATGGTACTGGTTGATAATGGCGTTGAGCTGCGCTCTGAAGTAGGTGTCCTGAAAGGCAGACGCGTCAGCAGGAGAGAGAGAGTGAACTCTCTGAACTAGGTTCAACAGCTTGCATGCCTGCGCGCCAAGCAGGGAGGCTTTCGAGGAGGCCACGATTTCAAAGGGAAGGATGGCTTTGCGTGACCTGTGCGTCACGTCAAGTTGGCATGAGCCGCTGGCAGCAATGGCTTTGCCATTATAATCTAATAGCTGGCAGGCTGATGGGAGGATGGCTGGTTTGACACAAAGGCTTTGGAAGTCAGACCGCGCAATGAGATTGGCGGAGGCACCAGTGTCCAGGCGGAATCGTATTTGGGACCGGTTGACCGTAAGGGTGGCACACCACTCATCGTCTGGATCGATGCTGTATACCGATAGAGGCTGGATTCTTTGCTTCGGGGACACCCTGTTTTTTGTAATGATCCCGACTCGAAAAGGCGCCTTCAGGTCCTCGGTGTCAATATCGGGTAGCAGGTCCGAATCGGGCTCGGTGACCGTGGGTTGAATGGCCTGGACATTCCTGCGAGGCTGTCTGAAGCGATGTGAGTTGACAGGCTGAGCTGATCTGCATAAAGCAGCATAGTGGCCAAGTTTGCCACATCTCAGGCATCATCGTGATTTGGCAGGGCATTGCTGCTTTAAGTGGGCGGAGCCACAGTTGCCACACATTGTAGCGTCAGTATGTTCACTGTGCCACTGCGCATGCGTGGTGCAGTCGTATGTGGTGCGTGCCTGCGCAGTACGTTTGTCGACGCCGCCGTCCCCTCGTTCGGTGCGCACAAGCGCGGGAGTCCGCGAAAAGTGCGCAAAATGGCCGCCCTCATCCAGGCTGAGGCCCTGGAGTTGCTCAATTGCTTGGACCCGTTCTGCCTCATGGGGACCTTGCCGCGTCGTTTCAGCCGCTTGGATGTGGGAATACCGACTAGTGGCGTTTTTGTGTAGCACGCAGGTTTCGATGGCAATCGCTAGAGTGAGCTGCTTTACCTTGAGGAGCTGCTGGCGTAGGGGGTCCGACTGAACACCGAAAATGATCTGGTTGCGTATCATGGAGCCGGAGGTGCGTCTGTAATTACAGGACTGCGCAAGGATGCAGAGGTGGGTGAGAAAGGACTGGAAAGGTTCATCCTTACCTTGCAAACGCTGTTGGAATACATAGAATATAGAACATAGAAAAATACAGCACAGGACAGGCCGTTCGGCCCACGATGTTGTGCCAAACTTTTGTCCTAGATTAAGAACAAATTAATTTACACCCCATCATTCTACCGTAATCCATGTACCTATCCAATAGGTCCCTAATGTTTCCGACTCAACTACTTCCACAGACAGTGCATTCCATGCCCACACTACTCTCTAGGTAAAGAACCTACCTCTGACATCCCCCCTATATCTTTCACCATTCACCTTAAATTTATGTCCCCTTGTAATGGTTTGTTCCACCCGGGGAAAAAGTCTCTGCCTATCTACTCTATCTATCCCCCTGATCATCTTATAAACCTCTATCAAGTCTCCCTTCATCCTCCGTTCTAATGAGAAAAGGCCTGGCACCCCAACCTTTCCTCGTAAGACCTACTCTGCATTCCAGGGAACATCCTGTAGCGTTCGAAACTTTCATTCACCTCGATGTTGCAGTGACTGTCAAACTTGAGGAGGACCGTCTTGAATTTTGATTTATCTTCATCATCAGTAAAGGTGAGAGAATTGAAAATGTGGATGGCATGCTCCCCGGCTGTGGATGGAAAGAGAGCGATCTTCCTGGTGTCTGAGGCAGCTTCCCGGTCTGTGGCTTCAAGGTAGAGCTGGAAGCGTTGTTTGAATATCTTCCAGTTGGCCCCTCGGTTACCGGTGATGTGGAGTGGCGGCGGCGGGCGGACGCTGTCCATTTTGCAGGATGGCTGTATGCTGGTGGAAGGCAGATCACTTGCAGGTAGGTCTAAGAAGTTATAATATCCCTCAACTCCTGGTATCATGATGTGTTGGGTGCTCTGGATCCGTGGAACACATACAGGCCACCAACACTTAAAATAGTACAACACTATTTTATTAAGTTAGAAACTGTTGAACATACTTTCACTGTGGGTTAACACGATGTTAGATTAAACTAAAGACCTATGCCTGTCCTAACCAGTCTATGCACTCAGCACATGGTGAAGATCTGTGCTGTAAGCTGGAAGCTCTGTCCTTCTGAGAGGCTGCATCCCGAATGAGCGGGAACTCTGATGCCCCCTGTCTTTATAGTGAGTGTGCTCTAACTGGTGATTGGCTGCGGTGTTGTGTGTGTTAATTGGTCTTGCTGTGTGTCCATCAGTGTGTGTGTCTGCACCATGATATACTGGTGTATATTATGACACTTGCGAGACAAATTCCTTACCACCTGGGTGCATGAACTGCCAGGTATCCACCGCCCCCATAAACCTGTACCATGAACATTCCCAGTTCTCCAGCCGTGCCTGTCGTTTCCCCGTTTTGGGGTTCGATCGGTGCATCAGTGGGTCCTGTACACAGTTAAAGTCTCCCCCATGATCAGTCGGTGCGTATAAATGTCAGGGATTTCCACCATGGTCAACTTTACAAATTTTGTCTCGTCCAAATTGCGAGCGTTCACCTTCACCAGGACCACCGGTGCCCCGTCTAGGACACCGCTGACCATGATGTATGGTCATGCTTAAACTGTAACCCCCTGGCTCTCATCCCGCAACAGGAATGGTAAATCTGTCCCAGCCCTTTCTTACCTGCAGTCGGTCCTTCTCCCTCATGTGCGTCTCTTGAAGTGAAAAAATGAAATGAAAATCGCTTATTGTCACAAGAAGGCTTCAAATAAAGTTACTGTGAAAAGCCCCCAGTCGCAACATCCCGGCACCTGTTCGGAGAGGCTGGTACGGGAATTGAACCCACGTTGCTGGCCTTGTTCTGCTTTACAAGCCAGCAGTTTAGAAGATTATGTCAGCTTTCATACCTTTCAGGTGGGTGAAGACTCCAGATCTTTTCACTGGGCAGTTAAGTCCCCTGACATTCCAAGTAACTATCCTGATGGGGGTTTTTGTCTCCCCACCGTCCTCCGGGATTAACCATACCTACCTGATGGGGGTGCCCATGCATTCTGGGATTTCCCATTCTTATGGGGCCATCCAAAATGGCCGCGTCACTGTTCTCACCATGAGGTCGGACCCCTGCGCTCCGGGGTTTCCCTTTGTCCAGGGGTCACCCAACATGGCTGCCAACTGTGAGCACGCCATGCGGGTGAGCCCCCCAACTCTGGGGTTTCCCTTTATTCAGGGACCCTCCAAAGTGGCTGCTTGCGGTACCATTTTGTTCCACGTTTCCGATATGAACTGCTGAAACCAGTCTAGAGCCCTTCCCCCTTGCCATTTTGTTCCGCCTGTAGTTTTGATTCCCCCACCCCTCTCATGCCCCCCCACCCCCCAGTATCCCCCCTCTTGTATCTACCCCCCTGCCCCCTCACTCCCTCGATTCCTTTGAGGCGATCTGATTGCCGTTGTAGTCCTTCAGCCAACATGCAGCGGGTATTATTTCATGGTCTCCTGGAATCGAATGGAGATCCTTGCTAGTGAGGAGGTTAGCTGAGGCCCCAGTGTGAAGCTTGCAGACTAATGGAAAGTCATTGACTTGCACAGTCGCAGTTCACTCACTGCTGGAATCGATGCTGTTGACCGGGTGAGGCGTGGCGATTGTTGCGTCATGTTCCTCAATTGTCTCGATCGTGTCCACGACAAACGAGTTGTCGCAAGCGAATTTGTCCTCGTCCGAGAAGTACTCATCATTGGGTTTTTTGTGCTCCGTTGAATCTATGCTTTTTATATTGAAGTTCATGTGTTTCTTTTTAGGTGTCTTCATTTGCAGTGCAGCTCTGCACTGTGAGGCAAAGTGGTTGTATTTGCCGCACTTTAAACATTATTTTCCAGAAGCTGGACATTGCCCTTTTAAGTGGGCGTGTCCACAGCGGGGACACGTCATGACGCTGTCCCTCGAAGCTCGCGCATGCGCAATAGGCCTTTCTTCTATGTCAAATCTTCGAGAGAACTGCGCATGCATGTGGCCTGCATCCAGGTTCACACGCGCGGGGTTGCCGCTAGAGGAGCGCCTTCTGGATGCCTGGGCCACCATTTTGACAGGCTCGACCTCGTGGTGAAGGCCTTGGTCCCGGTGAGTAAACTCCTCATATTCTTCTTTACTTTTTTCATAAATAGAGCATCTTTGCATGGCTGTTTGTAGGGTTAGGTCTTTTCGTTTAAGTAAGGATTTTCTAAGTCCCTCATCAGGTGTGACTATCTGGTCTCTGATGAGGGAGTCACGGAGGTTTTCAAAGTTGGCGGATTGAGCCAGTAATTTTAAATCAGTTACAAAACTGCTGAAAGGTTCTCCCGGTTTTTGTAAACACCGGTGAACTTGAATCTTTCAAATATCTCATTGACTTCAGATTGACAGCGGATTTCAAATTTTTTGATGATTGTTTCCAGGTTGCCCTTGTCCTCCCCTATCAGGTAGGTAAAGGAATTATATATTTCTAGTGCCTGCAGCCCATCCAGGGATAAGAGCAAGGCTATCTTCCTGGCATCAGACGCTGAGGTTAGATCCTTAGCTTCTAGATATATTTTGAACTGTTGTATGAAAAGTTTCCAATTGGAATGCATATTACCAGTGGTCTGGAGCAGGCGTGGAGGTTAGATTGGGTCCATCGTGCCGATTGGTATCTGAAGGGTCCGAATGCTGCGAGGCCTTCCGTGGTCGAATATCTGGTTTAAGTCCTCTTCTCTTGCTGTTGTCTAGCTAGCTTGCTGAAATCACACCTGGTACCATATGTTATTCTCTAAGTCTGAATGAAGACTGAAGGCTTACAGTTAACACAAGCTCTTTATTCAAAGGGTTCGTTCTGCTTCCAGAGCTCAACTAGATGTAAAACAGTCAAGAGGTATCACTAGTGAAACTAAGGTAAACTGCCTATGCTGAGCTGTCTCTGTGTGCTGCTGCTCCCTAGCTCTGTGCTTCTCAAAGAGGCGGATCCTACCTTGGGCTCGACCCTTTATACCTGTCTCTGATGGGGTGTGCTGTGACTGTTAGATCTGTGCTGCAGTCCCTGGTGTATGTGCAAATGTATGTACAGATGCACAGATCACTACACCCCCCATCGCTGTGTCTACTCTTTCACCAGTGGGAGATGTGCCCTGGCCCCCCTCTCACTCATACCCGCTGACGCTAGCTTTCCCATGGTCAATCTTGATGTATTAAGTAAGTTGGTTCAACGTTGACTGCAACTGGATGCAGTGAAACTGCAGGCTTCTGACACAGGAGATGGTCCAACGCTGTTTTATTGAACTTCCTGATTGCTGTACATAGTCTGCTGTGAATTGACACTCTATCAATCTAACTGATAACCTCCTATTGGCTTGACCAGACTAACTCTCTACTTCATGGTGATAGTGTTCACTGGCTTGTGCACTCTTACTATCTCAGTAGTTGTGTCCTGTAGAGAGAGGGAGAGTCTTAATGCCCTGTGTGCTTTATAGTGGTGGTGGCCTGTCTGGTGATTGGTTGTTATGTGTCGTGTGTGTTCATTGGTTAACCTGTGTGTCAATCACTGCCTGTCTGCATCTCATTATAAACATGAGTGGATATTATGACATCTCCCCTTTTTGAAGTAAATGTTGGAACGTGGCGATATATATATACATGCATGATTATATACAAGTGGTGAGTGAATGAGCATATGTACATGGGAAGGTGTCTATCATGCAGATACAGAGCAAACTGAACAATATTTACAAGATTTAAGTCTATAGATTCAGTCTTTGTGGCGGGCGACAAATTCTTGTTGATCGCCTCAGAGGTGGAGGGGGGGGGGGGGACGCCGGGACTTGGACAGGTGGGATTGCTGCCATGTCGGTGGCCTCATGGAGAGGCGGGATCGCTGCCAGATCGGTGGCCTCGTGTTGCGAGATGTCCGGAGGAAGCATGATGACATGCGGAGAAGTGCGGCCAGGAGGTGGGCAGGGACTTTTTCGTAGCACGCTCCTGTTGCGCCGTAGAAGAGCCAACAGCCATTTGGACAATGAAGGACCTGGGGGCAGCCTGCCTGACGATAATAGCTGGGGCTGACCAACCTCCCTCAGGCAACTGGACGCAAACAACATCGTCTGGAGCCAGCGCAGGTAGATCCTTGGCATGAGCATCATAACATGATCTTCTGCTGGTCCCTGGATCACTGCAGTTTCTGCAGCACCGTGAGGCGGTCAAGGTCTGGAACATGGATGGCTAGAACAGTCGTCCTCAGGTTGCGGTTCATGAGCAGCTGCGCCGGCGACAAACCAGTCAACAGAGGGGTTGCCCTGTATGCCAACAGCGCCAGGTTGAAGTCCGAGGCTGAGTCTGCAGCCTTGCACAGCAACCGCTTGACAATATGGACCCCTTTTTCAGCCTTCCCATTTGATTGCGGGTAATGGGGACTGGATGTGATGTGACTGAAGTTGTAGGATCGTGCAAAGTCGGACCACTCTTGGCTGTAGAAACATGGGCCGTTGTCACTCATTACTGTGAGTGGTATGCCGTGCCTGGCAAACGTCTCTTTGCAGACTTTAATCACTGACTTGGACGTTAGGTCCGACAGTTTCACCATTTCCGGGTAGCTGGAGAAGTAGTCGACCAAGAGCACGTAATCACGCCCATTTGCGTGAAAGAGGTCTATCCCCACCTTGGACCACGGAGAAGTCATGATCTCGTGCTGTTGCAGTGTCTCCTTGGGCTGAGCTGGTTGAAAATTCTGTCATGTTGTGCAGTCGAGGACCGTGTTGGCAATGTCCTGGCTGATGCCAGGCCAGGAGACTGCCTGCCGAGCTCTGCGTCGACATTTTTCGACCCCGAGGTGACCCTCATGGATCTGTCTGAGCACACCATGGCTTGCATGCTTTGGGGAATGACGATTCTATCTAGTTTAAGAAGGATCCCCTTGACAACCGTTAACTCGTCCTTAACGTTGAAGAACTGGAGGCACTGCCCCTTTTGCCAGCCATGGGCAAGGTGTTGCATCACGCGCTGCAGGAGAGGATCTTTGACAGTTTCTTCGCGTATCTGGACAACTCGTTCCTCAGTGGCTGGGAGATTGCTGGCACACAACTGCACCTGTGCCTCGATGTGGCGAATGAAGTCGCCCGGTTCACACGGCATGGTGATGGATCGGGATAGGGCATTCACGATGATCAGCTCCTTGCACGGTGTGTAGACGAGTTTGAAGTCATATCGGCGGAGACGAAGAAGAATTCGCTGCAGCCAAGGTGTCATGTCATTTCAATCCTTCTGGATTATGCGGACTAAAGGCCTGTGGTCTGTTTCCACCGTGAACTTCGGCAGACCGTATACGTAGTCATGAAACTTGGCTATTACTGCCAGGAGATCCAGACACTCCTTATCGATCTGGGCATACTGTTGTTCGGTCAGAGTCATGGCCCTGGAGGCATATGCCACTGGAGCCCAGGACGAGGAATCGTCTCGCTGGAGGAGCACCGCCCCAATGCCGTCCTGGCTTGCGTCTGTGGATATCTTGGTATCCTTGCTCGGGTCAAAGAACGCCAGTACTGGGGCTGTGGTGAGCTTTGCCTTCAGCTCAAGCCACTCCGCTTGATTTGCTGGAAGCCACTGGAACACTGTCGACTTTTTAACGAGATGCCGGAGGGCCGTGGTGTGGGATGCCATGTTGGGAATGAATTTTCCGAGAAAATTTACTATCCCGAGGAAGCAGAGGACTGTCTTTTTGTCCTCTGGTGTCTTCATGACATTGATTGCCAGCACCTTGTCGGCGTCAGGTTGCACACCTTGCTGTGGAATGTGGTCACCTAAAAACTCGATAGCGGACCGCCCAAACGAGCATTTGGCCCTGTTGAGCTCGAGGCCATTTTCATGAATCCTCTGGAAAATCTGTTTGAGGCGAGCAATGTGATCCTCGGGCGTCGTGGACCAGATGATCACGTCGTCCACATAGACTCACACCTCCTCGATGCCCTCCATCATTTGCTCCATTATGCGATGAAATACTTCGGAAGCTAATATGATACCAAAAGGCATGCGGTTGTAGCAATACGTTGTAGCGATATGGGAGCGTGCCCATCCCATCAAACACACTGTGGTATTGTGAGAATGTCGTCTATCTCAGTTTGGAGATCCGCATTGGGCGAGGCCGTCATCGGTGTCGAGAACATGGCATGAACTCGCTGTCCCAGATTTCGGAGTTTGCATGCGCGAGCACCGAGCAGGGATGCCTTGTCAAGCCGGACGATCTCAAATCTCAACGACGCCTTGATTTCCTTGTGAGAGACACCTAACTGACATGACCCACTGGCAGCTGTGGCATTACCATTGTCGTCAAGAAGCTGGCAGGCTGGTGGAAGAATGCTAGGTTGGTGTCGGATGCTATCGAGGTCCGACTGTGATATGAGGTTCGCAGACGCGCCAGTGTCCAATTTAAATCGGATGTGAGACTGGTTGACCGTGATGACGGCACACCACTCGTCGTCAGGATCCACACTGAGGATCGAAAGGCGGTTTGCAGGCACGGTAGAGACCAACTCGCATGTGGTGATGATGCCCACCCGATATGGAGACTCGAGGCAGTCAGCATCGGGGTCCGTTGGGCTGTCTGGATCAGAATCCTGCATGCCTTGTTGGACGCAGCGGACACGTCTGCGTTGCAGCTGGGATCGCTGGCTGTTGTTCGGTGGAGCGGACCTGCAGAAGGCCGCGTAGTGGCCAGGCTTTTCCACACTGTAGACATTGCCTGCCTTTGGCTGGACATTGCCGCTTTAAATGGGCGGAGCCACAATTCGGACACGTCATGACGCTGACGTCAGCACGTTCTGTGCGCCATTGCGCATGTGCAGTGCGGTCGGCCGACGTTCATGCATGCGCCTCAGGGTCTTCGGCCTCATCGTCCACCCGGTCTTGGCGCGCGTGCGTGGGGACCCGAGAAAAGCCCGCGAACTGGCCACTCTCCTCGATGCTCAGGCCTTGCATTTTCGCTATGGCCTGCACCCTTTCTGCCTCGTGGGACGCCAGTTTTGCAGTTTCTGCCGCCCTGATGCGGGAGTAGCGATTTCTGGCATGCACATGGACAACGCACGATGGCGACGGAGGGGGTCAACTGTTTGATTTTGAGGACCTGCTCCCGCAGGGAGTCGGACTGGACCCCGAAAACGATGTGATCCCGGATCATGGAATCAGAGGCGAGTCATAATTACATGACTGCACTAGGATGCGGAGATGAGTCAAGAAGGACTGAAAAGGTTCATCCTTACCCTGAAGCCTCTGTTGGAAGATGTACCTTTCAAAGCTCTCATTCAGCTCAATGTCGCAGTGGCTGTCAAATTTCAGCAGAACTGTCTTGAACTTGGTCTTGTCTTCGCCATCGGCAAACGTAAGCGAGTTATAGATGTGGATGGCCTGATCCTCTGCAGCCGACAGGAACAGCGCGATCTTTCTGGCATCCGATGCTGCCTCGAGGTCGGAGGCCTCGATATACAGGAGGAACTTTCGTTTGAAGACTTTCCAGTTGGCGCCGAGGTTGCCGGAGATCCGGAGTTGCGAAGGAGGCTGGATGTTTTCCATGCCGCTGGATGGCTGCTTGCTGGTCGTTGCAGATGCACTTGAGGTAGGTTCGTTAGGATTAATAGCACTCTGGTACCATGATGTGTGAAGTAAGTTGGTTCAACGTTGACTGCAACTGGATGCAGTGAAATTGGAAACAGGCTTCTGACACAGGAGATGGTCCAACACTGTTTTATTGAACTTCCTGATTGCTGTACATAGTCTGCTGTGAGTTGACACTCTATCAATCTAATTGATAACCTCCTACTGGCTTGACCAGACTAACTCTCTACCTCATGGTGATAGTGCTCACTGACTTGTGCACTCTTACTATCTCAGTAGCTGTGTCCTGTAAAGAGAGAGAGTCTTAATGCCCTGTGTGCTTTATAGTGGTGGTGTCCTGTCTGGTGATTGGTTGTTATGTGTCGTGTGTGTTCATTGGTTATCCTGTGTGTCAATCACTGCCTGTCTGCATCTCGTTATATACATGAGTGGATAGTATGACAAATCTGACTACCTCTAACTGACTGAAGGACTCTGCTGGTGTCCCTGCTATCACCTCCTCGCCCTCTTCTAGGCTCTGCTGTCCTCACCCATTCCTTCCAGCACTGTAGCACAGTGGTTAGCACAGTTGCTTCACAGATTCAGGGTCCCAGGTTTGATTCCCAACTTGGGTCACTGACTCTGTGGAGTCTGCACATTCTCCCCGTGTCTGCGTGGGTTTTCTCCGGGTGCTCCGGTTTCCTCCCAGAGTCCAAAGATGAGCAGGTTAGGTGGATTGTTCATTCTTAGTGTCCAAAAAGGTTAGGTTGGGTTACTGGGTTACGGGGATAGGGTGGAGGGTGCTCTTTCCACGGGGCAGTGCAGGCTCAATGTGCCAAATGGCCTCCCTCTGCATTGTAAATTCTATGATTCCAATGAGCTGGTTCCCCTGTTCATAATGAGGTGAAGCAGTCCTGTGCAAAATTGCCCATTGATTTCCTTCGCCTCGTCTGAGCCTTCCTCATCGCTGTCCCTCAAGCTGTCTGTCCAAACCGTTCTGATGGACGAATTTGTCTGCCTCTGGAGGGGCAGTACTAATGTTCTTTGCTCTGATATGTCACCCAGAGCCTGGCTGGGAATAGCATCCCGAATCTGACTTTGTATTTTTACAGAGCCGTCTTTGCCCAATTAAATACCGCCCCACGCTTTGCCAGCCCCGCCCCAATGTCCTGTTAGATTCTGATTTTATGTCCCTCCCAGTTGCACGCCTGGTATATTACTGCTCTCGGTAGTAATGTTATACTGCATTGTGCAATATTTGTTACTCATTTGCTTCTTGCCAGGATGATCTTTAACTCGATATTGTTTGACACTCGTCGTCTTCCAATTGGAGCAAATACTTTATTGAGTAACGCTAACAAACTGTGAGTTTGTTCTCTCTCCAACATTTGTGATGTTAAATGAACAAGATTGAATAAGAATTAACTATGATTAACTACACCTACACTCTGAGCTGTCTCTCTCTGCCTCTGGTCACTAGTCACTATCCACACGAAGAGGCGGATCTTGGCTTGAGTTGTCTTTTTATACCCATCTCTCGTGCTGCCCTCTAGTGATTACTTAGATGTTATGTCTATACATTAACCCCTTGTGTACATACAGATATGCAGATCACTACAACGCCTTCGTCTGTCTGGTCCAGCGAAGGACCCGTTCCCGGTCCTGATACTTATACAGCTTGGCTATTATCACTCTTGGCTGCTCCCCCGCCTTAGGCTTTGGTCAGAGCGATCTGTGGGCCCTGTAGCTCTCTGGCAACTTGAGGAAGCTGCCCCTCTCCACTAGGTTGCCCAGCATTTAGGCCACGTAATCGTAACCCTCCAGGGCGATGATTTGGTCGCTCTGGTCCGTCGATGCTTTTTCCAGCTCCCGTATTGTGCTCTCCCATGCCGCCGAGAGCCGTCTGCATACCGGCTAGCATGTCCGCCAACGCCACTTGACTGCCATCTTTGTCTCAGCCTTGATGTCATCCCTCATCCCTGGTAAGGAGCTTTCATCCTTTGCCTGGCGAGGGTGTGGGGAGCTCGCTTTCCGGGTCGCTAGTCTCCCTCTCTCGGGGATGGCCGGGGACCCCTTGCCTCGTGGGCCCGCTGACCCACATGCTCGCCGCTCCTGTCCCTTCCCACAATTCCTGGTGTCCTGTGGAGTCTGTTGAGCTGCTGTTCCCAGCATTTTCGTCACCTATTTTATCATTGAGGGCGAGGGGTCTTTCAGTCTAATTTTGCAGACTAAATTCAGTCAAAAGTGCCTATTTTGTGTGCGATGGAGGAGAGCCATCTGATGTGCGACTACTCAGCATATCCTCATCACCGGAAGTCCTCAAATTGTATTCTAATAGTCGCCTGTAACGCAAAACCTTTAGCTGTAGAGGCCAGATTCCAACGTATAAAGATATGTATCTTCATTATGTATCTTCCAGCAATTGTAAGGGAGCCACATTGTGAGCCTGATTGATAATCTAAAAGAACTAATACAGCTATTCATATGCAGGGACCTGTCCTCTGCAGGCAAAAGGAACATGTCCAGACATTGGGGACAGGGTTCTCCGCCAGCGGGATTCTCCGTTTTGCCAGCGCCCGGGGCTTTCCCGACAGCGTGGGCTGCCCCACAATGGGAAGCCCTATTGACCAGCTGACATAACGGAGAATCCCGCCAGTGGGTCGGGGCAGAGAAGTGGCGCAGAGGGGTGGAGAATTCAGCCTTGGATCTTTTTTTGAATTAAACAAAAAGGGACAATACCCCTGGTGCATTCTCCATGGCGATACCTCAACTATTCAGAGTGAACTTGTCAACCAATCAGCATCCTTTTCTCATGCAGTATAAATTGTTGCGTCCTTTGTCATTCTTTCGTCTGTCCTGCTAAGTGCAAGACAGAAAGCTTCGACAGCCAATGTCTTTGTTCAGCAACACTAAACTGTAGTCTCCTAACCCCAGAGGGAATTGAGAAGTGTTTCTGTCTGAGTGAGCGAGCTATCAGAAATCCCAAAACTGACCTGTCTGTGCTGACACTTTCTCTGTGTGGGCTTCCTCCGGAACTCCAGTTTCCTCCCACAATCCAAAGACATGCAGGTTAAGTTATCGGCCATGCTAAATTGTCTCTTCGTGTCCAAAGCTGTGCAGGTTATGGGTTATGGGGATAGGGTGGGACAGTGGGCCTAGGGTGCTCTTTCAGGCGGTTGGTGCAGACTCAATGGGCTGAACGGCACCATAGGAATTCTATGGTTCCAATGGCCTTAAGGAGGCGCCAATGCAGAGCTGAGGGAAGTTTGTTTTTCCATTTTCTGCCAGTGGTAGGGTTTCTGGATCATTCTTCTTTATGCTTGAACGCTGAATGGAATTTTAAATTCTGTGACAAGTTACTTCAGTGCCAGTGCTGTCAATTGAACCAAAGCTAACCCCAAATTTGTGTTAGCTGCAGAATGACAGGGTGTAGCGAGTCCAAAACAAGGAGGCATAACCTTGAAATTAGAACGAGATCATTCAGAGATGATATCAGGAAACACTCCGTCACAGGCATGTAGCCATAGTCCCAGATGACCATAGCTTGCTATCCCCTTTGAGGGGGAGAGTTGACTGACTGGTGGTGATTTAACCTGAGGATCACCACACCTCAGGCGAGGTTGAGCCTTCATGGATAACCTCAACCAGTGTCTACCTTGACTCTTAGCAATCTTTTCAGATGCACCATAGAAAGCATCGTAACTGGCTGCATCACAGCCTGGTATGGCAACTGCTCGTCCCAAGACTGTAGAAACTAAAGAAAGTCGTGAACACAGCCTAGTCCATCATGTGAACCCGCCTCCCATCCATTGACTCTGACTACACGTCCCACTGCCTTGGGAAAATGGGCAGCGTAATCAAAGACCCCTCCCGCCCAGGTTATTCTCTCTTCCAACTTCTTCCATCGAGCAGAAGATACAAAAGTCTGTGAACAGATTCAAAAACAGCTTCTTCCTCGCTGTTGCCAGACTCCTGAATGACCCTCTTATGGACTAAACTGATCTCTCCACGCATCTTCTCTTCTGAGTAGTACTACACTCTATATGCTTCACCTGGGGCGAAATTCTCCTACCCGCCCCGCCACATTTCTGCTCCGACCGGCCGGCGGGAGTCTCCGTAACACCGGCCGGTCAATGGGGTTTCCCATTGTGGGGCAGCCCCACGCTGTCGGGAAACCCCCGGGTGCCGGCAAAACGGAGACTCCTGCCGGTGGAGAATGACACCCCTGATGTCTGTGTACTTACATTATGTATTTATCACATGTCATACGTTTTTCATGTATGGAACGATCTGTCTGGACTGTAGGCAGAACAATACTTTTCACTGTACCTCAGTACACGTGACAATAAATCTAAGTCTAAAATCTAAATCTAAGTCTCTCCCAGCCCAATATCTGAAGCTCCTCGGACACACTAACACGCAAGATAATAACACTACCGAAAGTGGGAGGGTGACCCAAAAATGGGAACTCTCTGAATTTAACCCTCATGATTTCCCCAGCCAGGTTAGTTGTAAGCACTTAAGATTATTTCAGGTAATAACCTTTCCTGTCCAAAATTTCAAAAGCTTGAGACACTAATTGTCCGGAAATTCTTTGAGGGGATCCATAGACTCCCCTCTCAACTGTTCACATGGCATAAGCAGTTCCAGTCCATTACGAGCACTGAGGCAATCAAAGAGCTTCCAATCAGCAAGCATATCTGACTATTCTTGTCACTTCGGTCGAGTTAGAGTTTCACAATGGCAGCAGGTCTTTCAATCTCTCAATGGTGACGGCCAACAGACTGCGGACTGAATGCTGCAAATGCGACAAACGCCTTGCCTTATGGAAACGCCACTGAAGTGGGGTCAGCGTCTTGGTCCGGCCGCCTGAAAACACAATGTCGGAGACGTAAACAATACCCCAAAAATAGGTCAGAGAGTGCCAAGTTCCCAATGAAATAAAACATGGTAGAGTAGAACTTCTTACATCTGCAGGTGTAGGGGAGAAGGGGGTGCAGTGTTAATGTCACTAGGCTAGTAATCCAGAGGTTCGGCCTAATGCTCTGGGGGGCATGGGTTCAAACCCATACCACTGCAATTGCTGTGATTTAAGTTCAATTCATAAAACTAGTCTCAGTAATAACGAGCACAAAACTACCATTGAATGTTGCATAAGCCCATCTGGTTCACTAATGCCCATTTGGATAGGAAATCTGCCATCTATATAATAATATAATAATCGCTTATCGTCACAAGTAGGCTTCAATTAAGTTACTGTGAAAAGCCCCTGGGCGCCACACTCCGGCGCCTGTTTGGGGAGGCTAGCACTGGCATCATTTTGCATTACAAGCCAGCTGTTTAGCCCAATGTGCTAAACCAGCTCCACCTACATGTCACTGCAAATCCATTGAAATGTGGCTCTCAACAGCCCGCTGAAATGCCCTTGCAAGCGCAGCTCAATTATAGTTTGGATGGGCAACAAACGCTGACCCTGCCAACAATGCCCACACCCTATGAAAGAATGAAAAAAAAGCTGGCCACCGACACCAGTAAGTTTTCAAGGATAATCAAAGAACGCAAAATGATACCGTACTGCAGGGATTCCATGATTCTATGATAAAGAAAGCAGTTCCTGAGACTTTGTGGGGGGGGGGGGGGCGTCCAATTTGGTTATAATTAAACCTTATTCAATGCTTGTTGCATCTTTGGAAGAGTGCAGGAGCCCCCCCCCCACCCCCACTCCCCCACCTGGATTTCTACGAAAGTATGCACATGTATGCCGTTTTCCAATTCACACCCTTGTTCGGCATTCCAACATCATTCGATAATCCCAAAATTTCCAAAATCAAGAAATGACTTGGTCCCAGGCATTCAGGACTGGAGAGGTTATTGCGTGTGAACGCTTTGAGTGAAATGTGCTTGTGAGCCTACTTTCTCGTTGTCACTGACTGTTTTGCACAATCGAATCATCTGGTTAAGACTTGGCGTGCGTTTCTCCTCAATTTCCCTATTATTTGAAAGCACGCTGCTGTATCCACTCGATTGACTCATCATACTCATTATCAAAACGGCGCAAATAAAAGTTTGATTTATTGAGCTTTTTTAAAATTTTCTGTTTTGCATTGCAATAACCCATTAGCAAGTTTTCTTTTTCTATTTGCTTGTCAGGCAACCTTATATTTTACATTTTAAAAAGAGAAGATTCCAGCCAGTAATATACAGTAATGTGCAGCGCTATTTGGTACCAGGGGGCACCAGCCTGTGCCAGTGGGGAGAACAAAATAAACGAGAACAATTGTCACTGGCTTTGCTCAGACTACCGAGGCCACTGAGGTCACCGAGGTGATTTTGCTGCTGTCGTCTGCCCAGGGCTGGAGGTTCTGCAGGGCATAAAGTGAGGCATTGTGCAGGCACAAGGGGTCCTGCTGAAGGGGCTGCGTCAGCGACTTCTGGAAGGCCTCCTGTTGCAGCTGGATCATCAGTCGGTTCGCCTGCTGCCGCTCGGCTTCCCGCTCCTCAGCCGTCTGCCTCCTGGTTTCAAAGACAATCACAGAGAAAACTGCGGATTAGGGAAAGTGCTCACTCGTTCTCTTCCCGCCACAACTGACATGCTTCCAGAAAAAAACCAAGCCTGGCGCCAACACATTTTGCCACTCTTTCCTTGTCCTCCGACTCTTACCCGGAATAGTGGCATCCTTTGAAAAACGGGTTCGTCCTTTTATATGTCTCATGAGTTCAGGGGCTGGTTTAGCACAGTGGGCTGAATGGCTGGCTTGCAATGCAGGACAATGCCAGCAGGACAACTACCCTCAATTCCTGTACCGGCCTCTCCGAACAGTTGCTGGAATATGGTGACTAGGGGCTTTTCACAGGAACTTAATTCAAGCCTACTTGTGACACCAAGCTATTATTATTATATTATGAGCGTGTGTATTGTGTATGTGTGGATGTGTGCGTCACCTCTGTAGGTGAGGTAGAACCTTACTAACCTTTCTTTAAAATACATTTTTCCCCAATTAAGGGGTACTTTAGTGTGGCTAATCCACCTAACCTGCACATCTTTGGGTTGTGGGGGTGAAATCCACGCAGACACGGGGAGATTGTGCAAACTCCACACGGACAGTGACCCAGGGACGGGATTCGAACCCGGGTCCTCAGCGGCGTAGGCAGCAGTGCTAACCACTGCACCACCTTGCTGCCGCACTTCCTAACCTTTTTGTTCGGCAAAGGTGTTACCAGAAACAGAACTAAGCTGAGTATTTGGCATTCAGACACAGTTCAGTTGTGACCGAATTCAATTGCATAGCAGGCGGTAGGAGGGCTGTCGTGGTTCAGTTTAAAGCACCCTAACCTTGGAAATGGAAGGATGTGGGTTCAAGACCCAGTCCAGATTTGCAATCCAGGCAGATTGCCCCAGGGCAGCACTGAGAGTGTGCTGTCTTTCAAATGCCCTTTAAACCAAGGCCCTGTCTGCCCATTTTCGTTGGGTGCACTATTTGTTTTTTGTGACTAAGAGCTCAGTGTTCTCGGGGAATAATTATCTTTCAGCCAACATCTGTTCAGGAACTGACTATTTTGTGTTTTTTAGAGAGCTTGTTGCGTGCAAATTGGCTGCTGCACTTCCTAAATTACAACAGTGAGTTCACTATAAAGGTAGTGGTGAAGTCCTCGAGACATCCTGAGGTTGTGAAAGGTGCTGTGTAAAAAAAAAAAAAGATCTTTACTCCTGTTCCTGAGTACGGAGGAGAACTTCCAGCTGTTCACGTCGGCGGGAACCTCCGGCGGCACGTGGCCACCTCTGACGTGGGTTTCTCAGTGGTGTGGGGTGGATTCAATGGAAAATCACACTGACGGCAGCGGGATCAGAATGCTGCCACCGGTCAACGGCTGGTCGCCTCGCGCTGCCAAGAAACACGGGGGGGAAGCCCGAGAATCTCACCCGACGTGTGCGTTTTTCCCACATCCATGGAATCTATGGGCGGGATTTTCCAGTCCCATTAGCAGGAGGCATCATCACGCGTGGGAGCAAAAGCCAATCTTTTGGCCACTCTCCAAACCGTGATGCCCTGCCCGCCACAATGCCCACCGCTGGCAGGGCCAGAATGTCCCAGCCTATGTGCTGTTGCCCTTTTATCTGTAACTACCCTTAGGAGAGTGGTGGTGAGCTGCCTTCCTGAATGCAACTGCATGGCTTGCTCGTTAAGAATCAACCCCATTGCCCTGGGTTTGGATTTACATATAGGTAGAGGCCAGGTAAGGACAGGATCTTTCCATCTCAAATGGGCATTCATGAATCTGATGGGTTTTTAAATGACAATCCAGCTGTGCATTAGCTGCTACCATATAATCCCTACAGTGGAGAAGGAGGCCATTCGGCCCATTGAGTCTGCAGCGAGCCTCTGAAAGAGCGCCTTACCCGGGCCTATGCCACCACCCTATCCCTGCAACCCAGTATCCCCACCTAATTATTAGGACCCATTTAGCATGGCCAATCCACATAACCTGCAGATCTTTGGACTGTGGGAGGAAACCCGAGCACCCGGAGGAAGCCCACGCAGACACGGGGAGAACATGCAAACTCCACACGGACAGGGAACCAATGCCAGAATTGAACCCGTATTCCTGGCGCTGTAAGGCAACAGTGCTAACCACTGTGCCACCCTTTGGTGAGATTTAAACTTACATTACTTGCAGCATTAGTCCAGGTTCAGGATTGCTGGACCAGTAATATGACAATCATGCCGCTACAGCGTATTAGTGTCTGGAGAGCAAGCTAGAATTGGTAGAGGTAGGGCTGAGTTGAGAGCTAAGGGTCAGTAGAGATTGAAGATGCAGGATGGAGTCAGCCCATAGACAGCTTTATAAATGAGTCCGCACAAATTTTGAAATCAATTTTTGACAAGAAACCAATGTAATTTGGTTAAGCTGAATGAGGAATGTAACTGAGCACCAAAACTATGTTTCTTTTTTATTAATTCAAGGGCGATGGGATATGCTGGCTAGGCTAGCATTTATTGTCCATCTTTAATTGCCCTTGAGAAGAACCACTGCAGTCCATGTGGTGTCGGGAGTGAGTTCCAGGATTTTGCCCCAGCGACAGTGAAGGAACGGAGATATATTTCCAAGTCAGGGTGGTGAGTGTCTTGGAACTGAACCCCCAGGTGGTGGTATTCCCATGTATCTGCTGCCCTTGTCCCAGATGGTAGTAGTCGTGGGTTTGGAAGGTGCTGCCTAAGGAGCCTTGGTGAGTTCCTGCAGCGCATCCTGTAGATGGAACACACGGCTGCTACTGTGCATTGGTGGTGGAGGCAGTGAATGTTTGCGGAAGGGGTGCCAGTCAATCTGGTTACTTTGTTATGGATGCTGTCAAGTTTATTGAATGTTGTTGGAGATGCACTCATCTAAAGCAAGTGGAGGCTATTCCATTACACTCCTGAATGTGGGTGGTGGACAGGCTTTGGGGAGTCAGAATGTGAGTTACTCGGTGCAGGATTCCTAGCCTCTAACCAGTTCTTGTAACCACAGCATTTATATGGCAGCTCCATTTCAGTTCCTGGTCAATGGTAACCTCCAAGACATTGTTAGTGGGACATTCAGTGATGATAATACTATTGTAGTCAAGGGACGATATTTAGATCCTCACTTGTAGGAGATGGTCATTGCCTGGCACTTGTGTAGCATGAATGGTACTTTCCACTTGTCAGCCCGAGCCTGGATATTGTCCAGGTCTTGCGGCATTTGGACAAGGACTGCTTCAGTATCTGAGGAGTCATGAATGGTGCTGAACATTGTGCAGTCATCAACAAACAACTCCACTTCTTACCTTATGATAGAAGGGGGGTCATTGATGAAGCAGCAGAAGATGGTTGGGCCTAGGACACTACGCTGAGAAACTCCTGCAGTGATGTCCTGAAGCTGAGATGATTGACCTCCAACCACCACAACCATCTTCCTTTGTACCAGGTATGACTCCAACCAGTGAAGGGTTTTTGCAGTGATTCCCATTGATCCCAGTTTTGCTAGGACTCCTTGATGCCATACTCAGTCAAATGCTGCTTTGATGTCAAGGGAATCACTCTCACCTCACCTCTTTTGTCCACTTTTCAACCAAGGCAGTAATGTGGTCAGGAGCTGAGTGACCCTGGCAGAACGCAAACTGGACTTCAGTGAGCAGGTGATTGCTAAGCAATTGTCACTCGATAGTACTGTGGATGACCCCTTCCACTACTTTGCTGATGATCAAGAGTGGATGGTGGGGCCGTGATTGCCTGTGTTAAATTTGTCCTGTTTCTTGTGTACAGGACACAGTTGGGTAATTCTCCATATTGGCAGGTGAGTGGCAGTGTTGTAGCTGTAGAGGAACAACTTGGCTAGGGGGCGTGGCATGTTCTGGAGCACAAGTCTTCAGTACTGCTGCCAGAGTATTGTCAGGGCCTTTTGGCTTTGGAGTGTCGTACCTTCAGCCATTTCTTGATATCATGTGGGGCGAATCAAATTGGTGAGTCGATGTTCAACCTATCAAGTTCCCTGTTGATCACAGCTGCATACGATATCAACGAGCTGTGAGACATCTGCCAGTCCCATGTGCATCATCCTGATATTCCAGCTTGCCAATCAAAGAGTTGGCATCTTCTATTTTTTTGTTTGTTTTGCTTGTTTGTCTGGTGCGATGAATTCTGTCCACTTGCTGACCAGAGACTCTAAGCTCCAAGCCTCCACTGAAGCAGATGGACCGAGGCGAATCAGCACCTCATTAGTCCGAGGTTGCCCCACTTTAGGTAAGTGGTATCTGACCAGTGGGACATGATGGTATCTCCCATCATTGAGCCTGTTCCACCATTCATGAAGATTACCCCAACTTCACCTTCCCGTACCATCCTGACATCCCTTAATTTCCTCAGTTCCAAAAAGTGTATTGACTCCTGTCTTGAATATATTCAATAACTGAGCGACCACATCTCTCTGAGGCAAAGAATTCCAAAAATTCACAACTCTCTGAGTGAAGAAAGTTCTCCTCACAACAGCCCCAAATGGCCGACTCCTTAATCTGAGACTCTGCCCCCATGTCCTAGGTTCCTCAGACACTGTTGCAACAAGTCTCAATGTCATTACAATGAACATGCTGAGAGGGGGCAAGAGAGTAGGGAGGTGAGTCGGATGCTAAGAGGAGGCAGGGGTGAGATTTTCTTATGAGCTGATTTTCTTTGCTTTGAGCATGTTTAGAATCCTTCAGCAGCACCTTCCAAACCAGCAACCGCCACCACCTAGAAGGTCAGGAGCAGCTTGCGCGTGAGAACACTTCCACCTGCAAGTTCCCCTCCAAGCCACGCACCACTCCAACTTGGAAATATATCACCATTCCTTCACTGTCGCTGGGTCAAAATCTTGGAACTCGCTCCCGAACATCACTGTGGGTGTACCTGAACCACAGGGCTGCAGCGGTTCAAGAAGGCAGTTCACTACCACAATACCAAGTAATAATAACTTGCATTTATTAGGCATTTTAATGCAATAAAATGGCTCAAAGTGTACTGACTTCTGTCTTGAATATTTCTCTGAGGCAAAGAATTTCAAAAATGCACAACTCTCTGTGGAGATCAAGGGTTATGGGGAGAAGGCAGGAGAATGGGATGAGAAAATATCAGACATGATTGAATGGCGGAGCAGACACGATGGGCCGAGTGGCCTAATTCTGCTCCTATGTCTTTATGGTCTTATGATCAAAGTTTTTACTGCAGTGATTATGAAACTAAGGGCGGGATTCTCCGGCCATGACCTCCCAACGACCAGAGAATCCCGCCCGAAATCAATGGAGTTCTCAATTATCCGCCTCTCGCCTGTGGCGTTCTTGCGTTCTTGTGATACGATAGCACAGTGGTTAGCACTGCCGCTTCACAGCTCCAGGGTCCCAGCTTTGATACCCAGCTGGGTCACTGTGCGGAGTCTGCAAGTTCTCGC
This sequence comes from Scyliorhinus torazame, assembly GCF_047496885.1. Classification (NCBI taxonomy): domain Eukaryota; kingdom Metazoa; phylum Chordata; class Chondrichthyes; order Carcharhiniformes; family Scyliorhinidae; genus Scyliorhinus; species Scyliorhinus torazame. The sequence goes on along the minus strand of NC_092709.1, from coordinate 339,359,173 downwards.
CGTGTCTGCGTGGGTTTTCTCCGGGTGATCCGGTTTTCTCCTACAGTCCAACGATGTGCAGGTTAGGTGGATTGGCCATACTAAATTGCCCTTAGTGTCCAAAACTGTTGAGTGGGGTTACTGGTTACAGGAATATGTCAGAGGTGTGGGCTTAAGTAGGGTGCTCTTTCCAAGGGCCGGCGCAGACTCGATGGGCCAAATGGCCTCCTTCTGCACTGTAAACTCTATGAAATCTGTGAAATCCAGCCCTAAGTTTGATATTGAACTGCACACAGTCATATTCTATCAGACCTGTCCAAAGGTTTAGGTTTTAAGGAAAGTCATAAATGAGGAGGGAGAGGTAGTTTGGTGAAGAGGGTGTGGGAGGGAATTCCAGAGAGCATGAGAACAGCACAAACAGGAGCAGGAGTAGGTGTGGTAAACCACTGTATTGTATTGTATTGTTACATGCCTGGGCTTGTCCCTGCTGGCTCCTCCCCTCGGGCTCATGATAAAGGTGGCTGGTCTCCGCCTCTGTTCCAGTTCGGGATCAGAGGCCAGGGGGCTTTCTGTTTAATGTATTAAAGCCTCAGTTACGTTCACCACTCATCGTGTGTTCATTGATGGCATATCAATAGGCCATTCAGCCCCTTGAACCTGCCGCACAGTTCAACACAATCTCTGCTGTTCAACTCCACTTTTCCCTACTCCCTCTATCCCTTGATTCCCTGAAGAACCAAAAATCTGTCTACCCAGCGTGCAATGTACTCAACTACGGAGAATCTGCAGCCGCCTGGGGTTGAAAATTACAAAGAGTCACAACCCTTCACGTGAAGAAACACCTCTTCACCACACTCCAAACTGATTGATAGAGTGATGAAAATTAGGGATGAGCAAGAGTCTGAGAACTGTGATAGCGCAGAGAGCTCAGAGGGCTTTAGGGCTGGAGGAGATTAGCCAGGGAGTGGCAAAGGCATGGAAGGATTTGAAACAAGGGTGAGAATATTAAAATCGAGACACAGGTGAAGTTTCCACAAATTGGTTTCGAGTGCTGCTAAACTTTGAAGCATATTTCCTGCCTGAATTCACTAAGGTCCGCGTTGAAAAGTGTGCATCGGAGTTGAGTATATATTTGTGAACAGGCAGCACTGGTTGGGAAAAATAACCATCTCAGGGTGAGAAAGGAGTTTTGTTGATGCCAACTGACGACAGCAGCATTGCCAAGGCGGAAAACTGAATGATAGAAAGATGCAGCGTAAACTTGGCCTGCTGTGTCAGCTCTTTGAAAGAACAAGCCAATTAGTCTAACTACTCTGCTCTTTCCCCATAGCCCAACAAATACTTCCCTTCCTTTATCCAGTTCCCTTTTGAGAATTACAATTCAATCGGCTTCCACTGCACTTTCAGGCAGCATATTCCAGGTCGTAACAGCTCACACACAAACGTACGAATTAGGAGCAGGAGTAGGCCGCTCGGCCCCTCTAGCCTGCTCCGCCATTTCATACGATCCGAGCCGATCTGATTGTAACTTTCCACCCACCCTCCCAAAACCAATCAAGAGTCTATCTAGCTCTGCTTTAAAAATATTCAAAGAGTCTAGGCGGGACTTTTCGGCCCTTCCCACCAGCGGGAACTTCCAATCCCGCCGAAGGTAATCCCGCATGACGGGTTCCCCGGCGGCGGGACGCAAAACGCCATATACCTCAGTGGGACCAGAGGATTCTGCCAACGGCCAATGGTGAGCCGTCACCAACGCTGGAAAACACGTTGGGGAGGGGTGGGGGGCGGGGGGGTGGGGTGGGGGGGGGGGGGGGGGGGTGAAAATCTTGTCCTCTTTTTCCATTGCCCTTTGAGGAAGGCATCTCCAAAGGCTCATTACCATCTGAGAGAACCTGTCCTAAATGGCGACCCCCTTATTTTTACACAGTCGTCCCTAGTTCTAGATTCTCTCACAAAGGCAACGCCCTTTCCACATCCACCCTCTCAAGACCCCTGAGGATCGTAAAGGTTTCAAGCAAGGCAGCTCTTACTCGTCTAAACTCCAGTGGCACAAGTCTAGCCTGTCCAACCTTTCCTCATCAGGCCTCACCTGTGTCACAAGCAACTCTCCTTATCTCCTCGCTGATTTGTTCGCCCATTATTATAATTTGGTTCTCTGACTCGCCTGGAAACATTTTCTCCTCATCAAAATGCCTGATCATTTTCAATACCTCGGCTAATTCAGTCCAAAGATGTGCAGGTTAGGTGGATTGGCCATGCTAAAATTGCCCTTAGTGTCCAAAATTGCCCTTAGTGTTGGGTGGGGTTACTGGGTTATGGGGATAGGGTGGCGGTGTTGACCTTGGGTAGGGTGCTCTTTCCAAGAGCCGGTGCAGACTCGATGGGCTGAATGGCCTCCTTCTGCACTGTAAATTCTATGATAATCTATGATAATTGGTCCTTTCTCTGCTCCAAGACGTTTGGAGGTCAAAGGTAAAAGGTGAAACAGCATTCGCTCTGGGATAAGCTAAAAAACTGATATCTAAATGGGCTGAATGAGGGAGTGGTTTTCACGAGATCGCTGTCTTTCATTTATTCTTATATTCTTCTGAAATTATCCTATTCATACTTCGCACAAGTACGGCACGTTTGAACACATTGAATGCTCAACTGGCTTGCGGCAAAGTGAACTGTAATTTACCACACAAACTCTGGTAATTGTTATTTCCTCAGGGATATTATCAGATTCTTATGTCAGTGACAGGCAATTACACAGATGAAAGCAGTCCTGAATAGCGAACATCACACAAACACCGCCCCGCAAACCTACAGTACAACTAATGCAGGGAGGGGAGAGTGACCAAATAACCGCCCCATACTTTAACTGAAAGTCTTCAGGCTTCAACGATGAGATCACCAACTTCAGGTCAAAAGTACTCTTCCCATTGTCTCAGGACAGGAGGTGCTAGCGATGCTTCTGCTGTAATCATTTACAACTCCTCCAGGCCTATAACTTGCTTCTTTTTTGCCTCGGACTACCATCTCTTTTGTCACTCGATCCCGCCTGTCCGGCAGCCTTTATCTGCACCCTTTGCCCTTTTTTACACACCTCTCCGCCCCCACCTACAATCCTTCCCAAAAAACTATTCCTGGCTGTGCATTTGCTCCTAAACTGCTCCATCCCCCAATTTCCTCCAGTTGTGATTGAAGGTCATTGCCCAGAATCATCAGCAGCAATTCTAGCTCAACCCACCCATCGAGAAACTGAGGAGCCTCCAAGAGAGGGGCAGATGGTGGCATAGTGGCAAAGTCAGTGGACTGGTAAACCCGCGGCCCAGGCTAATGTCCTGGAGACGTGGGTTCAAATCTCACCACAGCAGCTGGCTGTATTTAAATTCAATTAATAAATTTGGAATATAAAACTAGTTAAGGCAACAATCATTGATCGAAGCCCATCTGGTTCACTGGTGAACACCATCACCCCGAAGTTACCCTCCAAGCAACCAATTATCCGGACGTGGAAATATATTGCCATTCCTTCACTGTCGCTGGGTCAAAATCCTGGAACTCCCTCCTGAACAACACTTTGGGTGGACCTACACCACATGGAATGCAGCGGTTCAAGAAGGCAGCTCATCACCACCCTCTAAGGGCATTTAGGGATGGGCAAAAAATGTGGTCTACCCAGCGATGCCCACATCACATAAAATGAATAAAGAAAGAAAAAAACTGGTGTCCCTTTAAGGAAAAGACTACATGTGACTCCAGACCCACAGAAACATGGTTGACTCTGCCCTCTGAAATGGCCCAGCAAGCCATTCAGTTCAAGGGCAATTCGAAATGGGTAACAAATGCTGACGTTCCCGGCCATGCCCATGTCTCATGAAGGAAACAATGGCTGATTTTCACACTCACACCTAGGTTTACTCCATTGAAATCAAAGGTCTCCCTCAGCACAGTAACTCTGGCTGACACCTTCAGTACTGCCAACAGTGGGCAGGCCCTCTAAATTTTCCCGTCCTATCTGCCACGATGCCCACCAGTATAGGGGCCAGAAAATCCCGCCCTCTGCTTCTCTCACGAGAGCTTCTGCCTGACCTGCTGGGTATTCCCCACATTATTTTGTTTTTGTTTCGGATTCCCAGTATCCCTGGTATTTTACATTTGAGCCACCATGAATCTGATGCCATGTCTTTGCAGAATAATTCACAGAATCGCAGATTAATAGCGTGCAGAAGAGGCCCTTTGTCTAATCGAGCCTGCGCAAAATCATCAAAGAGATCTGACCTGCCTACTTAATCCCATTTGCCTGAACTTGGCCCATCGCCTTGAATGTTATGACATGCCGAGTGCTCATCCAGGTACTTTTTAAAGGATGTGAGGTGACCCCCGCCCCCCCCCCCCCCCCCCAACCCCAGGCAGTGCATTCCAGACCATCACCACCCTCTGGATAAAAAAGTTTTTCCTCAATGCCCCTTAAACCTCCTATCCTGACCTTGAACTTGTGCCCCCTCATAACTGACCCTTCAACTAAGGGAAACAGCTGCTCCGTATCCACCCTGTCCATTCCCCTCATAATCTTGTACACCTCGATCAGGTCACCCCTCAGTCTTCTCTGCACCCGCGAAAACAACGCAAGCCTATCCAGCCTCTCTTTCTAACGTAAATGTTCCGTCCCAGGCAACATCCTGTTGAATCACCTCCGCATCCTCTCCAGTGCAATTACACCCTTCCTATAATGTGGCGACCAAAATTGAACACAGTATTCCAGCTGTGGCCTCACCAAAGTTCTATACAACTCCAATATGGCCTCACTGCTTTTGCAACCTATGCACAGTGGTTAGCACAGTTGCTTCACAGCTCCAGAGTCGCAGGTTCGATTCCCGGCTTGGGTCACCGTCTGTGCGGAGTCTGCAAGTTCTCCCCGTGGGTTTCCTCCGGGTGCTCCGGTTTCCTCCCACAGTCTACAGATGTGCAGGTTAGGGTGCATTGGCCATGCTAAATGGCCCTTAATATCCAAAAAGGTTGGGTGGGGTTACTGGGTTATGGAAATAGGGTGGAGGCGTGGGCTTGGATAGGGTGCTCTTTTCAAGGGCCGGTGCAGACTCGATGGGCCGAATGACCTCCTTCAGCACTGTAAATTCTATGATTCTATGATAAAGGCAAGTATTCCATATGCCTTTTTCACCACCCTATTAACCTGCCCTTCCGCCTTCAGAGATCTATGGACAAACACGCCAAGGTCCTTTGTTCCTCGGAACTTTCCAGTGTCAGGCCGCTTATTGAATATTTCCTTGTCACATTACTCCTTCCAAAGCGTATCACCTCACACTTTTCAGGGTTAAATTCCATCTGCCCATTTGACCATCCCGTCTATATCTTCCTGTAACCCAAGACATTCAACCTCACTGTTAATCACCCAGCCAATCCGCAAACTTATCGATCTTACCTCCCACGTAGTGAACTACTGGGGCTGGTTTAGCACACAGGGCTAAATAGCTGGCTTTTAAAGCAGACCAAGGCAGGCCAGCAGCATGGTTTAATTCCCGTACCAGCCTCCCCGAACAGGCGCCAGAATGTAGCGACTAGGGGCTTTTCACAGCAACTTCATTTGAAGCCTACTTCTGACAATAAGCAATTTTCATTTTCACTATGCTGCTTATATAAATGACAAAGAATAGGGGAACCAGCACCGATCCCTGTATGCCACTAGTCACTGACTTCCAGTCACTAAAGCAGCCGTCTGCCATCACCCTCTTTCTCCTGTAGCAAAGCTAATTTTGAATCCATCTTATCCAGTTGCCCTGTATCCCATGTGCATTTGCTTTCTTAATACGTCTCCCAAGTGGGACCTTGTCAAAGGCTTTGCTGAAATCCATGTAAACTACATCAACTGCACTACCCTCATCTACACAGCTGGTCACATGCTCAAAAAAGTCAATCAAGTTTGTTAGGCATGACCTCCCTCTGACAAAGCCACGCTGACTATTCCTGCTCAAACTTTGCCTCTCCAATTCTCCTTCAGAATTTTCTCCAATAATTTCCCAACCACTGACATGAGACTCACTGGTCTGTAGGTCCCTAACTTATCTCTGCAATATTTCTTAAATAGTGGGACAACGTTAGCTGTTCTCCAGTCCTCTGGCATCTGCCCCGTGGCCAGAGAGGAATTAAAAATTTGGATCAGAACCCCTGCAATCTCCTCCCTCGTCTCCCCTGGCATCCTGGGACACAATGGAGACTTTCCCACTTTTAAGCCTGCCAACACCACCAATACCTTGTCATTCCCGATGTAAATTTGCTCAAGAACCTCCCAGTCTCTCTCTCTGAGTTCCAGGTCCACCTCCTCATTCTCTTGGGTGAAGATAGATATGAAGCATTTGTTCAACACCGTATCAATGTCCTTTGGGTCCAACCACAGATTGGCCCCTTTGTCCCGAATGGAGCCTACCCTTTCCCTGGATATCCTCTTCCCATTGACATACTTCGAGAATATCTTGGGATTTTCCCTACTTTTACAAGCCAGAGCTTTCTCATATCCCCCCTTTGCTCCCCTAATTGCTTTCTTAAGCTGAACCTCTCCATTGGAAGAGATATATCAAATTGCCATTGAAATCACTGAACAGTGTAAGTTTTCTGCTGTTCTTCACCACTCTGTATAACTGTGTCTGATACTTACAAAAAGGTACATCGCATCTATAGCACAGAGATGTGTCAGTCTGTTCCATTGCTCCCTGGCGGTAACTCCACATAAGTTGCTTTCCGATCGAATTGTGTTTGCTATCCTGCCCCCATATCGCTCTGTTTGTGCTTCATGTATGTCTCAAGCCTGCCCTTAAATATATCAGTGTTATCTGCCTCACCATCCCATGTGACGATGGTTTCCACATTCTTATATTTTCAAGAGGAGGAGTGAGAATGATCAGAAGAAATAAAGATAAAACTTGCATTTAAGTAGCACCTTTTCCAACCTCAGGATGGCCCAAAGTCCTTTCCAGCCAAATAAATGCTTTTGAAGTCACAGAGTCAAAGGGGCAGAGATTCATGGAGGTCGCCAGCACAGAAAAGGCCCATCGCCTCATCGTGACTGGGGCAGTCAAAAACAACCACCGAACCACTTGAATCCCATTGTCCAGCACTTGGTCCATAGCTGTGTATGTCTTGGCATCGCACGTGCAAATCTAAATACTTCTTAAATGTTATGAGGGTCTCTGCTTCCACCACCCTTTCAGGCAGCGAGTTCCAGACTCCCCCCCCCCCCCATAAACTCTCTGGAAAAGATTTTCCTCACATTCCCTCGCAGCATGGTAGCATAGTGGTTAGCACAGTTGCTTCACAGCTCCAGGGTCCCAGGTTCGATTCCCAGCTTGGGTCACTGTCTGTGCGAAGTCTGCACGTTCTCCCCGTGTGTGCGTGGGTTTCCTCCGGGTGCTCCGGTTTCCTCCCACAGTCCAAAGATGTGCAGATTAGGTGAATTGGCCATGCTAAATTGCCCTTAGTGTCCCAAAAGGTTAGGTGGGGTTACGGGGATAGGGTGGAGGTGTGGGGCTTAAGTAGGGTGCTCTTTCCCAAGGGCCGGTGCAGACTCGATGGGCTGAGTGGTCTCCTTCTGCACTGTAAATTCTATGATTCTATGAAAGCTCCTGCCACTTACCTTAAATCAATGCCCCCTGGTCATTGGTTCTTCCACCAAGAGGAAAACATTTTTTCCTGTCTACTCTCTCTATGCCCCATTTCAATCATGTCCCCCTCAGTCTCCTCTGCTCCAAGGAAACCAACCCCAGTCCATCCAATTTGTCTTCATTGCTGAAACTCTGCAGCTCAGGCAACACCCTGGTAAATCTCATCTACACTCTTTCTGTGCTATCACATCGCTTCTTGTCACAAGTAGGCTTCAAATGAAGTTACTGTGAAAATTGTATGGGATTTGTCAAATTAGTGATTGACACTCAGGAGGTTGACAAGCTGCAGCCGCATATACACATTGCACTCCCCACACACACCATCCCAGCCAACAAGATGGCACTGGGTTGCGGTGGAGTGCGCCCATACAGCTAATGGGTCAGCTGGGGCCAGAGGGCACCTAGGGTGGTGGACTGGGGGGGGCACCCATACGACCCGTGGCACAGCTGCATGGCAGCCTTGCTGGCTGCGGAAATGGTGCTCCGTGCCCGTCCACCCCGACCCCACAGCCCACCTCTTGGCAACATCCCGCTATGTCCCCCGGCCCTGGCAGAAGCCCCCGGCCATCGGCACAACTGTCGGCAAACTATGGCGATGTTGAACACTTTCCATACCCTGCCCCCTCTCTCCCTCAACAGCCATGGCACCTGTTCATGATTTTTAAAAGCACAAGTGAACCTCGCCGCCGGGAATTTCCCCCAGTGGAGGTGGAGAATGGCGGATGCCCCGGAGAATACCGGGTCAGGCGCGTTCATGATATACAAACGGTGTCTACCGTACATGCGGTGTGGAACGCATTGACGCCGCTGTAGAGTCTCCGGAGAATTGAGATTTGGCGTGAAACTGGTACCCGCCATGATTTTGGCATCAAAATTGATTCTCCGCCCAATCACGTTTCCCAATTCCTCTTCCCAATCAGCCGAAAGAGAGTCCCGCCCACTTTCTGTCATGGATTCTGGCAAGGCCATAATTTGTAGTCCATCTCAAATCACCGTTGAACTGAATACATTGCTCAGACATCAGGGGTCAGTTAAGAGTCAACCTCATTGCTGAGGGTCTGGAGTCACATGTGGGCCAGACCGGGTAAGGACGGCAGATTTCCTTCCCTCAAGGACATTAGCGGAGCAGATGGATTTTTATGACAATTGATGATAGTTTTGCAGTCATAATTACTGAGACCAGCTTTACGTTCCGTACTTATTAATTGAATTGAAATGACACAGCTGCCATAGAGGGGTTTGAACCTGTGCCCCCAGAGAATGAGCCTGGGACTCTGGATTACTAAGCAGTGATGTTACCCGTACACCAACCTCTCCATCCTCTCCCTGTCTTCTCATGCAGTGGTGGTCCCATAAAAAGCAGGAGATATCAGCTCAATTAGTAACGTTAAACCCGAGATCTTTGCTAGTCAAGGGTGTAAAAGGATATGCAGCCCAGGTGAAATAAAAACAGAAAATGCCGGGAAAACCCATCAGGCCTGACAGCATCTATGGAGCGAGCAAGCAGAGTTCACTCTTCAAGGTCAAGGGCCTGTCTTCAGTTTTCCAGCTCTGAAGATCCCTGAGCGGAAACATTGGGCGGGATTTTCAGGGCTCCTTGCAGCGTGTTTCTCGATGGCGGAGGTGATCTACCATTTGGCCGGTGACGGGATCATCTGTTCCCGCTGCTGATAACGGGGTTTCCTGTTGTATGGAACAAACCCCTCCCCCCCGCAGCCGGGAAACACACGCCGAGGGTTCTCCGGCCATTAACTATGTTTCTCTCTCAGACGCTGCCAGACCTGCTGGGCTTTTCCAGCTTTTCCTGTTTTTATTTCAGGTTTCCAGGATCTGCAGCATTTTGCTTGTGTTTGGAGCTCAGGAGGAGATCAGCCGTGGTGACAGCAGCAGAAACAGGAGCAGGAGGAGGCTATACAGTCCCTTGAGCATTCACCACCATTCAATGAGATCATGGTTGCTCATCCACCTCAACTTCCCTTTCCCACCCTATCTCTCAGAGCCCAGAAATCCATCAATCACACCTCTTGAATTTACTCAGTGGCTGCAAATCCAGACTCGCTGGAGGAAAAATTCCAAAGGTTCACAACTCTCTGAGGGCAGAAACCTCTTCCATCTCAATCCAAAATGGTAATCCTTTATCCCTAGTTTTTAATATTCTTTCACGGGATGCAGACATCACAGGCAAGGCAGGCTTTTGCTGCCCATTCCCAATGAACTGAGTGGCTGTTTCGGAGAGCAGCTAAGATCAACCACATTGCTGTGGGTCTGGAGTCACATGCAGGCCGAGGCCAGGTAAGGATGGCAGATTTCCAAAGGGCATCAGTAAACCAGGTGGGGTTTTGGTTATGGTCTCCATTACTGAGACTAGCTTTATATTCCAGGTTTATTAATTACATTTCAATTCCACAAGATGTCAAGGTGGGATTTGAAACCCACCCGCAGAGGATTTCAGCCTGGATCGCTAGTCTGGTGGCATTACCACTGCACCACTGTGTCGCCACAGCCCTAGGCTCTTCAGTGGGAAGGTACAGCCTCTAAGCATCTACCCTGGCAAGCCCTCTAAGAACTTTCACTTGTTTCACTGAGATACGTTGAATGATGGAACTGGCTCAAGGGGCTGAATGGCCTCAAACTGCTTCTTGCGATTGGCATTACCTCCACTTGGTCCTTCTGTTCTGGAACCAGGTCTTGACTTGGGCATCGGTCATCTTGAGGGCCTTAGCTAGCGTTGCCCTCTCGGCTGAGGCCAGGTACTTCTGCCGGTGGAAGCGCTTCTCCAGCTCGCAGATCTGCAGGCGGCTGAACGAGGTCCTGGGCTTCTTCCGCTTTGGAGGGGTGCGGTTCTGGTACGGGTGGCCGATCCTCCTAGTCACGGTGAACGGGGACAGGGCAGCTGGTGAAAGCAGAGGGAAAGAAGTCAACAGTAGGTAGCAAAAAAGAAAATACACAGCATTGGCACAAGTGATCGGGGCTTCTCAAATGGGCTTTTTAGCACAAAGGGAATGAAGGAATTTGGGGATATTGTGGGAAAGTGAAGTTACAAGTTGCATGTAAGTTGCAAGTTACAACAAACAGCTACTCTCACTATCCACCCCCTCACCCTACAGCACAGCATTACCCTTCTGTCTTTCTCTTATCAGGCACCCAATAATACAATCTGATCAGGCAGTGGAGGAACAAGAAGAAGTGAACAGTACTGAAATATCATCATTTGATTTGACACTTGCAGTCACCAGCCCAGGTACAGACATTGCTGGTAAGTTAAATGGACTTAGTGGTGGGATCTGAATGCAGTGAGACACCAGGACACCTGGTGGGCAGCAACCAAGGCAGGGGCAAGGACAGCGCAGGTACTAGATTACCAGGAGATGAGATCACACACATGTTCCACTGCGGAGGGCTCAAATCAGTAGGCTACAGAAGAACACGGATGTACATAACAAAATGAATGCTGCACTGAGGAGCCTGGGTTCATTGTGAAGGAGCACAAAGGCACCCAGTATCAACATGGCATAGGTCTTTGCACAGAGCTCAGAGCCTATCCCTGCCAGTGTGGAGTAGTGGTCAACTCTGTTCACAAACTCACGGAGCCGGACCAGTAGCAGTCACCCAGTAATTGAATCTGGCAGTGCTATTGTCATGCCTGCAGATTACAATTGTTACAATAGGGAGATGTTAGGAAATTGGATCTGGAAATGGGATCGAAGATGTAGTGGATAATTTAGGGGTTAACAAACTGAGGGTAAAATTGCTCGCACTGAGTGAGATGTATACGCCCATACCTGGCCTGAGTTACATTGCCCCATTCAGACTTAAACTTGTTAATGGGAATAAACAGGGTACCCCTGTTCAGCTGGAATGATTCACCTAAGATCCATTGTCCTCCAGGACACACTAATTTGACCAGCTATTAGCTCATTATAGAGTCTGATGGCTTCTTTTGTCTGGAAGTTGGAGGTTAATTGCATATTCATAGCGTGGCCCTGTTCTTTTGTGTAAACAGGAATGGACAATTAAAAGCCCAGGTAGCAATTATGAGTTTAGGTCTGGACATCCCACGACAGAACTATTGTTTGAGGGGCTAGGAGGAGCTCAGAGAGAGAAAAAAATCCTGTTCGAACAGGTGGGGGAGAATGATTTGGAAAGCCATTGTGATAGGTCACGAAAAGCTGCCACAGAGACTGGATTTCAAAAAAGGGTCTGAAGTAGCTAGTTTAACAACAGGAATATATTCTGTAAATGCAAGTACAATTGTGCCTTACTGTCTAAGTGGAGCTGAGAGCTGTATGTTCAGTTTACGTGCTGTTTAATAGGAAATTGTGTGTTAGCGTTAAAAGATGTAAGCTGTTCTTGTTAGGTTGGAAGTTTAAAAGTTTAAGTATTGATTTTCTTTTGTTTTACTAAAGTTTTGTTTGTAAAAATAACCAAGTCCTATTTTGTCTGCAATCATAAGACCATTAGACATAGGAGCAGAATTAGGCCACTCGGCCCATCAAGTTTGCTCCGCCATTCAATCATGGCTGATATTTTTCTCACCCCATTCGCCTGCCTTCTCCCCATAACCCCTAATCCAATCACTCCTGGAGCGAAGCATCATTTCCGCACAGGCTTACAAAATTAAAAACACATTGCGGTTCTTGTCCAGTATCTTAGCCACAGGCATTCGTAACACAACAATGAAATGGGCTGGCAGGATCTCACAGCAGTACAGCAATTTGTCCTCAAATGAATGACTAGATTGCAGAGGTTCCAGCGCTGGGGTAGTGGTAGGTCCATGGAGAGTGAATCTGATGGATGAAGACATCATTCACCTTCTCACCACAGCCACTCTGATTGTGCATTCGCTGTTGCATGGAAGCCAGCCAGTTCACACTGATCTCTGCTAGTCCAACATGGTGCAGTCAATAGCAGGGTCTTCTCGGGGAAGAGCTGTCATTCTCCAATGCCATTTGCTTGCTACACACATGAGAACACTGGGGTTGAACCCTGGAGCAGCCCTGTGGTCAGGGGATAGACCTTGCTACCCTGCAGCTACACTTCGATTTTCCGCAGTAGCTCAAATGCAGCGAACGCAGTCTACTGCCATTGAATGAAGACATCATGATGGCTGCCAGGATAGCAGCCAATCCCCTGAATGATTTGCTACCAATGGCATCCTTTAATGTAAGGAAGCTTACAATCTGAGCGAAACCATGTGCTCGCTCTGTCTGCTTGTCTCTGACAAGATCGAATAAAATGTAATTAACTCTCACTGAACAGAGAGCTTCAGTGACTTTTCATACTCATGACAAATTGGAAAATGGTGCAAATACCTCCAGCTCCCGCCTGGAAGGAGCCAGGAGCATAGAAGGTGGTTAACACATTCACGGCCACTAGCCATGTAGTCCTTTCCCTTGCTCTGCAGCAAGGGGCTGATTAACGTGAGGATGTGCTTACGCAAGTGCAGACGTTTCACAAATTATTCCTTATTGAGGTTCAGGTAGGAAAATTCCTTCTTGAACACCTTGGGCCGATATGGCTTCCTGGTGATAGCCCTTATCCTTCTCCTCCTCGTGTCTCTTCCAGCAGCTTGTCCTGTTCTATGTGGCCTCTGTGGGCAGTACGGTAGCATAGTGGTTAGCACTGTGGCTTCACAGCTCCAGGGTCCCAGGTTCAATTCCCGGCTCGGGTCAACTGTCTGTGTGGAGTCTGCACGTTCTCCCCGTGTCTGGGTCTGCATGGGTTTTCTCCGGGGTCTCCGGTTTCCTCCCACAAGTCCAAAGATGTGCAGGGTTAGGTGGATTGGCCATGATAAATTGCCCTTTGGTTAGGTGGGGTTACTGGGCTATGGGGATAGTGTGGAGGTGTGGGCTTAAGTGGGGTTCTCTTTCCAATGGTGGATTGGCCATGATAAATTGCCCTTTGGTTAGGTGGGGTTACTGGGCTATGGGGATAGTGTGGAGGTGTGGGCTTAAGTGGGGTTCTCTTTCCAAGAGCGGGTGCAGACTCGATGGGCTGAATGGCCTCCTTCTGTACTGTAAATTCTCTGATCTATCATTTCCCACATCATGCTGTATTCCAAGGAAAATTGCTACTAGCCCGTCCGTGAATGGGAGAAACTAATTTGTGCAGAATCCTTGACATCAGCAAATTGTTCTTCAGCATCTGCCATGCCACTCCCTGTTGAATTTGCAACATAAAATTATAGGCAGCAATAAACACTTGCAGAGTTGAAGCAGTGGAAATAACCAGCAGCTATTGTGGAATAGTTTATGACCCCTTTAGTCTGCACAGAAAGGTGGTCCTTCCCGCTGCTGAAGGCATGCTCCACATTATCGGCTGTGAGGATAAGAGATTGTTAATATCCAAAATAGCTCCACTGGTATTAAATCAACACACGTCTTGATCTGCTTGCACCCACGTCTGGCTGACGTGAACTGCACACGAACCAATGCCCTCACCGATATGGCAGCTGGTGCAACTTAAGGCACGGGTGAGCGCGCCAACTGCGGTGACAATGCTTGGAGCTCGAAGGATACTCGGAGCACCCAGAACGGACCGCTGAGTCTCAATTTCTAACATCACTGCCTCGGTTATGTCAGCACCGTATTCCTGCAGGAGTCAGCGGTACCTACAGCAAGCTGAGCGTGAGAACTGAAATTAAAAGCCAAGGAAATGACGGGGCGAGAATGACAAATCAGCCACCCTTCAGTCAGGATGTGAAACTTCAGGCACAGGGCGAATCAGCAACGCCACAAATGTGCACCCATGCCTGAAGAAATCTGTCGGATAAATGCTATTGAGTCATCCGACTGACGGCAGACAGAACGAACCTAAACCTTGAGGACAATGGTTAATCTCAAACTCTTTTCTTCATCAGTTTGTGACACCATGTGAATTTCAAGGTTTGATACCAATTTGCCACTACCAACATAGATAAGTGTACACTGAGCAAAGGTCGTATCCTCTCTCAAACACACTCTAACCTTCTGGTTCTGTTTCTGTGTCTCATTCTGGGCGGGATTCTCTCAGCCCGGGGCCGGGCCGGAGAATCCCCACGACCGGCGCGAAATGCCGTGACGCGATTCCCCGCAGAGTGAAGAATCGGCGCCATTGATGCCGGCGTGGTCGGCGCGGTGCTAGTCGGGGGCCGTTCTACGCGGCCCCCCCCCCCCCCCCCCCCGTCAATTCTCAACCCGGGATGGGTCGAGCGGCCGGAGCAAAAAACCTGAGTACTGCAGGCGCCGTTCACACCTGCTCCTAGCCGGCGTGACCTCGGCGTGGAAGGGTCCGGGGGTGGCCTGTGGGGGGGAGGGGGGGATTGACACCGGGAAGCCCTCCGTTGTGGCCTGGCCCACGATCGGGGCCACCGACCGGTGGGCTGGCCTCTTGGGCTGGGGACCTCCTTTCTTCCGCGCCGGCCCCTGTCGCCCTGCGCCATGTTGTGTCTGGGCCGGGGCGTTGAAGGGAGCCACTGCGCATGTGCACGTTGGTGACCGTGCCACTATGCATGTGTGCATTGGCGCCGGTGCCACTATGCATGTGTGCGTTGGCGCCGGTGCCACTATGCATGTGTGCATTGGTGCCGGTGCCACTATGCATGTGTGCGTTGGCGCCGGTGCCACTATGCATGTGTGCATTGGCGCCGGTGCCACTATGCATGTGTGCATTGGCGCCGGTGCCACTATGCATGTGTGCGTTGGCGCCGGTGCCACTATGCATGCGCACGTTGGTGACGGTGCCACTGCGCATGTGCGGACCCTGCGGCGCCCAGTGCCGGGATTGGCAGCTGGAGCGGCGAGGGTCACT
Source organism: Scyliorhinus torazame (assembly GCF_047496885.1). Lineage (NCBI taxonomy): Eukaryota > Metazoa > Chordata > Chondrichthyes > Carcharhiniformes > Scyliorhinidae > Scyliorhinus > Scyliorhinus torazame. Next base: position 339,343,745 of record NC_092709.1, on the reverse strand, counting down.
CCAGTGCCGTGCTGGCCCCCTGTAGGGGCCAGAATTGCTGATCCTGAGGCCATGTTGACGCCGTCGAGAAACACAACAGCGTTTCCAACGGCGTCAACACTTAGCCTCAGGATCAGAGAATCCCGCCCCCTGTCTCTCTTACTCCATCCCCATTTCTCTTGCTCACTTTCTCGCTTTTAGCCTTTCATAATTCTCACTCTTCCCTATAACTGTAAACATTTCTCCCTCTTTCGATCTCTGACTCTCTCCTGGGTCTCTGTCTCACTCTGTCACTATGACTCTTGTTTTACCTCTCGCAATCTCACTTCTGTACACGCCTGACTTTCTCTCTCACATATTACTTGGCTTGCATTGCAGATTCACAGGGATGATACGGGCTAAAATGAATGAGGTGGAAGCGCTTCTTTGTACACAACTCACTCCTCCAAGAAGCTGTTCAGGATAAGGGTCAATTGAAATGTTCAAAATTAAACTGATAGATTTTATTAGGCAAGGGTATTAAGGGATAAAGAGGAGAGACTTGCTTACCCCAGCTGAGAGGTCAATTACCAGGGATACCTATAAGGGAGGAGGTCTATTGGTGCAGTGGGTAGAGTTCCTGCAGGCGGCCGGAAGCTCCAGGTATGACTTCCATGATGGCCAAGGAAGATGCGTTCATGACGCAGTCAAACAGGTTGACTGTCAACCTGCAAAATCCTTCCAACACATTCCTGGAGGAGAAGCTTTGACAAAGAGTCATCCAGACTCGAAACGTTAGCTCTTCACTCTCCCTACAGATGCTGCCAGACTTGCTGAGATTTTCCAGCATTTTCTCTTTCGGTTCGAAACAGTAGCTCCCTTTTCACTCCACAGATGCTGGCAGACCTGTTGAGATTGTCCAGTATTTTCAGTTTTCCTTCCAACACATATCAACGGCAGGCGGTAAGACAGGTCAGCCTTGCTTGGTGTGGAGTGGTGTCTCTCAAGCTAAAGGTTCTGCCAATAAGCTAGCAACCTGTTCCAGGTAAAATCTGCTATGGAATCAAACAAGAGTCTACCTTAGGCACCACTAGGAGCGGAAAGAGAGAGCCACAGATATAAGCTGATTGTTAGACGGATTAGCAGGGATATGAGGAGCAACAAGGGAATACTCAGTAAACAGGGGTGCATTGAGAGGGGTTAAGGAAGTGAGAGAGGTTGGATTGCCTGTCAGGTGGATATGGTAGTCAAGAAAGCATTTGGGTGAGGCATTGAATACAAAAACTGGGAAGTAATGCTGGACATCTGGAATTCACGGCCTAAGTTTGTGGTTGAGGCTGAAACGCTCAACTCATTTAAAAGGTACCTGGATCTGCACCTGAAGTGCTGCGACCTGCAAGGTGCTGGATAGTGGGATTTTAATGAGTGGTTAGTTTTTTTCCCCCTCTGTTTTGGCCAGTATAGTTGCAATGGTGATGCACTATCAATTACGACGAGACGAGAGTAGAGAGTAACCGAGGCTTTATTACACAGAGATGTGTGGCCTCCTACAGCTGCTGCCAAAATGGCTGCAGTTCGGAGAGCACACACATTTATACTCCGCCTACTGGGCGGAGCCAGCAGGCAAGGATCTACCTGTAGTACAGGGCCTTACCGTAATACCCTCGTATGTTGTGCAGTATATACAATATATCACAACAGTGGTGACTACCACAACTGGGCTGTATGACCTCTTTCTCTGTCGTACCTTTCCTATGGTTCTAACTTTTCAAGTCAAAGATTAACCAGGATTGTTGTAACCCTGGCCAGGAATTTACAGCCCCTCCCGCCCGGCGGGATATTAGGGTCCCGCTGAAGTAAAGGACAATTTAAATAGTCTGTCACATCCACTGGAGGGAGGCATGTCATGGCAGGGCCGTGAAATCCTGGCAATGTCCACCTGTAGAATCTGCGTTTTGACTGACTCAAAAGCTGACCTTCAAAGGCAGTCCCGTTAAAATTTTAAATAAAATCACCCGCACCTCCAACATTGGGAACAAGATGGCAGGAAAACAAAAGGAAATAAAAGATTAGAAACTTAATTTTCTAAATTCCACCTGGTTCGATGCCCATTTTTGGCTGATAATGTGGAGAGTTTTACTGTGTTAAAAGTGCGGTTTTAAATGCAACTTCAGAGTTGAAGAGATTTCCAGCATTCATAAACGACCATAAGATAATGCTCCCTCCCTATCAATGAGCAGCAACTTTGCTGCCAAAATTCTGAAGCCAGAAAGTCACTACCAATAAGGAATGTCTTCTGCTGACAAGACGTATGGTCATTCTATCCTTCTGTACATCTCTCTGTGTGCTCTTTTGTGTTGAGCTATGCCGACGCAACTTTGTTAGTGAGGAAAATAGTAAAATTGAGGACAAAATAAAAAGGACCAAGATGTTTAGATCAAGGCATGATTCCTCTCTCTGCCATTTTAACATAAGATCATACAAATTAGGGGCATTGGGTAGGCCATTCATCCCTTGGAGCTGCTCCACCATTCAATAAGATCGCGGTGATCTGATCATGGCCTTAACCCTGCTGACCTGTTTAGCCCTGCTCCCCCCCCCCCTGCCCGTGCAACCTCCTGCATTACCCTCAACTCCCTTGTGGATCAAAGATCTGACTCAGCCTGAGAGAAGTAGCACGTTGTTTAGCACTGCTGCGTCACAGCGCCAGAGATCCGGGCTCAAATCCAGCCTTGGGCCACTGTTCACCCCTCATCTGGATGGATTTCCTCCAGCTGCTTTGATTTCCTCCCCCAGTCCAAAGATATGCGTGTTAGGTAGATTGGCCATGCTAAAAATTGGACCTAAGTGTCCAACAATGTAAATTGGGTTGGTGGGTGGGGGCGGGGGTTACGGTGATAGGGTGAAAGAGGCCATTCGGCCCATCGAGTCTGCACCGACCCACTTAAGCCCTCACTTCCATCCTATCCCCGTAACCCAATAAACCCTCCCAACCTCTTTTGGTCACTGAGGGCAATTTATCATGGCCATCGACCTACCCTGCATGTCTTTGGACTGTGGAAGGAACCGGAGCACCCGGAGGAAACCCACGCAGACACGGGGAGAACGTGCAGACTCCGCACAGACAGTGACCCAGTGGGGAAGAATCGAACCTGGGACCCTGGTGCTGGGAAGCCACAGTGCTATCCACTTGTGCTACCGTGGTGCCCTTCCTACCTTCCATCCTTCCTACCAAAGTAGACAACCTACCATTTGCCCACATTTGTCAAATTTTCTGCCCACTTACTTAACCCACCCACATTTCTTTGCAGAGTCTTTGTGTCCTCCTCACAACTTGCTTTCCCACCTACTTTGTACAGCATTTGGAAAGGAGTGGTGTAATCAGGCAAAGTCAGCATGGATGTGCGAAAGGGAAATTATGCTTGACAAAGCTACCAGAATTCTTTGAAGATGTAACTCATAGAGTTGACAAGGGAGATGCGGTGGATGTGGTTTATTTACACTTTCAGAAGGCTTTCGACAAGGTCTCACATAGCAGACTAATATGTAAAGTTAAAGCGCATGAGATTGCAGGTAGTGGCTTGAGATGGATAGAAAACTGGTTTGCAGACAGGAAGCAAAAAGTTGGAATAAATGTGTCTTTTTCTGATCCGCAGGCAGTGACTAGTGGCTACTGTAGGGACCTGTGCTCGGGCCCCAACTGTTCACAATATATATCAATGATTTGGACTGAATGTATTATTTCCAAATTTGAAGGATGACTGTGAGGAGTATTGTAATTGAAAATATGGGCTGATGTGTCATTTGAAACATGGAAGTCTGGCAATATCTGATCTGAGAGAAAAATGGAGGATATAGGGAAAGATCCCACAAAGGGTTAACAGCAGCTGCAAAGAGCAGGATTGTAAAATGCAGATAGCCTTGGTCAAGCAGGCTTAGCAAACAAGACAAACAGGATTTTTGTTTGAAGCCAAAAGCAATGGCTCACACCTTCACTGAAAGCAACTATCTTAGTAAGCATCTGGAAAAGCATGGATGAGGTTCAGTTGAATTTGGTGACAATTCTAAGTGTGAAAATGTGCTCATACCAGGTAAATTAAAGAAAACTGGAGACAATCAGTCTATGAGAAACATAATTCAAAGCCAAAATCAAAGTCAAAATTATGAGCTGAGGACACAATTGGAAAATAAAACTATAGAAATGACAGGAATTAAATGTAACACCTCTTGAAGTCAAAGCATTTTGAACATCACAAAGGAAACAATGTAATCAGAGACCTGAGAGCTGAGGTCATGTCAAAATGAGTACTTAGTTGGATTAGAAAATTTAGATCTTGGGTAGGGAGATCTTTCCAAGAGCCAGTGCAGACTCGATGGGCCGAATGGCCTCCTTCTGCACTGTAAATTCTATGATGATCAAAGATACTTTTTACAATCAAAGTTAAATAAGAGTTACTTTACAATAAAGTCATAAAAACTAGATAACTGTTAGAAAAATATATAAACCTAGAGACCAGAGCAGGAACTACCCAAATCCAGAACTCAGAGGGAGAGAGAGAGAAGCAGAGAAGGAGCAAGCAGCTCAGAATCAGATTACAGTCAGCTCGGCCATGGGAAAGAGACAGGGCAAAGCAGCCGAGCTAACCAGTGAATACATCTAAAGAAGACCAGATTTTAAAAAGAAGATTGATTGTAAAGGGGGTCTGAAGGTCCCTTCAACCAACCAGAAGGATCCAGAAGCAAGATCTTTTTACCTTTCTGTAAATACAATAATTGCAGCTTTTAAAAGAAAAAATATAATAATAAATTAACCTGAAATAGTGGTTATTCCAAAGTCTACTTTACTTACTTAGCAATGCGGGACCCAGGATCGATGCTATTAAGTGGTAAGTAGATGAAATCTTCGGTGAAGATATGGGTTATACCGGGGGATAACTTGAAAACATAGTTTGACCTGAATAGCACCCACTGAAGCCTGCATTGGAGTCAGGGAGTGAGAATCCCTGTTTCACCATTTAGAATGTCGGCCCTTTTTGGTATAGGGGGACTTCTAAGAATAGTGATAAGTTTTCAAAAACAGTATGCAGACGTGCTTCAGCAGGATGTGGACAGGCTGAGTGGAGTGAGCATGTGCATGGCAGATTCAGTGTGATGTGGATAATTGTGAGGTTATCCACTTCGGTAGCAAAAATAGGTCGGCAGATTATTATTTGAATGGATGGAAATTGAGAGAGGTGGATACTCAGCGAGACCTTGGTGTCCTTGTGCATCAGTCACTGAAAGTATGCTCACTGGTACATCAGGCAGTAAAGAAGGCAAATGGTATGTTGGCCTTCATAGCGAAAGGTTTTGAGTATAGGAATAGCGATGTTTTACTGCAATTGTATAGAGCAGTGGTGAGGCCACACCTGGAGTTTTGTGTGTAGTTTTGGTGTCCTTATCTGAGGAAGGATGTTCCTGCTGTGGAGGGAGTACAACAAAGATCTACCAGGCTGATTCCTGGAATGGCAGGATTATCATATGAGGAGAGACTAAATCAGTTAGGATTAGGAAGAAATAGGAAGGGTGCGGTAACAATGTTGGGGCTGTACTACAGACGTGCCAACAGCGAGCGTGAGGTAGAGGTACAAATATGTAAACAGATTATGGAAAGATGTAGGAGCAACAGGGTGGTGGTGATAGGAGATTTTAATTTTCCCAACATTGACTGGGATACACTTAGTGTCAGAGGTCTAGATAGAGCTGAATTTGTAAGAAGCATCCAGGAGGGTTTTCTAGAGCAGTATGTAAATAGTCCAACTCGGGAAGGGGCCATACTGGACCTGGTGTTGGGGAATGAGTCCGACCAGGTGGTTGAAGTTTCAGTCGGGGATTACTTTGGGAATAGTGATCACAATTCCGTAAGTTTTAGAATACTCATGGACAAAGACGAGAGTGGTCCTAATGGAAGAGTGCTAAATTGGGGGAAGGCCAACTGTGCAAAAATTTGGTGGATTGGGAGCAGCTGTTTGAAGGTAAATCCACATTTGATATGTGGGAGACTATTAAAGCGAGGTTGATTGGAGGGCAGGACAGACATGTCCCTGTGAAAATGAGGGATAGAAATGGCAAGATTAGGGAACCATGGATGACAGGTGAAATTGTGAGACTAGCTAAGAGGAAAAAGGAAGCATACATAAGGTATAGGCGACTGGGCAGCACCATAGCATTGTGGTTAGCACAATTGCTTCACAGCTTCAGGGTCCCAGGTTCGATTCCCGGCTTGGGTCACTGTCTGTGTGGAGTCTGCACATCCTCCCCGTGTGTGCGTGGGTTTCCTCCGGGTGCTGCGGTTTCCTCCCACAGTCCAAAGATGTGCAGGTTAGGTGAATTGGCCATGCTAAAGTGCCCCTAGTGTCCAAAATTGCCCTTAGTATTGGGTGGGGTTGCTGGGTTATGGGGATAGGGTGGAGGTATGGACCTTGGGTAGGGTGCACTTTCCAAGAGCCGGTGCAGACACGATGGGCTGAATGGTCTCCTTCTGCACTGTAAATTCTATAATTCCATGACTGAAGACAGACGAAGCTTTGGAAGAATGTCGGGAATGTAGGACCAATCTGAAATGAGGAATCAAGAGGGCTAAAAGGGGTCATGAAATATCTTCAGCAAACAGGGTTATGGAAAATCCCAAAGCCTTTTATTCAGATATAAGGAGCAAGAGGGTAACTAGAGAAAGGGTTGGCCCACTCAAGGACAAAGGAGGAAAGTTATGCGTGGAGTCAGAGAAAATGGGTGAGATTCTTAACGAGTACTTTGCATCGGTATTCACCGAGGAGAGGGACATGACGGATGTTGAGGTTAGGGATAGATATTTGATTACTCTAGGTCAAGTCGGCATAAGGAGGGAGGATGTGTTGGGTATTCTAAAAGGCATTAAGGTGGACAAGTCCCCAGATCCGGATGGGATCCATCCCAGGTTACTGAGGGAAGTGAGAGAGGAAATAGCTGGGGGCTTAACAGATATCTTTGCAGCATCCTTGAACACGGGTGAGGTACCGGAGGACTGGAGAATTTCTAATGTTTTCCCTTTGTTTAAGAAGGGTAGCAGGGATAATCCAGGTAATTATAAACCGGTGATCCTGATGTCAGTGGTAGGGAAGCTGCTGGAGAAGATACTGAGGGATAGGATCTATTCCCATTTGGAAGAAAATGGGCTTATCGGTGATAGGCAACATGGTTTTGTGCAGGAAAGGTCATGTCTTACCAACTTAATAGAATTCTTTGAGGAAGTAACGAAGATGATTGATGAGGGAAGGGCTGTAGATGTCATATACGTGGACTTCAGTAAGGCATTTGATGAGGTTCCCCATGGTAGGCTGATGGAGAAAGTGAAGTCTCATGGGGTCCAGGGTGTACTAGCTAGATGGAAAAAGAACTGGCTGGGCAACAGGAGACAGAGAGTAGTAGTGGAAGGGAGTTTCTCAAAATGAAGAACTGTGACCAGTGGTGTTCCACAGGGATCCGTGCTGGGACCACTGTTGTTTGTGATATAGATAAATGATCTGGAGGAAGGTGTAGGTGGTCTGATTAGCAAGTTTGCAGATGACACTAAGATTGGTGGAGTAGCAGATAGTGAAGGGGACTGTCAGAGAATACAGCAGAATATAGATAGATTGGAGAGTTGGGCAGAGAAATGGCAGATGGAGTTCAAACCAGGCAAATGCGAGGTGATGCATTTTGGAAGATCTAATTCAAGAGCGAACTATACGGTAAATGAAAAAGCCCTGGGGAAAATTGATGTACAGAGAGATCTGGGTGTTCAGGTCCATTGTATCCTGAAGGTGGCTGCGCAGGTCGATAGAGTGGTCAAGAAGGCATATGGCATGCTTTCCTTCATCGGAAGGGGTATTGGGTACAAGAGTTGGCAGGTCATGTTACAGTTGTATAAGACTTTGGTTCGGCCACATTTGGAATACTGCATACAGCTCTGGTCGCCACATTACCAAAAGGATGTGGATGCTTTGGAGAAGGTGCAGAGGAGGTTCACCAGGATGTTGCCTGGTATGGAGGGCGCTAGCTATGAAGAGAGGTTGAGTAGATTAGGATTCATTTCATTAGAAAGACGGAGGTTGAGGGGGGACCTCACTGAGGTCTACAAAGTCATGAGAGGTATAGACAGGGTGGATAGCAAGGAGCTTTTTCCCAGAGTGGGGGACTCAATTACTAGGGGTCACGAGTTCAAGGTGAGAGGGGAAAAGTTTAAGGGAGATATGCGTGGAAAGTTTTTTTACGCAGAGGGTGGTGGGTGCCTGGAACGCATTGCCGGCGGAGGTGGTAGAAGTGGGCACGATAGCGTCATTTAAGAGGTATCTAGACAGATACATGAATGGGCAGGGCGCAGAGGGATACAGATCCTGAGAAAATAGGCGACAGTTTTAAATAGAGGATCTGGATCGGCGCAGGCTTGGAGGGCCGAAGGGCCTGTTCCTGTGCTGTAATTTTTCTTTGTTTTTGTTCTATATTCATTGGAGTTCAGAATAGTGAGAGGGAATTAATAGAAATTTATAAAATTCTAACAGGATCAGACAGGGCAGATTCCAAAAGAATGTTCCCGATGGGGAGTCCAGAACGAGGGGCCATAGTATGAGCATAAGAGAGTAGTGAACCTGTGGAATTCGCTACCACAGAAAGTAGTTGACGCCGAAACATAGAACATAGACATAGAACCCCTACAGGGCAGAAGGAGGCCGTTCGGCCCATTGAGTCTGCACCGACCCTCTGACAGAGCACCCTACCTAGACACAATTTCCCACCCTATCGCTGCAACTTCACTTAGAAACAATTTAGCGTGGCCAATCCACCTAACCTGCACATCTTTGGACTGTGGGAAGAAACTGGAACACCAGGAGGAAACCCACGCGGACACGGGAAGAATGTGAAACTCCACACAGACAGCTGCCCGAGGTCAGAATCGAACCCGGGCCCCTGTGAGGCAGCAGTGTAACCACTGTGTAATTTCAAGAAGGAATTAGATACACCTCTTGGGACTAAAGGGCTCAATGGATATGGGGGGGAGAAGGGCGGGATCAGGGTCATGAACTTGATGATCAGCCATGATCATAATGAATGGCGGAACAGGCTCGAAGGGCCGAATGGCGAAGGGCCGAATGGCCTCCTCCTGCTTCCATTTTCTATATATGTTTCTATGTATGCTTTCCCAACTACTTTGTGTGATCAGCAAATTTGGCTACAATACACGCTGTCCCTTCATTCAAATCATTTAATTGGAATAGTAAAGCAGAATATTATTGAAATGGAAAGAGACTGCAAAATGCTGCTATACAAAGGTATTCGGGGGTCCTTGTCCATGAATGCAGTAATTAATTACTAAGGCAAATAAAGTTTTGCCTTTTTTGCAAGGGGATGGAGTGTAAAAGTATAAAAGTATTTCTCAAGTTTTACAGGTCATTGGTGAGACTGCACCTGGAGTATTATGAGTAGTTTCTACCTCGTTATTCAGGAGTCAGTTGAGAGAAATAGTTGATGCCCAGCACTGGTCCCTGTGTCATTCCACTACTTACAGTTTGCCAACCTGAAAATCCCGACTCCGTTTCCTGGATGTTAGAGACGTCAGACAGTGCCAGGGGAGACTGGAGGTGCCCAGTTAGGTGGGTTTGCAGACCATCGAGGCTCTGTTTCACAGTGGTAATATTTAGGTGGGCCCATGGGCTTTGACCCCTAGTAGAGGAGGGCCTGAATCCCTGTTCCCACAGCCACCTCAGAGCTTCCAACATCTGTTAAAATAGAAACACAGAAGCCTGGAAAATGGGAGCAGGAGGGCAGCATTCGGCCCCTCGAATCTGCTCCGCCATTCCATATGATCATGCAAGATCTCTTGCAATCTTGCGAGATGTTGCAATCTGCATCTCGGCCTCACTGGGCAGGATCCAGATTTGAATATTCAAGTGAGCAGTTAGATTCACTTAAATATATCTGCGCCGAAGTATCCCATTGTGGTCCACACAAATGTGAACCAGACGTAACGGCACTTGGAGGGGTCTCCCCGTGATCAGAGCCACCAGGTGGTTGGGCTCGGGGCAGGGTGGCACCCTGGCACCCCCTATGCCATGCTGGCACTGCCAGCCTGGCACTGCAAGCGTGCCCAGGTTGCACCACCAGGCTGGCAGGGGCACTGCTAGGGTGCCAGGCTGGCATTGCCAAGGTACCCAGGTGTCAGGTTGCCCATGCTGGGGATTGAGCCTGGTGGTGCCCTGCCCTTATGAGGTGGGGTGAGGGGGGTGATTGAAGACACCCAAATCAGTAGGTTAGGGCGTTGGGAGGGTCCGGAGGCCACAGTGGGAGGTCCAGAGATCGGAGTGGCATTTAAAATTGGTTTCCGATCTCTTCCTGTAGGAAATGAGGTAAGTGTGTCCTTGGCGGGGTGTTCCTGGCAGAGGCTCCCAAATAAACAAAGTCCCATTTGATAGTGAGGTTGTTCTCAGTGCTGCAGGCTCTGGAAACTCTCTGATATTCATGCCCAAAATGGAACACTGTTTTCTTTCAGTTAAAATCGCGTCCACAATGCTTTGGCCTCAACAGCTTCCTGTGGTAGAAAATTCCACAGGCTCACTACTCTCTGTGTGAGGGATTTTCTCCTCATCTCAGTTCTAAACGCTTTACCTCGTATCCTTGGACTATGGCCCCTGGTTCTGGAGACCCCCAACATCGGGAACATCCTTCCTGCGTCTACCCTGTCTAGTCCTGTTAGAAATTTACCAGGTTTCTATGAGATACCCCCTTATTCTTCTGCACTCCAGTGAATATAATCCTAACCGACTCCATCTCTCCTCTTACGTCAGTCCTGCCATCCCAGGAATCAGCCTGGTAAACCTTCTCTGCACTCCCTCTGCAGCAAGAATATCCTTCCTCAGATAAGGAGACCAAAACTGCACACAAGACTCCAGGTGTGGCCTCACCAAGGCCCTGTACAATTGCAGCAAGACATTCCTGCTCGAATCCTCTCGCTATGAAGGCCAGCATACCATGTGCCTTCTTTACCGCCTGCTGCGCCTGCATGCTTACCTTCAGCGACTGGTGTACGAGGACACCCAGGTCTCGTTGCACATTTCCCTCTCTTAATTTATAGCCGATCAGATAATAATCTGCCTCCCTGTTTTTGCTACCAAAGTGAATAACCTCACATTTATCCAAATTATGCTGCATCTGCAGTGCATTTGCCCACTCACTCAACGTGTCCAAATCACACTGAAGGATCTCACTGCATCCTTCCACCCAGCTTTGCATTATCTGCTAATTTGGAGACACTACATTAAATTCCCTCATATAAATCATGAAAATATATTGCAAATATCTGGGGTTCCAGCACTGATCCATGCAGTACTCCACTAGTTACTGCCTGCCATTTGGAAAGAGACCTGTTAACTCATACTCTTTGTTTCCTGTCGACTAACCTGATTTTCAGTTCATCTCAATACACTACCCCAAATCCCATGCACTTTCATTTCACACTAATCTCTTGTGTGGGACTTTGTTGAAAGTCTTTTAAAAGTTCAAATAAGCCACATCAACTCCAGTAGTTACATCCTCAAAGAATTCTAGTCGATTTGTCAAGCATGATTCCCCTTTTGTATCTGTCCAATGCTGCCACTGTTTTCTAAATGCTCTGCTGTAAAATCTTTGTTAATGGGCTCTGGAATTTTCCCTGCTACTGAAGTCAGTTTGACTGGTCTATCGTTCCCTGTTTTCTCTTTACCTCTCTTTTTAAATAGTGGGGCTATATTAGCTACCCACCAATCTGCACAGTGGTTAGCACTGCTGCATTGCACTGGCAAGGTCCCAGGCTTGATTCCCGGCTTGAATCACTGCCTGTGCGGAGTCTGCACATTCTCCCCGTGTCTGCGTGGGTTTCCTCCGGGTGCTCCGGTTCCTCCCACAAGTCAAGAAATATGTGCTTGTTAGGTGAATTGGACAGGCTAAATTCTCCCTCAGTGTACTCGAACAGGCGCCGGAGTGTGGCGACTCGGGGAATAGGGGATTTCCGCAGTAACTTCATTGCAGTGTTAATGTAAGCCTACTTGTGACAATAATAAAGATTATTATCTGTAGGAACTGTTCCAGAGTATATAGAATTTTTGAATCTGACCACCAATGCATCCACTATGTCTAGGGCTACTTCCTTAAGCACTGTAGATTATCAGGCCCTTGGGATTTATCGGCCTTCAATCCCATCAATTTCCCCAACACCATTTCCCTACTAATACTGATTTCCTTCAGTTCCACCCTCTCACTAAACCCAGTGTTCCCCAACATTTCTGGTGTGTTATTTGTGTCCTCCTTTGTGAAGACAGAACCAAAGTATGTGTTTAGTTGGTCAGCCATTTCTTTCTTCCCCATTATAAATTCCCCTGTTTCTGACTGGCAAGGACCTACATTTGTCTTCACCAATCTTTTTCTCTTCACACACCTATGTAAACCTTTACAGTCAATTTTTATTTTCCCTGCAAGCTTACTCTCAATTTATTTTCCCACCTTAATCAGTCCCTTTGTCCTCCCTTACTGAATTCTAAACTGTTCCCAATCCTCAGGTCTGTTGTTTTTTCTGGTCAATTTTTATGCCTTGGATCTAATACTATCCCGAATTTCCCTTGTAAGCCATGGTTTGGCCACCTTTCCCATTTATTTTTGTGCTCTGTGAATGATTACCATTGCCTTTCCACCATCACCCCTATAAGTAACATTCCCCAATCCATCATAGCCATCTCGTTCCTTTTACCGTCCTAGTTTTCTTTATTAAGATTTAGGGCCTTAGTCTCAGAACCAACTGCCTCACTCTCCATCTTGATTAAAAATTCCATCATATTATGGTCACTCATCCTCAAGGGGTCTCGAACAACAGGATTGCTCATGATTCCATTTTCGTTTCACAGTACCCGGTTTAGGGTGGCCTGATCTCTCGTGAGTTCATCGACGTATTGGTCCAGAAAACCACCCCCTGTACACTGCAGGAATCCCTTCTCTACTGTATTCTTACTAATTTGATTTGCCCAATCTATACGCAGATTAATGTCACCTATAATTACAAATGTTCCTTTAGCCTACAAGTGGCCTCCAAGCAACTGTTTTGTAACAGCTGGGTTTCAGGGAGTCTCTAGCTGCAATACGCACATGGTTATCCACTCACATGCAGAGGTGCACCGAGCAAGGATATGTCAGCTACATGTCATCCTCAGGCAACAGGGTGAGCACAGGCACCATTTGGATCATTTTAACCTGCAGCTCTTCGTCTAATGCAGTGGGACAGCCTCGTCCTGACTGCCTTCAGGACTCCTGCCACGGTGGGAGACGCAGAGCAATGAACCCTTTCAGGGACCACCATCCATTATCTGCTGAGTCCTTCCCGTTCTTGTGATTTCCTTGTCACACTCGATTGTCAAACTGTGAGAGAACCTTTTCCAAAATAATGATCATTCACTCACAGAATGCAGTTGTCACAGGTGAGGCTGTTGTTTCTTGCCGATCCCTATTTGGTAGTGGTCTTTACTTTTGAATTATTGGCTTAATACAACTGAGTGCTTTGCTGTGTCACTTCAGATCACAGCTAAGAATTGAAAGTAAATTGAAGTAAAGTCGCCATAGTCCCAGATGACCATTGGCTGCCATCCCCTTTGAGGGGGGAGAGCTGGCTGGTGGCAATTTAACCTGAGGATCACCACACCTCAGGCGAGGGGCAAGGTTGAGACAGTGGGGCCTTCATGAATAACCTCAGCCAGTTAAGAATCAACCATATTAGTGTTGGACTGAAGGCAGATAAAGACAGCTTTCAACCTCGGAGGACATTAGTGAACAATTTTTTTTTTCATAATAAACCAACTGCTTCACGGCCACTTTTTCATGATCCTAGTTTTTTCATGTCCAGATTTATAAAAACTTTAATTCAAATTCTCAAACCGCTGTGCTGGGATTTGAACTCATGACCATTTGGATTTCTAGTCCAGTAATGTAACCATCACATTCCCTCTTGGGGATCCGTGCATGAAGGATGTCGCAGTCTCCTTTGTTGCAGGCTGCGTGGATCTTCACAGAGAAGTGAAGCCTGATGACTTAGGCCTCAGCTCAGATGTGCTGCAGTGATTAGGAAGGCCTAGCCCTGTCACTCACTCCAGAGACATCTGAACACCAGCACCCATCATGTGCAGGACATGAGCTTTCGCACACCAGTCCAGGTGGGGCGGAAGCTACTCGACTGATACATTGCCCAGTGACTGTAAGGGTCTATCGTGGTCTGAATGCATTTCAGTACAGGGAATCTGGTGCCACCGTCTATGCAGCTGCTGGAGTGGGCTCCCTCACCCTCTGACATAGGACCCCACTCTCCTTCCTCCTTTCCCTCACCTGGTACTCCAGTACTCAGTGATTTCACCTTAGTGTCCTCCTTGCACTCTGTATCTCCATCAACCAGCTCTTCCCCCCCCCACCCCTTGCCCATCTCCCCCACCCCGAGTGGAGGCTGCTTCATGCCAACTTTGGCAAATTGTAATGAGGTGACAGGTGATTTACTCCTTGAAGGTGCTGCCGCTATTAGCTCTGCTGTTCCTGTGAAGACATGAAGAGAAGAGGGAAAACATAAAAACAAATTAATAACTCGCCAAGTGTAAAGTTATGGGTTTCCTCACCACTGTTTTATGCATTGGAGGGTTCTGAAAGTAGAATCATGCAGCACAGAAGCAGGCCATTCCGCCTATCCAACATATGTCAGCTCTTCGGCAGGGATATCTAATGAATCCCACTCCTCTGTTAACATAGAACATGCAGTGCTGAAGGAGGCCATTCGGCCCATTTAAGCCCTCACTTCCAAACTATCCCCATAACCCAATAACCCCTTCTAACCTTTTTCTTTGGTCACTAAGGGCAATTTATCATGGCCAATCCACCTAACCTTAGTGTTGGGTCGGGTTACTGGGTTATGGGGATAGGGTGGGGGTGTGGGCTTGGGTAGGGTGCTCTTTCAAAGAGCTGGTGCCGTCTCGATGGGCTGAATGGCCTCCTACTGCACTGTAAATTCTATGATTCTATGATTTCACTCCTCATAACCTTGCAAATGTTTTCCCTCCAAGTACTTAGCCAACTTTATTTTGAAAGCTACCACTGAATCTACTCCACCATCTTTTAAGGCATTGCATTCCAATTGACAACAAGTTTTGGTTCAAAAAAAAAATTCCCCCTTGCCGCTTCTCCGGTTCTTTTGCCAATTTTCTTATCTCCGTGTCCCGCGGTCACTGACCCTCCAGCCAGTGAAAGGAGTTTCTCCCTCTCTACTCCGTTGAAACACTTCAGACTTTTGCAAGCAACTTCCCTGCTCCAACAACCTTTAACAATCCTTCACTCGCCTCTCTATAGTCTGTCCAAGGTCTTGACATCCTTCCTCACGTGATGTCCTTTCGGATTTAATACTGAGAGGGAAAGAAAAACGGGGGAAAGGGGGACACGTGCAACCAAGTTTCCATCTCCTGTCCCCTCTTGTGTTGCTGGAACTTTACAGACTTTTCTTCAATACATGGTAAATTGCTGAACTGTAAGAGGCCATTCTCCAGTAACGGGATGCTAACGCAGTGTTTATGTTACTAGACTAGTAATCCAGCAGTCTGGGCTAATGCTTCAGAAACATGAGGCCACGTTTAGAGTACTGAGTACATTTTTGATCCCTTATCTCATAGAATCATAGAATAACTATAGTGCAGAAGCAGGTCTTTCAGCCCATTGGATCTGCACAGACCCACTGAAAGAGAACCCCATCCAGGCCCACTCCCCCACCCTCCCCCATAACCCTACCTAACCTACACATCATTGGACACTCAGGAACAATTCGATAGGTTGACGATGGGGAGAGCAGTAGGACAGCTATGTAGGGCAAGGGGGGGGGGGGGGGGTGCAGTACGAATGCGGGGAGAAGGCGAGTCGAATGTTAGCACATCAGCTACGAAGGCAGGACCCGTCCAGGGAAATATTGACGATACGGACTGGGGCTGGGGATGTGGTGTTGGAGCCGGGAACCTGCTGGAGAGCATGGAGAGGATCATGGGCTTGTTGGGGAAGTTTGGGGCGTTCTCGGGATATAAGTTAAATGTGGGGAAAAGTGAAGTGTTTCCCGTGAACGAGTCGGGTCAGCGAGCTAACCTACGGGGTTACAATTTAAAGTAGCCAGAGGTTTAGATGCCTGGGGATTCAGTTGGCGAGGGAATGGGCGATGCTACACAAATGGAATCTAACAAAGCTGTGCAGGAGATTAGGGAGAATCTGAAGAGGTGGGACACATTACACCTGACTCTGGAAGGGAGGGTCCAAGTGGTGAAGTTGACCATTCTTCCGAGGGTCCTATTCATATTCCAGACACTTCCGATCTTTGTACTGAAGGCCTTCTTTCGAAAACTAGACATGATTATTTCAGAATTTGTATGGGCAGGGCGATTTTGTATGTTACAGCGACAGAGGCAGAAGGGAGGTTTGGCGTTGCCGAACCTGCTACATTATTACTGGGCGGCAAACGTGAAATAGGTGAGGCAGTGATGGGAAGGAGAGTGGGCAGAATAGGTTAGGATGGAGGAAGAATCATGTAGGGGTCCAGCTTGAGGACTATGGTGATGGCAGCATTGCCAATAGTGCCAAGGAAATACGCGGAGAGCCCGGTGATGCAGTCCACAGTAAAGGTCTGGAACCAGCTGAGGAGACATTTTCAGGAGAGAAGGGATGTCGGTGCTGGAGTTGCTGTGCGAAAACCATGGTTTTCAGCTGGGAGCGGGGATAGGCGGTATGTAAAGGAAGTGTAGAGAAGTGGGGCTGGTTAAGGGGAGGGATCTGTGCCTGGAACAGGGGCTTGCTAGTATAGAGGAACTGAAGGAGAGGGTAGAGTTCCTGAGAGGAAGTGAGTTCAGGTACCTACAGGTAAGGGACTTTGCGTGGAAGATGTGGAAAGAGTTCCCCAGGTTGTCGAGGTACACCCTGTTGGTGAGACTGTTACATCCGGATGTGGAAGGAGAGGGCAGGATCGGAGACATATACGGGTGGCTGGGAGAGAAGGGAGCTGAGCAGGTGAAGCTTAAGGAGAAGTGGGAGGGGAGCTGGGAAAGGAGATAAACTGGGGAGTATGGAGTGAGGCACTATGAAGGGTAAATGTGACCGCCTCGTGCGCAAGGATGAGCCTGATAGTGTTCAAGGTGGTACATAGGGTACATATCACTCAGGCAAGAATGAGTGGGTTCTTCCAGGGAGTGGCAGATGAGTGTGAGAAATGCAGGTGGAGACCAGCAAATCACCAACTTATGTCAAAAGGTGGAGAGATTCTGGGCGGGAGTGTTCGAGGCACTAACATGGATAGTAAGGGAGGAGGTTGATCCGGACCCATTCATTGATGGCGATATTTGGGATATTGGAGAAGCTGGAGCTGATGGACGGGAGGAAGGCCGACGTTGTGGCCTTCACCTCTCTTATTGCCCGGTGAAGAATTCTATGGGAATGGCGGTCAGCAACGCCACCGCGGGTGGCGGCCTGGCTGGGCGACTTACATGACTTTCTTCAGCTGGAAAAGATCAAATATGAATTAAGGGGTTCAGTGGCGAGCTTTGAGGCAAGGTGGGAATGGTCATGGCCGTGTTTGAGGAGCTGTTCATCGCGGGGGGGGGTGGGGGTGGGGGGTGAGGGGGGGAAGGGGGAAGAGGTGAGGGAGGAGGGTGAAAAAGGGAAGAAATCTGTACACATTTGTATGATGTGTTGGGAGTTCTGGGTCACATACAGGTCACCAACACTTGAAATAGTGCAACACTATTTTATTGAATCATTACCTGTTTGAACATACTTAGACTGTGGGTTAATACGATACTAGCTTTAACTAAAGACCTTTGCCTTGTCCTAACCAGTCGATGCACTCAGCACATGGTGAATGTCTGTGTTGCAGGCTGTGAGCTCTGTCCTCCTAGCTAGCTGCAACTCAAATGAGCGGGAACTCTGATGCCTCCTGTCTTTTCGTGCGTGTGCTCTCACTGGTGATTGGCTGTGGTGTTGTGTGTGTTGATTGGTCCCACTGTGTGTCCATCAGTGTGTGTGTCTGCACCATGATATACTGGTGTATATTATGACATTGTATAGTCGTGCATTGGGAACGTTTGCTCCCGGAATTGTTTCTGATTTGTAACCTTTTATGTATGTTTGGAATAAAGCACATTAAAAAAATATTTGTGTGGAACGAGAATGGATTATAGTTGGTTCATCAGTTTTAATTGTACAGGAGGCCACATCATATTTACAAGAGGCTGTTTTAAGTAGCTGATTAACTTTGGTAAAAGGAGGCAGTGGCTCCATGGGATAGTAATCCAGAAGCCTGGGTTACGCTCTGGGGGCCCTGGTTCAAATCCCACCACAGCAGATGGCGAGATTTAAATTCAATAAAAATTTGGATTTAATGACTATGAAATATTGTTGATTATTGTAAAATCCCATCTGGTTCATGTACACCCTTTTGCGAAGGAAATCTGTCATCTTTACCTGGCCGACATGTGACTCCAGATGCACATGTGTTGAACTCTTATTGGGCAATAAATGCTGGCCCAGCTAGTGCCACCCACCTCCAATGAATGAATAAAAAAATGCGTTGAGTATGCCACAAGGCTTCACAAACAGATATTAAAAATCTGTGTAGAGCCTGTATACTTACTTTCCTACCCTGGTGAGATCATTAAACTTTTTCTGGCATTGCTCCTGTGGATGGCTTTAGCTTCATCGGTGACTACGGGCTTCTTTCAACGCTGAGGAAATGGAATATGGTCCGATGCTCCACCTCTTGTCGGAGCTCTTCTCCATGGCGAAGTGCCCTCATTGCAGATCTATGCCGCAATGTTTTTATTTTAACTGCTGCCATGAAAACTTGCAACATCACATTAAAGGATTAACTACTGGCAACAAGGAAAATCTAGTTTCTCAGACACACTTCAGGATGCCTGCCTGCAACTCGTGCCTGGCTGTTCATCAAAGGGATCCAAATCTTCTCACGTGAGGAATTCGGGACCAGAGAATGGATGTGTCACTCTGCCGCCAGGTCCTCAGGTCCCTGAGACTTGGTTGTTCTACAATCCTCAAAAACCAATGGTACCTCTGGATTAGTGATATTCTTGAAACAGCAAACAGAACATCTTGATGTTGGTTTTTAATGGGCTCAATGCTACTCTCACACAGCCTCACCTAAGAGACAAAGTGGGCCAAGGGTGGTCTTTAACTGTTAACCTGTATTTCTAGTTGCTTATCTAAAGAGACTATTAGCAGCACTCCCATATCACGTCTATGAAAATAAATTTAACTGATTTCTGACTGTAATATTAAGGCTTATTTATGGTGTCACAGAGCCCGGATTATTCAACTGATATTTCCTCAACACCAGCACTCACAGCATAGCTCTGGTTTCTATGTTGATGGAGATTCAGTGACAAACCAAAGACAATGAGCTGGGGAGAGGGACCATTCCCCAACCTCACGGCAGTCAAATACTTTCTTCAACACAATGCTGGAGAGCATCTTCCCTTTACTCTGTGATTGACTGGAGACATGGAGGACTGAATGTTTCCATTATGAATTGCTTTCTGTGCAGTATGATAGTATGTTTTGAAATCGGCACGGTGGCACACTGGTTGATGTGTTATATATGTTGGATTAACACGGACTGCAACTCGATGCAGTATCACTTGAAAACAGGCTTCCAACGCTGTAGATGGTTTAACACTGCTTTATTGAACTTGCTGAGTAATGTACACAGTTCGCTGTGAGTCGACACTCTATTAATCTAAACTTACTAACCTTGGTCTGGCTTGCCAAGACTTGCTCTGTGCCATGTGTAGTAGGTGCTGACTGTACATTGCACCCTGACTGTTGCTACAGCTATCACCAGTACGAAGAGACCTTCCTGCCTCATGTGTTTTATATTAGTAATGTCCCCTGTAATGTCCTGCCTGGTGATTTGTTATTCTGTATTCTGTATGGTGATTGGTTCCTATGTGTGTCCATCACTGCCTGTCTGTATCTCATTATGAACATGAGTGCATATTATTACATCTCCCCTTTTTAAATAAATTTTGGATGCTTGTGGCTGTGTGCTTGTATTTACATGTGTGATTATGTGCAAAATGGTGAGTGAGTGAACATATATACATGGGAAGGTGTCTATCGTGCATGTACAGAACAAGGTTAACAAAATTTACACAATTAAAGTCTATAAGTCCAGTCTTTGTGGTGGGTGACGGATTCTTGTCGACCGCCTCAGAGGTGGCGGGCGGGACGCCAGCATCTCAACAGGCGGGATTGCTGGCAGATTGGCGGGCCCGTGGTTTGAAATGTCCGGAGGAGGCGTCTCGACATACAGAGGGGTATGGTCAGGTGGTGATGGGCAGGCAACTTTGCGCAGTGCCTTTCTGTTGCGCCTGAGAATGGAGCCATCAGCCATGCGAACAACAAAAGACCTGGGGGCAGCCTGTCGTACAACAACAGCTGGGGCTGACCAACCTCCCTCAGGCAGCTTGATGCGAACATCTTCTGGAGCCAGCACAGGCAAATCAGTGGCACGAGCATCATACGTGATCTTCTGCTGGTCCCTGAGTCGCTCACGTTTCTTAGCACCGTGATGTGATCAAGGTCTGGAACGTGGATGGCTGGAACAGTTGTCCGCAGGTTGCGATTCATGAATAGTTGAGCCGGACACAGACCAGTCGACAGAGGGGTTGCCCTGTTTACCAACAGTGCAAGGTTAAAATCAGATGCAGAGTCTGCAGCCTTGCAGAGCGGCTGCTTGACAATGTGGACCCCTTTTTCCACCTTCCCGCTTGACTGCGGTAATGGGGACTGGATCTGACAGGTTTGAAGTGGTAGGATTGTGCAAAGTTGGACCACTCTTGGCTGTGGAAACATGGACCATTGTCGCTCATCAATGTGAGTGGTATACCGTGCCTGGCAAACGTCTCCTTGCAGGCCTTGATGACTGATTTTGACGTGAGGTCCGACAGCTTCACAACATCTGGGTAGTTCGAAAAGTAATCGATCAGAAGATCATAGCCACGCCCATTTGTGTGAAAGAAGTCTATTCCCACCTTGGACCACGGAGAGGTCACGAGCTCATGTTGTTGGAGCGTCTCCTTGGGCTGAGATGGTTGGAATCTCTGGCATGTGGTGCAATTGAGGACCATGTTGGAGATATCCTGGCTGATCCCAGGCCAGTAAACTGCCTGTTGAGCTCTGCGTCAGCATTTCTCGACTCCAAGGTCACCCTCATGGATCTGCTTGAGCACCATGGCCTGCATGCTGTGGGGGATAACAATTCGATACAGTTTCAGAATGATCCCTTCAACAATCATCAAATCATCCTTGACATTAAAAAACTGGGGGCATTGCCCCTTGCGCCACCCATTTGCGAGGTGGTGCATTACCCTTTGCAGCAGAGGGTCTTTGGCAGTTTCTGCTCGTATCTGGACGACACGTTCATCAGTGGCCAGGAGGTTGCTGCCGCACATCTGCACCTGTGCCTCAATTTGGCGAATTAAGTCTAGATGTTTGCAGGGCGTGGTGATGGATCTGGATAGGGCATCTGCGATTATCAGCTCCTTGCCCGGTGTGTAGACGAGGTCGAAATCATATCGGCGGAGTCGCAGAAGAATGCGCTGTAGCATTCATGTCATTTCAATCCTTCTGGATGATGTGGACTAAGGGTCTGTGGTCTGTTTCCACCGTGAACTTTGGCAGACCGTATATGTAAGCGTGGAACTTAACGATTCCTGTTAGGAGACCCAGGCACTCCTTTTCAATCTGTGCGTAGCTTTGCTCGGTGGGAGTCATGACCCTGGGTGCGTATGCCACTGGAGCCCAGGACGAGGAGTCACCTTTCTGGAGGAGCACCGCATCAATGCCGTCCTGGCTTGCGTCCGTGGATATTTTCGTTTCCTTGGTCGCGTCAAAAAACGCCAGGACTGGGGCCGTGGTGAGCTTTGCCTTGAGCTCTAACCACTCCGCTTGATGGTTCGTGTCCACTGGAATACTGTGGTCTTTTTTACTAGATGCCGGAGGGCTGTGGTGTAGGATGCCATGTTAGGAATGAATTTTCCCAGAAGATTCACCATCCCCAGGAAGCGTAGTACCGCCTTTTTGTCCTCTGGGGTCTTCATGGCATTGATTGCCATTACTTTGTCGGAATCACACCCTGCTGGGATATTTGGTCGCCCAAGAATTTGATTGATGACAGACCAAATGAGCATTTGGCCCGGTTTAGCTTGAGGCCATTCTCGTGAACCCTTTTAAAGACCTGTTTGAACCGATCTATGTACTCCTCGGGGGTCGTGGACCAGATTATCACCTCATCCACATAGACTCGCACACCCTCGATGCCCTCCATTATTTGCTCCATTATGCGGTGAAAGACTTCGGAGGCTGAAATGATACCGAAAGGCATGCGGTTGTAACTACCTGCCAAACGGAATGTTAAACATGCAGAGCTTCCTGCTAGAGTCGTCCAGTTGTATCTGCCAGAAACCACGTGAGGCGTCCAGCTTGGTGAAGAATTTGGCGTGTGCCATCTCAGAAGTTAATTCTTCCCGCTTCGGGATCGGGTAGTGCTCCCTCATGATGTTGCGATCGAGGTCTTTGGGATCGATACAGATTCGTATTTCGCCTGAGGGCTTCTTCACGCAGACCATGGGGCTGACCCAGATGTTGGTTCCGTGACCCTTGAAATGATGCCCTGGCTTTGGAGCTCTTGCAGCTGCGCTTTTAAACGATCCTTTCGAGGAGCCGGCACCCGGCGCGGTGCATGAATGACTGGGGTGGCATCCGGCTTGAGTAGTGATACGGGAGCGCGCCCATCCCATCGAACACATCGGGATATTGCGTGAGGATGTCGTCTATGTCAGCCTGTGGATTCACATGAGATGAGGCAGTCGGAGGTGCAGAGGACATGGCATGGATTCGCTGTACCAGATTAAGGAGTTTACATGCACGGGCACCGAGCAGGGATGCCTTGTCAGGCCAGACAATCTCGAATCTTAACGTCGCCGTGATTGCCTTGTGGGATTCAACGAGATGACACGATCCACTGGCAGCTATGGCATTGCCATTGTAATCAAGGAGCTGGCAGGCTGGCAGAAGGATTTTGGGTTGGTCTCGGATGCTGGCGAGGTCTGCCCGGGTTATGAGGTTTGCAGACGCACCAGTGTCCAGTTTGAATTGGATTCTGCACTGATTCACTTTAACGACAGCGCGCCATTCATCACCAGAATCCACACTTAAGAATTAGAGGCACTTTGCATGCGTGGAGGAGACATTCTCACGTGCGGTGATAATGCCCACCTGATATGGAGACTCGAGGCAGTCATCATTTGGGTCCATTGGGCTTTCGGGATCGGAGTCCTGCATGCCTTGCTGTATGCAATGGACAGGTCTGCGTTGCAGCTGGGATCGCTGGCTTTTGACCGGTGGAGCGGACCTGCATAAGGCCGCATAATGCCCAGGTTTTCCACATTGTAGACATCGCCTTCCTTTGGCTTGGCATTGTCGCTTTAAATGGGCAGAGCCACAATTTTGGCACATCATGACGCTGACGTCAGTGCGTTCCGTGCGCCTTCGCGCCTGCGCAGTGCAGTCGGCTGACGTTCGCACATGCGCAGTAGTGTTTTCGGCGCATTGTCCTCCCAGTCGTTGCACGCCTGCGTGGGGCCCCGTGAAAAGCCTGCGAAACGGCCACTGAAACCCCCGAAACAGCCACTCCCCTCAATGCTCAGGCCCTGTGGCCTAGCGATGGCCTGTACTCCCTCGTGGGAGGCTAGTTTTGCCGTTTCTGCTGCCTTGATGTGGGAATAGCGATATCTGGCATGATCATGGGCATCGCACGTTTCGATGGCGATCGGGAGGGTCATACATTTGATTTTACGGACCCCGAAAATGATCTGATCCCGGATCATGGAATCAGCAGTTGAGTCATAGTTACATGACTGCGCTAAGATGCGGAGATGGGTCAAAAAGGAGTGAAAAGGTTCGTCCTTACCCTGAAGCCTCTATTTGAAGATGTACCGTTCAAAGCTCTCATTTAGCTCGACTTCACGGTGGCAGTCGAATTTTTGCAGAATGGTCTGGAACTTTGCTTTATCTTCTCCTTGGGCAAACGTGAGCGAGTTAAAGATGTGGATGGCGTGATCCCCCGCCGTCGACAGGAGCAGTACAAGTTTCCTGGCATCTGATGCTTCCGCAAAGTCGGATGCCACAAGGTGTAGGAGGAACTTCTGTCTGAAGACCCTCCAGTTGGCGCCGCGGTTGCCGGAGATTCGGAGCTGCGGAAGGGCCTGGATCTTTTCCATACTGCTGGCTGTTTGCTGCTTGCTTTCCGGTCGTTTCAGATTTACTCGAGGTAGGTCCGTTAGAGTTAATAGTTTCCTGGTACCATGATGTGTTATATATGTTGGATTAACACGGACTGCAACTCGATGCAGTATCACTTGAAAACAGGCTTCTAACCCTGAAGATGGTTTAACACTGCTTTATTGAACTTGCCGAGTAATGTACACAGTTCCCTGTGGGTCGCCACTCTATTAATCTAAGTTTGCTAACCTTGGTCTGGCTTGCCAAGACTTGCTCTGTGCCATGTGTAGTAGGTGCTGACTGTACATTGCACCCTGACTGTTGCTACAGCTTTCACCAGTATGAAGAGGCCGAGCCTTCCTGCCTTGTATGTTTTATACTGGTAATGTCCCCTGTAGTGTCCTGCCTGGTGACTGGTTGTTCAGTATTCTGTGTGGTGATTGGTTCCTGTGTGTGACCATCACTGCCTGTCTGTATCTCATTATGAACATGAGTGCTTATTATGACACTGGTTAGCACTGCTGCCTCACAGTGCCAGAGACCCTGTTTCAATTCCGACCTTAGGTGACTGTGTGGAGTTTGCACTTTCTCCCTCTGTCTGCGTGGGTTTCCTCCGGGAGCTCCGGTTTCCTCCCACGGTCCAAAGGTGTGCAGGATAGGTGGATCTGCCATGCTGAATTGCCCTTAGTGTCCAAAAGTTAGGTGTCGATGCAGCCTTGATGGGTTGAATGGCCTCCGTCTGCACTGTAGGGATTCTATGAGCTTCTCTGAGGAAAATAATTGGGGAATAGGACTAATTGAATTGCTCTTGCAAAGGCAGGATGGGCTGTATGACTTTCTTCTGTGCTGTACAATTCTATGATTCCAGGATCCAAACTCATGATGTTAAAAGGTGGGATTTCCGAAAGGGTGACGGTATTGGCTGGTAGCTAAAGTCAGGGAAATGTGGCCAAAAGTGTCTTTTACGTGACTCAAACATTTCACTCTTTTAAGAGTTAAATTTTGCTCTGAGAATGCAAAGGATTTACAGATCAATCACGATCTCCTTGAATGGCAGAACAAGGCAGCACGGTGGCACAGTGGTTAGCGCTACTGCCTCACAGCTTCAGGGTCCTGGGTTCAATTCCCGGCTTGGGTCACTGCCTGTGCGGAGTCTGCACGTTCTCCCCGTGTCTGCGTGGGTTTCCTCCGGGTGCTCCGGTTTCTTCCCACAGTCCAAAGATGTGCAGGTTAGGTGGATTGACCATGATAAATTGCCCTTAGTGTCCCAAAAAAAAAAGGTTAGGTGGGGTTACTGGGTTACGGGGATAGGGTGGAAGTGAGGGATTAAGTGGGTCGGTGCAGACTCAATGGGCCGAATGGTCCCCTTCTGCACTGCATGTTCTATGTTCTGCAATGTAAATTCTATGATTCTATGAAATTCATAATGCTTGCTCCTATGCTGCCATGGATAGCTTCTTTGATGCCCTATTTTAACACACTGTTGGAGATACCGGGCGGGATTTACTGTGAAACCCTCTGCCTGTTCGAAGAGGAGATTGTTGTTGTCTTTACTGTCCTGGCAAAACCTATCCCTCCACATCACATAACTGCAAATGATCTGGTCACTATCGCACGGCTATTTGTGGGAGCTTGCTGCACACAGATTGGCTGTTGAGTTTCCTACATTTACAACAGTTTCTATACTTCAAAAGCACTTCATTGGCTGCAGAGCACCTTGAGGTGTCCAGTGGCCATGAAAGGTGCGAGATAAACACACGCGTTTTCTTTCTTCTTTCTCCCCTTTGGCATTAGTCACAAATTCCTCAAGGCGTCATCCAAGAACACAGTGGGAAATGTTCTCATTTCTGGGTTTTAAAATTTGCGGATTTCTGATGCCATTCCAGGGACCTGAACCTATTAGGCTGAGTTATCTTGATGCAGGAGGCAGTCATTCAGAACACCAAGCTTCCAGCTTTGCTCCACGGTGTCATGGACAAGATAGTCCAAATTCTCGGCAGACAAATATCTGACAGAAGGCAGAAAACATGGTGCAGATAAAGCTTCACAGCGCCTCGTCAGGTCTCGGACTAAAGTGTCACAGCAGCTGGTCAGTTTGTAACTTCCTCCTTGGACCATGACCAGACCACTGAACAACAAGCTATTATCCCCAACACCGTTAGCGACCGCATTACCTCCGGATGCCTTCCCCCTACGGCTTCCAATCTCATAGTCTCCCAACTGCGGACAGCCCACTTTTACCTACTTCCCAAAATCCACAAAAAGGGCTGTTCCGGCAGGCCCATTGTGTCAGCTGGAGTATTTGTCCAGTTCTGGGTGCCACACTTTAGGAAGGATCTGAAGGCATTGGAGAGGGTCACAAAAATGGTGCCAGAGATGAGGAATTTCAGTTTTGAAGATAGAGGTGGTGGCGTAACGGTATTGTCACTGGATTAGTAGTCCAGAGACCCAGGATAATGCTCTGGGGATCTGGGTTCGAATCCCAACGCAGCAGCGGGTGAAACTTGAATCCAATAAAGATCTGGAATTAAAAGTCCAGTGATGTTGTTGTCGTAGAAACTAATGGACTTTGGTCACCTTTGGTCAGGCCTACATTTGACTCCAGAATCTTAATGTCCCTGAGTTCAAGGGCTACTAGGGATGGGCAATAAATGCTGTAAGTCTGGAGAGGAAGGGGGGGATTTTCTAGCCGTTCTTGGCAGCAGGATATGCCGGTCCCTCCGATGGCAAACCCCGCCGCGGGACCAGAAGATACCATTGCCAGCCTCCGGCAGGCCGCCTCCGGCCACCAAGAAACATGCCGTGGAAAATCCCCCCCAAATAAACATTTTCTCACAGCCAGTGGTTCAGTGTGGAAAGCACTGCCCGAGTGTGTGGTGGAGGCAAGTTCAATTGGGCATTGAGAGGGAATTGGACTATTATTTGAAAAGGGAGAAGGTGCAGGTTGCTGGGAGAAGGCTGGAAAATGGCCCTATTTGGAGAGACAGTGCCGGCACGATGGGCTGAATGGCTTCCTTCTGCACTGTAGAAATTAAGCCAGTGGACCTGTAAAAAGCAATCAAGAAGGCCTTCATCTCAAAGGCAAAAGAGTACAAAAGGATGGGGGTGTGGCTTCAGTTCTGCAAAGCTCTGGTCAGGTGACAGCTGGAGCACTGTGTTCAGTTTTGGGCACAGAATCACAGAAAGATGTCTAAGCCATGCAATGCAGAATGACACCAGCGCTTAAAGAGTGATGCACTATCAATTACGACAAGATGAGAATAGAATGTAATTGAGGCTTTAATGCACAGACATGTGTGGCCTCCTACAGCAGCTGCTGTTCGGAGAACACACACATTTATACTCCGCCTCCTGGGCGGAGCCAGCAAGCAGGGATCTACCCCCGTGCCTGTAGTACAGGGGCCTTACCGTAATACCCATATATGCAATATAATACAACAGTGGTGACTACCACATTCACCCCCTGTTAAAACTGAATCCAGTAGGGGTGGTGGAAAACTACATACATACAGATTGGTTTTAAAATTACAGAGAAGGTTACAAATGTAGACGATCGGGCGCCTTGATCTGATGTTGAGAGCGCAGCAGTGCTGGTGGCGACTCAGGCGTCGTCTTCGTCTTCGGTGACTCCGGGAGTGTGTCGAAATCCTCTTCATCCCCGGGTGGGAGCAAGAGGAGGACGGATCGTCCTGGAGCGGGGGCTGCGGTGGGGTGCGCTGGGGGAGGGGAGGGTGGCGCTGGGGCAGAGGGGAGGGGGTGTGTGGGGACCCAGCTGGTGCCAATTCCCTGAGGGCGACTGTGTCTTGGCGGCTGTCGGGGTACGCTACGTAGGCGCACTGCGGGTTCGCGTGGAGTAGCTGTACTCTCTCAACCAGCGGGTCCGCCTTGTGGAGCCGCACGTGCTTGCTGAGGAGAACGGGTCCTGTAGCTGCCAGCCACGTTGGGAGCGAAACCCCGGAGGTGGACTTCCTGGGGAAGGCAAAGAGACCTTCATGGGGGGGGATTTTGTTGGTCGCCATGCACAGGAGCGACCGAATGGAGTGAAGTGCGTCGGGGAGGACCGCCTGCCAGTAGGTGGCCGGGAGATTTCTGGTCCGTAGGGTCAGCTGGACGGCCCTCCAGACCGTCCCATTCTCCCTCTCCACTTGCACGTTTCCCCGGGGGTTGTAGCTGGTCGTCCTGCTCGAGGCAATGCCCCCGTTGAGCAGGTACTGGCGCAGCTCCTTGCTCATAAATGAGGATCCCCGGTCGCTGTGGACGTAGGCGGGGAAACTGAACAGAGCGAAGATGGTGTTGAGGGCTTTGATGACGGTGGCAGACGTCATATCGGGGCCTGGGACGGCGAAGGGGAATCGGGAATACTCGTAGACCACATTAAGAAAGTACGTGTGGTGGTCGGTGGAGGGGAGGGGCCCTTTGAATTCCACGCTGAGGCATTCAAAGGGGCGGGAGGCCTTCACCAGGCGCGCACGGTCTAGCCGGTAGAAGTGCGGTTTACACTCCGCGCAGACCTGGCAGTCCCTGGTGATAGCCCTGACTTCCTCGATGGAGTAGGGCAGATTACGGGCCTTAATGAAGTGGTAAAAGCGGGTGACAACCGGGTGACAGAGATCGTCGTGCAGGGTCCGAGTCGGTCCACTTGTGCCTCGGGACATGTTAGTTGAGCTTACCGGGGCGATACAAAATCTCGTAATTGTAGGTGGATATCTCAATCCTCCACCTCAAGAACATGAAGGCAACTGACCATTGGTCAGTGAGGAGAGTGAATCTCCAGCCGGCCAGGTAATGCCCCCAACGTCGCACAGCTTCAATGATCGCTTAGGCCTCCTTTTCGACGGAGGAGTGCCGAATTTCGGAGGCATGGAGGGTGCGGGAAAAGAATGCCACGAGCCTGCCTGCCTGGTTGAGGGTGGCAGCCAGAGCGACGTCTGATGCATCGCTCTCGACTTGGAAGGAGAGCGTCTTGTCGACCGCGTGCATCGCGGCCTTGGCGATGTCGGCCTTGATATGGTTGAAGCCTGGTGAGCCTCGGCCATCAGTGGGAAAGCGGTGGATTGAATGAGTGGGCGGGCCTTGGCCGCATCGTTTGGGACCCACTGGGCGTAATACGAAAAGAACCCCAGACATCGTTTGAGGGCCTTGGGGCAGTGGGGGAAGGGGAGTTCCATGAGGGGGCGCATGCGATCGGGGTCGGGCCCTAGAACCCAGTTCTGAACCACATAGCCGAGGATAGCTAATCGGTTCGTGCTGAACATACACTTCTCCTTGTTGTAAGTTAGGTTGAGGAGTGTGGCGGTGTGGAGAAATTTGGAAAGGTTAGTGTCGTGATTCTGCTGGTCATGGCCGCAGATGATGATGTTATCCAGGTACGGGAAAGTGGCCCGCAGCCCGTACCTGTCAACCATTCGGTTCATCTCCCATTGGAAGACCGAGACCCCGTTGGTGACGCCGAAGGGAACCCTCAGGAAATGGTAACGGTGGCCGTCTGCCTCGAACGCAGTGTACGGGTGGCCCGCCTTACGGATGGGGAGCTGGTGGTAGACAGATTTCAGGTCCACTGTTGAGAAGACCCGGTACTGTGCAATCTGATTGACCATATCAGATATGCGCGGGAGGGGGTATGCGTCGAGCTGCGTGTACCGATTGATGGTCTGACTGCAGTTAACGACCATCCTGTTTTTCTGCCCGGTTTTCACCACTACCACTTGGGCTCTCCAGGGGCTGTTGCTGGCCTCGAGGATACCTTCCTGCAGCAGACCTCAGACCTGAAGAAGGTCCTGGGTGCTGTACCGTCTGCTCCTGGTGGCGACGGGTTTGCAATCCGGGGTGAGATTTGCAAACAGGAAAGGCGGGTCGTCCTTAAGGGTCGCGAGGTTGTGCGATCGTGACTGGTCGATCATGACCGAGGCGAGACGCGGCTGGTCGGCGGCGGTTGCAGGTGATTAGCGGCCCAAAGAGGTGCCCGACGGGCAGGGGCCCTGAGGTGGGTAAGATGGCGGCGCTCACGGGCCACACGTGTCCTGGGGCAGACAAGGTGGCGGTGCTCTCGGACCGCACGTGTCCTGGGGCAGGCAAGATGGCGGCGCTCACGGGCCACACGTGTCCTGGGGCAGGCAAGGTGGAGGCGCTCACGGGCCACACGTGTCCTGGGGCAGGCAAGATGGTGGCTCTCTCGGACCGCAGGCAAGATGGCGGTACCCATTGGTTCTGAGGCAAGCAAGATGGCGGCGCCCATTGGCCGCACGTGGGGGGTGCCGGGATAATAGCGGCGATTGAGCGGGCCTGACACACTGTAGCGCACAATGACTTACGAGAGAGACGAGTAGTGATGAAGTCGATGAGGCTTTATTAAGCGAGACTTGTCCCCAGCAGTTCAGCAACAGAATGAAGCGGCGGGGAGAAGCTCAGGTTCTTATACTCCGCCTTCAGGGCGGAGCCAGGAGTCAACAGCCAACCAGGACCCGGGATCTGTCAGCCATTAGCATCACGGCTTCACAGTCCCACATGACCCCTAATACATACCACCACATTCACCCCTTGTTAAAAAGGAACCCGGCGCGGTGGTGGTTCGCATGGTGGTAGGGGTTTACAAGGCTTGTCCTGGGAGGAAAATTTTGGGCATGTTACTACAGTTTTAGCCCTACACTGGGCTATGTACAAAGTTTGTGAAACTATTTACAATATTCGTAAGAGAAAAGAACATTTTTGTTACAATCCAACAACATTCTTGGTGTCACGCCGATGCCACGAGTCGAGCGGGGCGGTCTGGTCTTCCTCGTCGATCGCCTCAGCCCGGTGGTGGTGCAGGTGCTTGTTCAGGCGTTGTCGTCTCCGGGAACGTTTCGGTGATCGTTCCTGTTTCACTCCTGGGCGGGCACGGGAGGAGGACCGATCCTCCCGGGAAGGGGGCGGTCGCGGGGTGTGCCGGTGGTAGGGAGGGGATGATCGGTGTCGGGGGGGTGTGTGTGTTGCCGGCGGGCGCCAGGTCCCGCAGGGAGACCGTGTCCTGTCGGCCGTCGGGGTACGCCATGTAGACGTACTGCGGGTTCGCGTGGAGAAGGTGAACCCTCTCGACCAACGGGTCCGATTTGTGCGCCCGCACATGTTTCCGGAGCAAGATGGGTCCTGGGGCCGCCAGCCAGGTCGGCAGTGACGTTCCGGAGGAGGACTTCCTGGGGAAGACAAGGAGGCGCTCATGGGGCGTTTGGTTAGTGGTGGTACACAGCAGCGACCGGATGGAGTGGAGAGCATCCGGGAGTACCTCCTGCCACCTGGAAACTGGGAGATCCCTGGACCGTAGGGCCAGCAGGACGGTCTTCCAGACCGTGCCGGTCTCCCTCTCTACGTGTCCGTTCCCCCGGGGGTTGTAGCTGGTCGTCCTGCTCGAGGCTATGCCCTTGCTGAGCAGGAACTGGCGCAGCTCGTCACTCATGAAGGAGGACCCCCTGTCGCTATGGATATATGCGGGGCAACCGAACAGTGTGAATATGGTACCAAGGGCTTTAATGACTGTGGCCGCTGTCATGTCGGGGCAGGGGATGGCGAAGGGGAAACGGGAGTACTCGTCCACCACGTTCAGGAAGTATGCGTTGCGGTCGGTGGAGGGGAGGGGCCCTTTGAAATCCAAACTGAGGCGTTCAAAGGGGCGGGAAGCCTTGATCAGGTGCGCTCTATCCGGCCTGAAAAAGTGCGGTTTGCACTCTGCCCAGATGTGGCAGTTCCTGGTGACTGTACGGACCTCCTCCACAGAGTAGGGGAGGTTGCGGGACTTTATGAAATGGTAGAACCGAGTGACCCCCGGGTGGCAGAGGGCTTGGAGACGGTCTATTTGTGCGTTGGCACATGTGCCGCGGGATAGGGCATTGGACGGCTTGTTCAGCTTTCCGGGACGGTACAAGATCTCATAGTTGAAGGTGGAGAGCTCGATCCTCCACCTTAAGATCTTGTCATTTTTAATTTTGCCCCGCTGTGCATTATCGAACATGAAGGCTACCGACCGTTGGTCGGTGAGGAGAGTGAATCTCCTGCCGGCCAGGTAATGCCTCCAATGTCGCACAGCTTCCACTATGGCTTGGGCTTCCTTTTCCACTGAGGAGTGGCGGATTTCTGAGGCGTGGAGGGTTCGGGAGAAAAAGGCCACGGGTCTGCCCGCTTGGTTAAGGGTGGCCGCCAGAGCTACGTCGGATGCGTCGCTCTCGACCTGGAAGGGGAGGGACTCGTCGATGGCGCGCATCGTGGCCTTTGCGATATCCGCTTTGATGCGGCTGAAGGCCTGGAGAGCCTCTGTCGACAGGGGGAAGGTAGTGGTCTGTATTAGCGGGCGGGCCTTGTCTGTATACTGGGGGACCCACTGGGCGTAATATGAAAAGAACCCCAGGCAACGTTTCAGGGCTTTGGAGCAGTGGGGGAGGGGAAATTCCATAAGGGGGCGCATGCGTTCGGGGTCGGGGCCTATTATCCCATTGCGCACTACGTATCCCAGGATGGCCAACCGGTTTGTGCTAAAAACACACTTTTCCTCGTTGTGTGTGAGGTTCAAGGCGTTAGCGGTCTGGAGGAATTTTTGGAGGTTGGCGTCGTGGTCCTGCTGATCGTGGCCGCAGATGGTTACGTTGTCGAGATACGGGAACGTGGCCTGCAACCCGTGCTGGTCAACCATTCGGTCCATCTCCCGTTGGAAGACCGAGACCCCGTTCGTGACACCAAATGGGACCCTTAGGAAGTGGTATAGACGCCCGTCTGCCTCGAAGGCTGTGTACTTGCGGTCACCTGGGCGGATGGGGAGCTGGTGGTAGGCGGACTTGAGGTCCAAGGTGGAGAAAACCTTATCCTGGCCAATCCGATTTACCATGTCGGATATGCGGGGGAGAGGGTACGCATCTAGCTGTGTGTACCTGTTGATGGTCTGGCTATAGTCTATGACCATCCTTTGCTTCTCCCCGGTCTTTACTACTACCACCTGGGCTCTCCAGGGACTATTGCTGGCCTGGATTATGCCTTCCTTCAGCAACCGCTGAACTTCAGACCGAATAAATATCCGGTCCTGGGCGCTGTACCGTCTGCTCCTAGTGGCGACGGGTTTGCAATCCGGGGTCAGGTTTGCAAACAAGGACGGCGGTTCAACCTTGAGAGTTGCGAGGCCGCAGATAGTGAGTGGGGGTATTGGGCCGCCGAATTGAAATGTTAGGCTCTGCAGGTTACACTGGAAATCTAATCCCAGTAATGTGGGCGCGCAGAGTGGGGAAGGACGTAGAGCCTGTAGTTTTTAAACTCCCTCCCTTGCACCGTTAGGTTCGCAATGCAGAACCCTTTGATCTCTACGGAGTGGGATCCTGCAGCTAGGGAAATCTTTTGCGTACTTGGATGGATGGTCAGAAAACAGCGTCTTACCGTGTCTGGGTGAATGAAACTTTCGGTGCTCCCGGAGTCGATCAAGCATGATGTCTCGTGTCCGTTGATCAGCACCGTTGTTGTCGTCGTCTGGAGCGTCCGGGGCCGTGATTGATCCAGAGTCACCGAAGCCAGTCGTGGTCGTAGTGTCACGGCGTCTTCTTCGGACCCCGTGGAGCCTTCGATGCTGGGGTCCTTTGCTGTCATCCAAGATGGCGGCGTCCATGAATCGCATGCGGCCGTGGGTGGTCAAAATGGCCGCCCGCATGGATCGCACATGGTCGGGGGTGGACAAAATGGCCATCCCCATGAATCACACGTGGCTGGGGGGTCACAAGATGCCCGGGACCCAAAATGGCAGCGCCCACGGGACGCACATGGGGCGCTGGGGGAGGGTTGGGGAGCGTTTGGGCTATGCTGGGCTCGTTCTTCTCCGGGGATTGCGGCGACCCCCCGGGACCGGCACACAGCCGCGTAATGGCCCTTCTTGCCGCAGCTTTTACAAATAGCTGCGCGGGCCGGGCAGCGCTGCCGGGGGTGTTTCGCTTGCCCGCAGAAATAGCAGCCGGCCCCCCCCGGGATGGTCTGGCGCTTTATCCGCGCAAGCCTGTGAGGGGGTGGGGGGGGAAGGGTTTGTCGCGACGGGGGTCCACGGAGCCCAAGGGGCTGCTGCACGGTCGGGGCCGTAGGCGTGGGCGTTTTGCGAGGCCACATCTAGGGAAGCTGCAATGGCCCGTGCCTCTGAGAGTCCTAACGACTCTCTTTCTAAAAGTCTTTGGCGGATTTGGGGAGAGTTCATACCTGCCACAAAAGCATCGCGAATTAGCATGTCCATGTTTGATCGCGTTCACCGGCGGGCAGCTGCAGCCCCGTCCCAAAATTAGCAGCGCGGCGTAGAATTCTTCTAGCGATTCTCCGGGACTTTGCCGTCTCATTGCGAGTTGGTAGCGCGCGTAGACCTGGTTCACGGGGCGAACGTTGATGCTCTTCAGTGCTGCGAGCGCCTTTGGGAAATCCTCTGCATCTTCTATGAGAGGGTAAATTTCCGGGCTTACCCTCGAATGCAGGACCTGCATTTTCTGGTCTTCTGTGATCCGGCCGGGGGCCGTTCGGAGCTAGCCTTCAAAACATGCTTGCCAGTGTTTAAATACTGCTGCCGAGTTCGCTGCGTGGGGGCTGATCCGCAGGCATTCCGGGGCGATCCGGAGCTCCATAGTCCTTTAAGCTCGCTTAATAAATTATAGCGCACAATGACTTACGAGAGAGACGAGTAGAGATGAAGTCGATGAGGCTTTGTTAAGCGAGACTTGTCCCCAGCAGTTCAGCAACAGAATGAATCGGCGGGGCGAAGCTCAGGTTCTTGTACTCCGCCTTCAGGGCGGAGCCTGAGTCAACAGCCAACCAGGACCCGGGATCTGTCAGCCAATAGCATCACGGCTTCACAGTCCCACATGACCCCTAATACATACCACCACACACACTGCAGCGAAATGTCCCTTCTTGCCACAGGCCTTGCAGGGCGCGCTCCGTGCCAGGCAGCGCTGCCGGGGGTGTTTTGTCTGTCTGCAGAAGTAGCACTTGGGTCCCCTGGGGTTTGTTGGCTGCCGCGCGGCACAGGCGTGGGGTTGGCTGAGGGCGGTCGCTGATAGGGTCCACGATGGGGTGGCCGCTGGCAGGGTCCACGATGCACAGGGGGGTGAGTCTTCAGTAGCCCATGGCCTCTGCGTAGGTAGGAGCGTCCTGGACGAGGGGAAAAACGTTGGAGCTCAGCCGCGTGTACAGAATCTGGAGCTTCTGTGCTTCTGAGATTGGGTCTGGCGCAGACCCGATGTAGGCTTCAAAGCAAGCTGGCCAATGTTGGAAGTCCTTTTTGGCGTTATCTGCTTGAGGATGCAGCTGCAGGCGATCCGGCTTGATGCAGAGGTCCATCTCTGAAAAATCTCTGTGCAATAAATTGATGCACTATCAATTCCAACTAGATGAGAGTAGAATGTAATTGAGGCTTTATTACACAGAGATGTGTGACCTCCTACAGCAGCTACCGTGCTGCCGGTGCTGTACCGTGCTGTAATAATACAATAGTGCTGACTACCACAAAGGGTTAAATCATGGGGGCAGGTTGCATATACCTAGTTTGTATTTACCTGAGGGTAGAAGGTTTATAATAATAATTTTTATTATTGTCACAAGTAGGCTTACATTAACACTGCAATGAAGTTACTGTCAAAATCTCCTAGTCGCCACACTCGGATGCCTGTTTGGGTACACAGAGGGAGAATTCAGAATGTCCAATTCACCTAACAAGCACGTCTTTCGAGACTTGTGGGAGGAAACCGGAGCACCCGGAGGAAACCCATACACACGGGGAGAACGTGCAGTCTCCGCACAGCCGGTGAACTGAGCCGGGAATCGAACCTGGGGCCCTGGCGCTTTAAAGCCTTTTCCAGCATTTTTGCCACAAAGGAGAGCCATCCATTTTAGCGAAAATCTGGGCTAGTGTTAACATTTCAGGTCAATGGCCTTTCCTCGGAACACATCTTCACAAGGTCCTCAGAAATGGGACCAGGACTAGGCCAATCGGCCCATGCCTGATGACCTCAACTCCACTTTGCCGCCTGCCCCCAAAACCTTTGACTCCTTCATAGATCAAAAATCTGCCTCATTCAGCCTTGAATTTATCAAATGACCCAGTCTCCACTGCTCTCTGTGGAAGAAAATTCCAAAGTCTAATGACGCACTGAGAGAAATAAATCCTCCTAATTTCCATCTTACATGGGCAACCCTTTATTATTAAACTATGCGCCCTACAGGACAATGAAAAGGACCAGCCATTCAGAGAGTTCCTCCAGGGTTCTCTGAAGAGGAATTACAGGTTGGATTTCATTCTGACTTTGCAAATACAGCAGGAGGGCACCCTATATGATGTCGACTCCTGATTGTACAACATCACCAGCATTTCCGACACTGAAGTGTGTTCTACGTTATCTACAATCTTGTATCTTCACTGTTATATAGTGGGCAGCGAATAAAAATCAAATTATGGAAATAAATCAGATGTATTAATCTGAGCGAGCGGTGGAAGGGAAGAGAGATAGAGTGCCTTCATGTAAAAAATAGCATTTATATTCAATAAGAGGACTTCATTGCCAGTCACACGTCTCTGTGTATACTTGAGCAATTCAATAAATGAATCTTAAAGTGTCAGATTACAGGGAAATCGAGCAACAGCCAGTCACTGCTGCCAAATTCCCAATATTGCACAAGGACTCTATTGCTGCTACACCCAGAGAGGAATGCCCTGTGGCGAGGGGTCAACCAGTTTGTGAACACCTCTGGTGTACAGTCGCACCTCTTGCATTTGGGACTAGATGGGCCTGATCAAACTCCCAGGGTTAAGAATAAACCATCCGGTGTGTCCCACCAATCTGAGATATCTCTCCTAGTACACACTGGTCAGTCAGGTGCATCTCTCCATGTTGGAAGGGGCAGTTTGTCAAAGCATCCTGCTTTGGGACTGACTGGACCAAACTTCCAGCCGACCACAGCTGATTTGTAGGGGTTCCCAGGCGATGGAGTGTACGAATAATGGGAAACTCTTTGACAGCGGCAAGACCAGAAGATCCTCCCCCTGCACGCCTGTCAATGGTGAGCAGTCTCCATCATCGTAACACACACCATGGGCAGTGGGGGGGGGGGGGGGGGGGGGGGGGAGAGACCTTCCCAAATTAGTTGCATTTGTGCCACTTATTTGGAAGTCCCGCCATTGGGGCCAGACTCCTACCCAAGCTGTGGGGCACCAGGTGGCACATTTTCAGCAGTGCCCAACCAAGAGGCTACCACCTGGGCAGTAACGTGTGATGACCTGTCCCCAAGAGACGCCTGCCCAATTAGGAGGTTGGCAGCTCACCAGCTCCCTCAGCTCCTGGATGAGGATGCCGAGATACCCTCGCAGTGCTGGCAGGGTTGTTTTGCTGAAGCCAAGGTCAGGGGTCATGGAACTCTGGTGATGTCTTTCAGCTGGGGTCCCCTCCATAAAGGAGGCCATTCCCCCCAGAATCCGTCTGGGAGGTGACCACCAATGTTCACATGGTCATCTTCCCACACGGTGGCGATAAAAATATCATTGAAGCAGTGAGTGGCCCTTAATTTCCCACTTAAATAACTCAATTGACCACCTGCTGGCAAAATGGCATGGCGGCAGTAAGACTTTGCACTCCCCTCCTGATGCCTCCCTGCACCATTTTTCCAGCCCTCCCACTCCCAGCCGGTCGCTAATGTGCCGGAAATTTCAATGAATACTGCAGCCATATAGCACGATACACCATGGGCTGAATTCTCCGCCATCAGGCAGCCCGGGGGTTTCCTGACAGCGTGGGGCTGCCCCACAATGGGAAACCCCATTGACCGGCTGGCGAAACGGGGAATCCCGATGGTGTGCTGAACCAGAAATCTGGTGCGGTGGGATGGAGATACCTGCCCCGTATGCTTCACCTGATGTCTATGTCTATGTATTTACATTGTGTATTTATCGCATGCCATATGTTTCATGTATGGAGCATCTGACTGGTCTGTACGCAGTACAATATTTTTCACTGTACCTCGGTACACGAGACAATAAATCTAAACCTAAAATCTAAATCAGAACCTAATTCAGGATTAATGAAGATTTAGCAGAACTGACTTAATTTTATACTGTGTGCCTTTCTTGATAAAGCCCGACTACTTTGAAATTATAAAGCTCTGCTAACTATGGTCTGCTATGTGGCAAAGGGAGAGGAGTATAAAAATAGGGAAGTCTTGCTGAATATAAAGAAGGCACCAGTTAGACCACACCTGAAATATTGTGAACAGTTTTGGTTCCTTGACTGAAGGAATGATATACTGGCACTGGAGGCAGTCCAGAGAAGGAATTTCTTCTCTCAGAGGGTACTGAATCTGTGGAATCTTTACCACAGAGAGCTGTAGAGGCCGGTCATTAAATGTGTTCAAGGCTGAGATAGACAGATTTTTAATCAGTAAGAGAATCAAGGGTTATGGGGCTAAGGCGGGAAAGTAGTGTTGAGAATTATCGTATCAGATCAGTCATGATCTCATTGAATGGCAGAGCCAACTCGATGGGCTGAATGGCCTACTTCTGCTACTATTGCGCTACCATCATCTGCTGATGCTCCTATATCCGATGGTCTTTTCAGTTTGGTATGATACTGACTTGGCAAGACGGCTTTACAAAGAATGGTTTAAATAGCACACTTGTGTGAAAGGGACATCTTTGTGCTTGTCCTGAGTCACGCTATGATAATACAAAATCATATCATCAGAATAGAATACATTTTACTCTGTTCGTAAACTGTGATGTACTTGCTCTGGAAGTATTTGAGGGAGAGTGAGCTTTGAGAGTGGGTGAAACATTTCACATGGAGTTTTACTCTGCATCTAACGAATCTTGTACATTTTGTGGAGCTGAGTCCACAAAAGACCAGCCGTGATCTCATTGAATGGCGGAGCAGACTTGAAGGGCCAGACGGCCTACGCCTGCTCCTAGTTCTTATGTTCTTATGTTATGCCCTGGCAGTGCTTTGAAAAGAGAGTTTAAAAGGAGCTTTACTCTGCCTAACCTATGTTATACCTCCCCTGAGAGAGCCTGGAGGGGGCCAGTGTAGAGGGCACTTTACTCTGCATCTAACCCGTGTGGGATCTGCTCTAGGAGTGTTTGATGGGACAGTGTAGAGGGAGCTTATTCTGTACCTAGCCCGATGCTGTACCCACTCTGGGAGTGTTTGATGTGGACAGTGTAGAGGGAGCTTTACTCTGTATCTAACCCCGTGCTGTTCCTATCCTGGGAGTGTTTGATGGGGACAATGCAGTGGGCGCTTTACTCTGTATCTAACCCTGTGCTGTTCTTATCCTGGGAGTGTTTGATGGGGACAGTGTAGAGGGAGCTTTACTCTGTATCTAACCCCATACTGTACCTGTCCTGGGAGTCTTTGATGGGGACAGTGTACAGGGAGTTTTACTCTGTATCTAACTGTTATAACCTGCCTGCTTACCATTGGCTGGGGACTAATGACAATCCCACAATCCTGTGGGAGTATGAGCTTCCCCAATGAGGGGGGCGGAGAAACCATTAGTAAACTCCATGTATAAATAAAGCTGGCCAGTTTGGAACCAGCAGGAAGGAGTGTGCAGCAAGGGAAGTTGCTGCTGCTGTTATATATATATTGGTCACCCATGGGCAAGCCTGTTGGGTCGGGACTGGTTGCGCCATTTGCGGTTGCAATGGCAGCACATCCTCCAAACGGTTTCTGGAGGGTTGACTGAGGTGCTAGGACGATACCCAGATGTATTCCAGCCCGGTTTGGGGAAAATAAAAGGGGCTCTAGCCCGTATCCAAGTCAAA
Source organism: Scyliorhinus torazame (assembly GCF_047496885.1). Classification (NCBI taxonomy): domain Eukaryota; kingdom Metazoa; phylum Chordata; class Chondrichthyes; order Carcharhiniformes; family Scyliorhinidae; genus Scyliorhinus; species Scyliorhinus torazame. The sequence continues at coordinate 339,303,631 of NC_092709.1, read as the reverse complement.
CCAGGAGCCACGCCACGCTATTTCCGGGCGCGCCTGGTGCCTTACGCCTTGCTCGAGAAGGTAGAAGGGGAGCTCACTCATTTGGAGAGTTTGGGTATTATCAGGCCCGTCCGTTTCGCTGACTGGGCAGCACCAATTGTACCTGTAATGAAGCCAGATGCCACAGTTCGCTTGTGCGGTGACTATAAACTTACAGTGAATACGGCTTCCCGACTCGACCGATATCCAATGCCTCGCATAGAGGATCTCTACGCGAAGCTTGCAGGCGGACTCTCGTTCACAAAATTAGATATGAGTCACGCCTACCTACAGTTGGAACTGGACCCTGCCTCCCGACCATATGTAACGATTAATACACACCGGGGCCTGTATGAATATACACGGTTGCCCTTTGGAGTATCCTCTGCCTGCGCTATTTTTCAACGTGTTATGGAGGGCATTTTGAGAGGTTTACCACGTGTGGCTGTCTACTTAGATGACGTTTTAATGACAGGGACGTCGGAGCAGGAACATTTGGAAAATCTGGAGGCTGGCCTTAGGCGCTTTTCGGAGGCTGGAGTCCGTTTACGTCGCACAAAGTGCGTATTTCAGGCAAAGGAAGTAGTCTACCTAGGTTATCAGGTGGACCGCGAAGGTTTGCACCCCATCGCAGAGAAGGTGCGCGCGATTCAACAGGCCCCCGCCCCGATTGACACTTTGCATCTTCGTTCTTTTCTCGGTCTCGTAAACTATTACGGGAAGTTCCTCCCCAATCTGGCAACTACGCTGGCCCCGTTGCACCTTCTGCTAAAGAAAAATCACATCTGGGTTTGGGGTCAGCCGCAAGAAACCGCTTTCCGGCGGGTAAAGCAACAAATGTTGTCGTCTGGGTTACTAACCCACTATGATCCTGGAAAGCCTTTGCTCGTCACATGTGATGCATCCCCGTATGGTATTGGGGCCGTCCTGTCCCACAAGAACGGGGCCGAGCGACCGATAGCTTTCTCCCCCCGCACATTGACTGCAGCGGAGAAAAAGTACGCACAGATCGAGAAGGAGGGCCTGGCAGTGGTTTTTGCGGTGAAACGTTTCCACCAGTACGTGTTTAGCCGCCATTTCACTATCGTGACTGATCATAAGCCTCTGCTGGGACTTTTCAGAGAGGATAAGCCAATACCGCCCATTGCTTCCGCATGGATCCAGCGCTGGGCTTTGTTGCTCGCTGCATACGAGTATTCTCTGGAGCAGCAAACCAGGAACGCAGACAGGGAATGCCGACACACTGAGCCGATTGCCTTTATCGACCGGCCCCATGTCGACCCCCACGACCGGTGAGGTGGTTGCAACCCTAAATTTTATGGACACCTTGCCTGTCACGGCATCACAGATCCGTGAGTGGACCCAGACGGAGCCAGTCCTGTCAAAGGTTCAGCACATAGTCCTGTATGGTGGGCAGCATAGACAGCTCCCAGGCGAGTTGCGGGCATTTTCCTCCAAGCTTTCAGAATTCAGCGTGGAAGACGGCATCCTCTTGTGGAGGACGCGTGTGATTGTCCCGGAAAAAGGACAGGAGCTGATACTAAGAGACTTGCACAATGGGCATCCAGGTGTGACCAAAATGAAAATGTTGGCCCGGAGTTATGTCTGGTGGCCAGGCCTCGACACCGACATTGAGAAGGTGGCCCAAAACTGCTCCATTTGCCAGGAGCATCAGAAGCTTCCGCCGGCCGCGCCCCTACATCACTGGGAATGGCCAGTTTGGCGCGCTTGCATGCGGAATTCGCAGGCCCTTTTCAAGGATCCATGTTCCTTCTATTAATCGACGCCCAGTCTAAATGGCTAGAGGTGCATAAGATGCTGGGCACAACAATTGAGAAGATGCGTTTGTCTTTTAGTACGCATGGCCTCCCCAAGGTGCTGGTCACGGATAACGACACTGCATTCACGAGTGAGGAGTTTGCGAGGTTCATGAAGATGAACGGCATATGCCATACCCGCACTGCCCCTTACCACCCGGCTTCAAATGGGTTGGCAGAGCGCGCAGTGCAGACATTCAAATGAGGCCTAAAGAAGCAGTCTTCCGGGTCAATGGACACGAGACTGGCTCACTTTTTGTTTTCGTATAGGAGCACCCCCCATGCGTGACTGGGGTAGCTCCCGCAGAACTCCTAATGGGCCGGAGACTTCACACCCGCCTTAATATGTTTTCCTGGACATTGGCGCAAAGGTACGTTGCGCACAAGAATCGCAGGGACAGGGATTTTCTCGGCATCGTCCGATTCGGCAGTTTGTGCCCGGTGACCCAGTGTTCGTTTGAAATTTTGCTGGTGGTGCCCAATGGATTCATGGCCTAATCTTTCACCAAACGGGCCCTATATCTTACCAGGTGCAAGCCCAGGGTCGTCTCCTGCGCAAACATGTAGACCACGTTCGGTCCAGAAGACTATCCCTTCTAAAGATTCCCCGCCCCCGGAGCTCATTTCTACAGCCGCAGAGACCAGAGACAAGGGAAGGTAGTCCTCACAATCTTCCTCTGGTGCCTCACTCAAAGCCTGCGCAGGTCGTTACAGAACCGCGCGGAGATAGAGACGCTGAGATGACAGAGGCAGCAGACTCTGACTCCGAGATGGAGACACAGGACGCATCAGAGGGGGAATCCTCGGGCCCACGGGCCATGGATGTACAACCGTAACGTCATTCATCATGGAAGCGCCGGTCTCCGTCTCGTTACACGCCGCCTGATCCAGCGCCCCGTGCAAATGGTGTCCGGCCTGCGGCAAAACGAGTCCGACGCCCTCCTTCGCCAGGGTCTTCGGTGGATTCCTTGGACTTTGGGGGGGAGGGATGTTATAACCTGCCTGCTTACCATTGGCTGGGGACTAATGACAATCCCACAATCCTGTGGGAGTATGAGCTTCCCCAATGAGGGGGCGGAGAAACCATTAGTAAACTCCATGTATAAATAAAGCTGGCCAGTTTGGAACCAGCAGAAGTGTGCAGCAAGGGAAGATGCTGCTGCTGTTATATATATATATATATATATATATGTTACTGTAAATGTGGTAGTATGTATTGGGGGTCATGTGGGACTGGAAGCCCTAATGTCATTGGCTGACAGATCCCGGGTCTTGGTTGGCCGTTGACCTCTAGCTCCGCCCTGAAGGCAGAGTATAAGAAGCCGGAGTCTTCCCCCGCAGGCCAGTTTACTATCGAGCTGCGGGGGAACAGACACGCTTAATAAAGCCTCGACTTCTCTCTATTCGTCTCACGGAGTCTTTGTGCGCCACAATTTATTAAGCATGTCTAAAAAGGACTATGGAGCTCAGGATCATTCCAGAATGCCTGAGGATCAGCCCCCACGCAGTGAACGCGGCAGCAGCCTTCAAGCACTGGCAGACTTGCTTTGAGGCCTACCTCAGAACGACCACCGGCCGGGTCACAGAAGACCAAAAACTGCAGGTCCTGCACTCGAGGGTGAGCACGGAGATTTTCTCCCTCATCGAAGACTCGGAGGATTTCCAGACGGCGTTCGCAGCACTGAAAAGTCTCTTATGTCCGCCCAGTTAACCAAATCTACGCTCGCTACCAGCTCGCGACGAGACGGCAAGCTCCCGGAGAATCGATGGACGAATTCTACGCCGCGCTGCTGATTTTGGGACGAGCCTGCAGCTGCCCGTCGGTGAACGCAAACGAACACACGGACATGTTAATGCGCGATGCTTTTGTGGCAGGTATGCAATCCTCCCAAATCCGCCAAAGGCTTCTAGAAAAAGAGTCGCTAGGACTCTCAGAGGCACGGGCCCTAGCAGCCTCCCTAGACGTGGCCGCGCGTAATACCCGCGCCTACGGCCCCGACCGCGCGGCAACCCATTGGGCCCCGTACGTACCCGTCGCGGCAAACCCCCTACCCCCCCCCGGACACCCCACAGGCTTGCGCGGTCCAAACGCCGAGTCGCACCGGGGGCGCCCGCTGTTATTCCTGCGGCCAGGCGAAACACCCCCGACAGCGCTGCCCGGCCCGCGCAGCTATCTGCAAAAGCTGCGGGAAAAAGGGCCATTATGCGGTTGTGTGCCGGTCCCGCAAGGTCGCCGCTGTCCCGGGAGCACAGGGAGCCCTGCAAGCAGTTTACGCGCCCCAACCCCCCCAGCACGCCATGTACGACCCGCAGGCGCAGCCACTCTGGGTCCCGACCACTGTGGTCCCGGGAGAACTGGGAGCTCTGCACGCCGCTTACGGTCCCCAACCCCCCTCCCCGCAGCCCATGTATGACCCGCCGCCGGCGCTACCGCTTTGGGTCCCGGCCAACACTCTCCACGGAGAGGAGGGAGTTTTGTGCGTCCCTAACGCCACCCTAACCCCCACCCCGCGCCCCACGCCTGACCCGCCGGCGCCACCTACTTGGGCCCCGACCACCGCTGTCCCCGGTGAGGGAGCTCCGCGCGGTCCTAGCGCTCGCGGTCCTAGCGCTTGCGGTCCTAGCGCTCGCAGTCCTAGCGCTCCCCAGACCCCCCAGCACACCATGTGCGACCCGCAGACGCCGCCATTTTGGGTCCCAGCCACCACGAGGGGAGGAGGGGCGCCGATGTGCGACCCGCAGACGCCGCCATTTTGGGTCCCGGCCACCACGAGGGGAGGAGGGGCGTCGCCATCTTGGACCGCCCCAGACCTGTACGACGCGTGGGGGCGGCCATTTTGTCCACCCCCGCCGCCATCTTGTGACCCCCCAGCCACGTGCGATGTATGGGGGTGGCCATTTTGTCCATCCCCGACGCCATCTTGGACAGCAACAACGGACCCCACTCCACTACTACAACCACGTCTCGCTTCAATCACGCTCGATCAAGCTCGGCCCCGGACACTACAGACGACGACGACAACGGTGCTAATAAACGGCCACGAGACGCCATGCCTAGTCAACTCCGGGAGCACGGAGAGCTTTATACACCCCGACACGGTAAGACGCTGTTCCTTGATTAGCTATCCCAGCGCACAAAAGATTTCCCTAGCTGCAGGATCCCACTCCGTACAGATCCAGGGATTCTGCATAGTTTCTGCATAGTTACCCTCACGGTGCAGGGGAGGGAGTTCAAAAACTACAAACTAAACGTCCTTCCCCAACTCTGTGCCCCCACCTTGCTGGGATTAGATTTCCAATGCAATCGACAGAACCTTATGTTCAAATTCGGCGGCCCAATACCCCCACTCACTATCTACGGCCTCGCAACCCTCAAGGTGCAACCCCCGTCATTGTTTGCGAACCTCACCCCGGATTGCAAACCCGTCGCCACTAGGAGCAGACGGTACAGCGCCCAGGACCGGACCTTCATTCGGTCCGAAGTCCAGCGGTTACTAAAGGAGGGCATAATCCAGGCCAGCAATAGTCCCTGGAGAGCGCAGGTGGTAGTAGTGAAGACAGGGGAGAAACAAAGGATGGTCATTGACTATAGCCAGACCATCAACAGGTACACACAACTAGACGCGTACCCTCTCCCCCGCATATCCGACATGGTCAACCGGATTGCCCAATATAAAGTCTTCTCCACCGTGGACCTCAAGTCCGCCTACCATCAGCTCCCCATCCGCCCAAGTGACCGCAAGTACACAGCCTTCGAGGCAGACGGGCGATTATACCATTTCCTACGGGTCCCTTTTGACGTCACAAACGGGGTCTCGGTCTTCCAACGGGAGATGGACCGAATGGTTGATCAACATGGGTTGCGGGCCACGTTCCCGTATCTCGACAATGTAACCACCTGCGGCCATGATCAGCAGGACCACGACGCCAACCTCCAAAAATTCCTCCAGACCGCCAAAGCCTTGAACCTCACGTACAACGAGGACAAGTGCGTTTTTAGCACCGATCGGCTAGCCATTCTGGGCTACGTAGTGCGCAATGGGATAATAGGCCCCGACCCCGAACGTATGCGCGCACTCATGGAATTTCCCCTCCCGCACTGCCCAAAAGCCCTGAAACGCTGCTTGGGGTTCTTTTCATACTACGCCCAGTGGGTCCCGCAGTGCGCAGACAAGGCCCGCCCCCTAATACAGACCATGACCTTCCCTCTGTCGACAGAGGCTTGCCAGGCCTTCAGCCGCATCAAAGCGGATATCGCAAAGGCCACGATGCGCGCCATCAACGAGTCCCTCTCCTTCCAGGTCGAGAGCGACGCCTCCGACGTAGCTCTAGCGGCCACCCTTAACCAAGCGGGCAGACCCGTGGCCTTTTTCTCCCGGACCCTCCACGCCTCAGAAATCCGCCACTCTTCAGTAGAAAAGGAAGCCCAAGCCATTGTGGAAGCTGTGCGACATTGGAGGCATTACCTGGCCGGCAGGAGATTCACTCTCCTCACGGACCAACGGTCGGTAGCCTTCATGTTCGATAATGCACAGCGGGGCAAAATCAAAAACGACAAGATCCTAAGGTGGAGGATCGAGCTCTCCACCTTCAACTATGAGATTATGTATCATCCCGGAAAGCTGAACGAGCCGTCCGATGCCCTATCCCGCGGCACATGTGCCAACGCACAAATTAACCGCCTCCAAACCCTCCACGAGGACTTCTGCCACCCGGGGGTCACTCGGTTTTACCACTTCATCAAGTCCCGCAATCTCCCATACTCTTTAGAGGAGGTCTGTACAGTCACAAGGGACTGCCACATCTGCGCGGAATGCAAGCCGCATTTTTTCAGGCCAGATGGAGCGCACCTGATTAAGGCTTCCCGCCCCTTTGAACGCCTCAGTCTCGATTTCAAAGGGCCCCTCCCCACCACCGACCGCAACGCATATTTTCTTAATGTGGTGGACGAATACTCCCGCTTCCCTTTTGCCATTCCCTGTTCTGACATGACCGCGGCCACAGCCATTAAAGCCCTGAACAGCATCTTCACATTGTTCGGTTACCCCGCTTACGTCCACAGCGACAGGGGGTCCTCTTTCATGAGTGACGAGCTGCGCCAGTTCCTGCTCAGCAAGGGCATAGCCTCAAGCAGGACGACCAGCTACAACCCCCGGGGGAACGGGCAAGTAGAGAGGGAGAACGATACGGTCTGGAAGGCCGTCCTACTGGCCCTACGGTCCAGGGACCTCCCAGTTTCACGGTGGCAGGAGGTCCTCCCGGACGCTCTCCACTCCATCCGGTCGTTATTATGTACGAGCACTAATCAAACGCCTCATGAGCGTCTCCTTGTTTTCCCTATGAGGTCCTCCTCTGGAACGTTGCTGCCGACCTGGCTGGCGGCCCCAGGACCCATCCTGCTCCGAAAGCATGTGCGGGCACATAAGGCGGACCCGTTGGTCGAAAGGGTTCACCTCCTCCACGCGAACCCCCAGTACGACTACGTGGAGTACCCCGACGGCCGACAGGACACGGTCTCCCTGTGGGATCTGGCGCCCGCCGGCAACACGCACACCCCCCCGACACCATCTACCCAACCCCCCCTTCCTGCCACCACCGCACCCCGCGACCGCCCCCTTCCCAGGAGGATCGGTTCCCCTCCCCTCAGCACCGACCAAGAATAAAGCCCAAGCTGAAACCGTAAGGCTCCTGGAGGCGACAACACCGGTACAAGCACCACCACCACCGGGGCCGAGGCGATGGGCACGGACGACCAGACCACCCGACCAACTCGTGGCGTGGATCTAAAACTAAATATGGACTTTTCACAAGAACATTTTGCTTTTCTTCCCATACCCTCTGTAAATAGTTGCAACAGGACAAAATTGTACAATACTGTATTGCCTTGTGAATGTTTTTTTTTCCTCCCAGGACCAACCCTGTAAACCCTTACCACCATACGAAGCGTCACCCCGCCGGGTTCATTTTTGACAAGGGGTGAATGTGGTAGTATGTATTGGGGGTCATGTGGGACTGGAAGCCCTAATGTCATTGGCTGACAGATCCCGGGTCCTGGTTGGCCGTTGACCTCTGGCTCCGCCCTGAAGGCGGAGTATAAGAAGCCGGAGTCTTCCCCCGCAGGCCAGTTTACTATCGAGCTGCGGGGGAACAGACACGCTTAATAAAGCCTCATCGACTTCTCTCTATTCGTCTCACGGAGTCTTTGTGCGCTACAGTAAATAAATGTTATTACTTTGTATCCTTAAAACTCGTGCTGGAGTCTTCGTGGCCCACACAAAACTAACCCTGTGCTGGACCTGTCCTGGGTGTGTTTGATGGGGACAATGTAGAGGGAGCTTGACTCTGTATCTAACCCCGTGCTGTACCTGTCCTGGGAGTGTTTGATGGGGACAATGTAGAGGGAGCTTTACTCTGTATCTAACCCCGTGCTGTACCTGTCCTGGGAGTGTTTGATGGGGACAATGTAGAGGGAGCTTTACTCTGTATCTAACCCCGTGCTGTACCTGTCCTGGGAGTGTTTGATGGGGACAGTGTAGAGGGAACTTTACTCTGTGTCTAACCCCGTGCTGTACCTGTCCTGGGAGTGTTTGATGGGGACAATGTAGAGGGAGCTTTACTCTGTATCTAACCCCGTGCTGTACCTATCCTGGGAGTGTTTGATGGGGACAATGCAGTGGGCGCTTTACTCTGTATCTAACCCCATGCTGTACCTGTCCTGGGAGTGTTTGATGGGGACAGTGTAGAGGGAGCTTTACTCTGTATCTAACCCCGTGCTGTCCCTGTCCTGGGAGTGTTTGATGGGGACAATGCAGTGGGCGCTTTACTCTGTATCTAACCCCGTGCTGTCCCTGTCCTGGGAGTGTTTGATGGGGACAATGCAGTGGGCGCTTTACTCTGTATCTAACCCCGTGCTGTACCTGTCCTGGGAGTGTTTGATGGGGACAATGCAGTGGGCGCTTTACTCTGTATCTAACCCCGTGCTGTACCTGTCTTGGGGCTTCCATGTTTTCTTACCCTGTTTCGCACAAAATTCACAAAAAGAGGTATGGAGCAAAAGTAATGCAGTGAGAGCAAAACAATAACAAAAGTTTGTTGTTTTGTTGGATACTACAGCTGCTCTTGGCAACCATTTCATATTGCTTCAGTGACTCACCCCAAGCGCCCCAAGGTAGATAGAAGATTAACCTTGATGTTGTTTTGCACAGGCAGCATTGATCTCTTGGTTTAATCTCTGGTATTTCGCAACTGGGTGGAATTTTATGAATGGACTTGTCGAAATTGAACAAAATCTTCGACAAAGTAGATTTAAAAACTAATTTTCAGGATGTGGTTGTCACTAACCATTCCGGCATTTTTGCCCATCCTTTGTTTCCCTAAAGCAGATCATTCCCACGAATGGTGATGTGAGCTCTGGGGATTGAGTGGCCTGCTTCTGGTCCCATGTGTCACTGCCGCTAGGCTCTGGATTGCTCGTCCAGTAACATGACCAGGGAGGCTAGGTCTAGAGGGCATAGGTTTAAGGTGAGAGGGGAGAGAAACAAAAGAAACCAGAGGTGAAATTTCTTCACACAGCGGGTGGTGAGCATCTGGAACGGGCTGCCAGAGATAGCCTGGCGGGTACAATTTTGTCTTTTGAAAAGCAGTTAGACAGTTACATGGGCAGGGTTGGTATAGAGGGACATGGGCCAAATGGAGGCAAGTTGGACTAGCTTAGTGATAGGAACTGGGCGGCAGCGACAAGCTGGGCCGAAGGGCCTGCTTCCATGCTGTAAACATCTGTGACTCCATGACTCTAGGCTGGGTCATTAGATTTATTCAAGGTTGAGTGAAACAGATATTTGATGGACAAGTGACTCAGGTTTTATGGGAAGGAGTGGAGTTGGCACCACAAGCAAACCAGCCATGATTTTGTTGAATGGTGGGGCTGGCTTGAAGTGCCATCTGGCTTAATTCTGCTCCTCAGTCCTATTTTCCTAGAACCACTATGCTGGCCTGCCATTATGTCAGCCAGGTGAATGTGTTCAAGAGGCCAGCATCTTTCAGACTCGAACTCAAGCCCCTGCTGGGAATAATGGTTTTCAGCTAGTTTTCAACAACAGGGTGAGACAGTAGACCTAAGTATCACTGGACCAGAGAGGGAGAAGGAGAGACATGCTTCCAGCTCTTGATCGTTACCTATGTGTTAATGCGGTGGCGACACTGTACTTCAAAGCGTTCTTCATCGTCAAACTTGGTTCAGTGAGGATCTCTCTCCTAGCTGAGTTGGAAACTCCACTGGTTCATTTCCATTCCAGTGACTTGAGAATGTAATCCAGACTGACATTTCCAGTCCGCTACTGAGATAGTGCTCGTGTCAGCCATGTTATATTTGGATGAGATGTTAAACCAAGGCCCATCTGCTCCCTAGATCCATAGATCCCTATAGAGCAGAAGGAGGCCATTCAGCCCATTGGCTCTGCACCAACCCCCTAAGAGAGCATCCGACCTGGGCCCGCTCCTCCACCCTATCCCGTAACTCCACCTAACCTAGACATCTTTGGACACTAATGGGCAATTTAGAATGTTCAATCAATCTAACCAACCTGCACATCTTTGGACTATGGGAGAAAACCGGAGCACCTGGAGGAAACCCATGCAGACACGTGGAGAATGCGCAAACTCCACACAATCACCCAAGGATGGAATTGAACCTGGGTCCCTGGCACTGTGAGGCAGCAGTGCTAACCACTGTGCTCCTTGCCTTCTGGGTTCAATGGGTATCTGAGATGCAATCACCAGCTGCAAAACTACATCAAAATATATTATAAGGGAATCCAGGGATGTGAGAATACAGTAGGAGAGTGGATTCAATGTCGGAGATCAGCCAGAATCCCATTGTGGAGCAGGCTCGAGGGGCTGTAACCAGCTCTGTACCTGGGAACTAGTCCGGTTCCTATTTCTTACCATCTTATGAATTATGACTTTTAGCAAAACTGCCAATGCGTTCTTTTATAATGTGCCAGTCCCCAGCCCTGCTCTCCTTCTGGTACTGTGACCAATGGGTGATCCTTCGTGTGTGAAAGAGAGTGAGTGCAGACAGGGCTGTTGCAGCATTAGGGGGATTGTGTCAAACTGGACTGAAGACTGGTGCCCACAAATTTACAGTGGCTAACAACAAGAGTCGAAAAATTGCCTGATATTCCTTACCTTAGCCAACTGGTAAGAAAGCTTGTCATTTGTGAACTACCTTTCAAGACTTATATCATCTGTTTAATTATAAATTTGTCCCAAAGAAGCTTTACAGGAAATGAAGTATCTTTGTGACGTGCAGTCACTGTTTAATTGTTGGAAATATGGGAGACAATTGCAAGACTCCTAAAAATAGACTTGCATTTTTATAGCACCTTTCATAGCCACTAGATGTCCCAAAGTGCTCCATGGCTAATGAAATGTTTTTTGAAGCGTGTTCACTGTGGTAATGTCAGAAAGGCAGAAACTCATTTCTGCAAAGCAAGCTCCCAGAAACAGCAAAGTGACTATGGCTAGATAAACTGTTTTTTGTGATGGTGGTCGATGGATAAATATTGGTCAGGATACTGGGAGAACTGTCCTGCTCTCCTTCTAAACAGTCTCATCAGATAGAGTTGTAGAGTTTTCAGCACAAAAAGCCCCATCGTGTCTGTGTAGGCCATCAAGTACCGACCGATTATTATTTTTTTAGATTTAGAGTACCCAATTCATTTTATTCCAATTAAGGGGCAATTTAGCGTGGCCAATCCACTTAACCTGCACATCTTTGGGTTGTGGGGGTGCAACCCACGCAGACATGGGGAGAATGTGCAAACTCCACACGGACAGTGACCCAGGGCTGGGATTCAAACCCGGGTCCTCAGCGCCGTAGGCAGCAATGCTAACCACTGTGCCACCGTGCTGCCCAAGCACCTATCTATTCTAATCCTATTTTCCAGAACTTGGTCTGAAGTCTTGTATGCTATGGCAAAATGTTGATCTAAATGCTTCTTAAATGTTGTCAGGGCTCCTGACTCTCCCGCACTTTCATGCAGCGAGTTACAGATTCCCACCACACTCTGGGCGAAAACGTTTTTCCTCAAATCCCCTCTAAATCTCCTTACCTTACCTTAAATCGATGCCCCCTGGTTATTGACCTTCTACTAAGAGAGAACGTTCCTTCCTATCTACCCTGTCTATGTCCCTCATAATTTTATACAGCTCGAACAGCCCCCCCCCCCCCACCCTCAGCCTTCTCTGCTCTAAGGAAAACAACCCCAGCCTATCCAGTCCCTCTTGATAGCTGAAATGCTCCAGTCCAGGCGACATCCTGGTGAATCTTCTCTGCATCCTCTCCAGTGCAATCACATCCTTCGTATAGTGTGGTGACTGGAACTGCACACAGCTCTCCATCTGTGGCCTAACCAGCATTTTATACCCTCCATCATAACCTCCCAGCTCTTGTATTATATGCCACGGCTAATACAGTCGAATATCCCTTATGCCTTCTTAACCACCTTCTTGATCTGCCCTGATGCCTTCAAGGATCAATGGGCGTGCGCCCGTATGTTCCCCTGGTTCTTTGTACCTACTAGCGTCCTAGCATTCACGGTTAGTCATCACAAAATGCATCACCTCACACTTTTCAGGGTTAAATTCCATTTGCCACTTGTCTGCTCATCTGACCAGCCCGTCAATATCACCCTGTAATCTCTCCTCCTCGCTTTTTACCACATCACAAATTTTTGTGTCATCTGCAAACTTGCTGATGATACATCCCACTTTCATACTTAGATTATTAATGTACTCTATAAACAGCAATGGACCCAGAACTGATCCCCGCAGTACACCACTGATCAAAAACCACCTTCACCCATGGGCAGCACGGTAGCACAAGTGGCTAGCACCGTTGCTTCACAGCTCCAGGGTCCCAGGTTCGATTCCAGGCTTGGGTCACTGTCTGTGCGGAGTCTACACGTTCTCCCCGTGTCTGCGTGGGTTTCCTCCGGGTGCTCCGGTTTCCTCCCATACTCCAAAGACATGCAGGTTAGGTGGATTGGCCATGATAAATTGCCCTTCGTGACCAAAATGGTTAGGAGGGGTTATTGGGTTATGGGGATAGGGTGGAACTGAGGGCATAAGTGGGTGGGTGCAGACTCCATGGGATGAATGGCCTCCTTCTGCATTGTATGTTCTATGTCTATGTTCATTGCCACCAACCATTACCCTCTACCCCTGCCACTAAGCTCATTTTGGATCCAATTTGCCAAATTGCCCTGGATCCCATGGGCTCTTACCTCTTGACCAGTCTCATGTGGGACATTTTCAAAAGCTTTACTGAAGTCCATCAACTACACTGCCCTTATCTACACACATAGTCACCTCCTTCAAAAAATCAATCAAATTTGTTACATATGATCTCCCGCTGACCTGGCCATACTGACTATTCTTGATTAATACTTGTCTCTCCAAATGGAAATTAATTCTGCCCCTCAGGATTTTGCCGATAATTTAACCACCACTGATGTTAAACTCACTGGCCTCTGTTGTCACATTGTCGAGCGCACAGTCAGTTCCAGCCCCCCCCTCGATCCGGGGTCACAACATAAGTGAATTAACAAATAATTCTTATTTACTTATTGCGATTTTGGCCCCAGACTGCTGCAATGAGCACAGAACCTACAGGTCTTGGCTTGGTCCATCACGATAGGGGGTTTCAAATTTGTCTAAAATCTGAAGTTTAAACAGAAATCCCAGATGGTATAGCAACATTGTAGCAGCTTAACCAGAAGACAGACGGCAGGGTGGGGATAAAAATGAGGACACAGGACAGACAAAAATGGTTTAACAACAGTATCTTAACAGTATCTTAACAGTAGTTTGCCTGCTTCCGTTCTTGAATAATTTGAATAATGGTGGCACATTATCTGTCCTCCAGTCCTCTGGAACCTCCTCTGTGGTCAGCGAGGATTCTAAAATTACCATCAGAGCCCCTGCAATCTCCTCTGTTTTCTCACACAGCAGCCGAGGACATATCTCATCGGGGCCTGGGGATTTATCCACTTTTAAACCCATTAAAACCACTAATCTCTCCTCCCTCGCAATGCTAATTTTTAATCAATTATATCACAATCCCATTCCCTGATTTTTATATACAAATCGGGCTGGATTCTCCACTGGCGGGATTCTCTGTTGCGGCGGCAGCGCACCCACGCTCGGGGATTTCCCAACGGCATGGGGCTGCCCACAATGGGAAAACTGGTGCGGTGGGACAGAGAATCCTGCCCATCATCTTCCTCCATAATGAACACAGATGCAAGATACTCATTTAATACCTCACAGTGTCTTCCAGCTCCACACATAGATTTCTACTTTGGACCCTCATGGACCCTATTCTTTCCCTGGTTACCCTCTTGCCCTTATATACAGCACTATGGGATTCTCCTTTATTTTGTCCACCAGTGTTTCTTCATTTTCCCTCTTCTAATTTATTTTCTAAGTTCTCCCTTGCGGTTTCTATATTCCTCTAGGACTTCTCCTGTTTTGAGCCCCCTGTATCTGCCATAAGGGCAGCACGGTAGCATTGTGGATAGCACAATTGCTTCACAGCTCCAGGGTCCCAGGTTCGATTCCGGCTTGGGTCACTGTCTGTGCGGAGTCTGCACATCCTCCCCGTGTGTGCGTGGGTTTCCTCCGGGTGCTCCGGTTTCCCCCCACAGTCCAAAGATGTGCAGGTTAGGTGGATTGGCCATGATAAATTGCCCTTAGTGTCCAAAATTGCCCTTAGTGTTGGGTGGGGTTACTGGGTTATGGGGATAGGGTGGAGGTGTCGACCTTGGGTAGGGTGCTCTTTCCAAGAGCCGGTGCAGACTCGATGGGCCGAATGGCCTCCTTCTGCACTGTAAATTCTATGATGATAAGCCTCCATTTATTTCCTTATCCAATTCTGTGTATCCCTTGATATCCAGGGTTCTCTGGACTCTTTACAATCTATTACAGTCACTTGAGTGGGCATCAGTGTAATGCCTCATCCATAAGACAGCATCTCTAACAGTGTAGCACTCCCATAGTACTACACCGGAGTGTCAGCCTTTGGAGCCCACAACCACCAAACTCAAAGGAAGAGTGAGTTAATTGCAATGCTCGGGGATGGTTTAGCACAATGGCCTAAGACAGCTGGCTTGTAATGCAGAACAAGGCCAGCAGCGTGGGTTCAATTCCTGTTCCAGCCTCCCCGAACAGGCGCCGGAATGTGGCGGCTAGGGGCTTTTCACAGTAATTTCATTGAAGCCTTCTTGTGACAATAAGCGATTATTATTATGCTGTAACTGTTGTGTCTCTCGTGATCCTAAACACTCTTTTCCTTAAAAGAATAATAGAATGTTACAGAACAGAAAAAAAGCACATGGTTGCATTCAAAATATTTCAGAGAGGGTTCATTCAACAGATTCCTGGGATGGGCGGGTTATCTTATGAAGAAAGATTAAGTAGGTTGAGCCTAAACCGAAAGGAGTTTAGAAGAATGAGAGGTGATCCATTGAACCGTGCAAGAACTTGAGGGGATCTGACAGGGTGGATGCTGAAGGGATGTTTCCCCTTGCGATTGACTGGAAAGAGGGGGGGCACGATTTAAAAATAAGGAGACGGAGATGAGAAGGAACGTTTTCTCCAAGACGGTCATTAGTCTGTGGAACTCTCCTCCCTGAAGAGCAGTGGAGGCAGGGTCATTGAACATCTTTACAGTAGAGGAGGTTCGATTCCTGACTGACAAGGGAGTCAAAAGATATCCTGGGTAGGCGGGAACGTGGAATTGAGGCCACAATCAGATCAGCCATGATCCTATCCAATTGTGGAGCAGGCTCGAAGGGCCGAGTGGTCTCTTCATGCTCCTAATAATAATAATCTTTATTAGTGTCACAAGTAGGTTTACATTAACACTGCAATTATGTTACTGTGAAAATCCCCTAGTCGCCACATTCCGGCGCCTGTTCGGGTACACAGAGGGAGAATTCAGAATGTCCAATTCACCTAATAAGCACGTCTTTCGGGACTCCTGGGAGCAAACCGGAGCACCCGGAGGAAACCCACACAGATACAGGGAAGAATGTGCAGATTCCACACAGACAGTGGCCTGAGGCGGGAATTGAACCTGGGACCCTGGAGCTGTGAAGCAACAGTGCTAACCACTGTGTATATTTGTGTGTATGTAGAAGGAGGCCATTGAGCTCTTTGAAATAACTTTCCAAATAGTCTCACTCCTCTGCTATTTTTCCACAACATTAGGCTACAGATTTTAGGTAAATGCCAAAAAAAGTGAGAGAGAAGAGGATTTTCTTTTTATGGACTGAGTTGTTGTGCTGCCTGAAAACGTGGTGGAAGCAGATTCTAACTTTCAAAAGCGAATTAGTATATATTTGAAGATGAAATATTTAATGGGGAAAATTTTGTTACACTCCCTTCTGCCAATAGAAACAGTTTCTCCTCATTTACTCTACGGTTGGGTTCTATACCACAAGAGAAGAAATCCAAAATTTTATTCTTTTGCCATGTACAAAGAAATGACTTTCTGATTCACCAAAAAGATGGCTGCTGCAAGTCACATGACCACAGGACTGATCCACAGGGAGTTGCCACCAGGAGTTACAAGCACAGAAGAATTCCTTGCTCAGTCTGTGGAATCTCACACCTCATTGAACATGTGTCTAGAAATCAATGAAAGCAGTGTGCAGACGAACTGGCTCCCCAACCATACTTTCACAAAAGAGAGAGATCGTTATACTGGAAGAGATGTTAATAATCACCGTGACTCTCTCCTATGGAGGAACAGTAGAATTTTGGCCAGAAGCACAGAATCTGATTATTAAGCTGCAATTAACATTTAATGCAACATTTCGCATCACCTCTGGCCTTTTTGGACAGTTTAACGTTACATCTTTTGTCTTAACAGCAGCCTGCTGTTTGACATCCAACTAGTGAAATGCCAAGAAGCAGACCTCCAGGCAGAACAATAGCCTGCTTCTTGGAGCCTGCCTCTGCTGGAAGATTTCTTACCATCTCCTGCACAATCGACCCAGTCTCTGTGTACCTACTTCATTTTACATACATACAAACATACAAATTAGAAGCAGGAGTAGGCCACTCAGCACCTCGTACCTGCTCCATGATTTAATTAGATCACAGATGATTTGATTATAGCCTCAACATTCCTCAGCAACCCCCGATAACCTTTCACCCCCTTCTCGATCAAGAATTTATTTAGCTCCGTCTTAAAAATATTCAACGACTCTGCTTCCTCTGCATTTTGAGGAAGAGAGTCTGAAAGAGTCACTACCCTCTGAGAGAAAAACATTCTCCTCATCGCTGTCTTAAATGAGTGACCCCTTTTTTTTCATAACAATAATCTTTATTATTCTCACAAGTAGGCTTACATTAACACTGCAATGAAGTTACTGTGAAAATCCCCCAGTTGCCACACTCCAGCGGCTGTTGGGTACACCTGAGGGAGAATTCAGAATGCCCAATTCACCTAACAGCACGTCTTTTGGGACTTGTGGGAGGAAACCGGAGCACCCGGAAATCCACACAGACATGGGGAGAGCATGCAGCCTCCACACAGACAGTGACCCAAGCTGGGAGTCGAACCTGGACCCTGGAGCTGTGAACAACAGTGCTAACCACTGTGCTACCGTAACAGTGACCCCTAGTTCTAGATTCTCCTACAGGAGGAACCATCCTCCCCCCAGCCACCCTGTTAATACCCCTCAGGATCTTCAGGGTTTCAAACAAGTCACCTCTTACTCTTCTAAACTCCAATGGATCCAAGCCTAACCTCTCCAATCTTTCATCATTGACAACCCACCCATTCTTGGTTTACGTCTAGTAAACGTTTTCAGAACTGCTTTTAATGATTTAAAGCTTTCCTTAAATATGGAGACTAATATTGTACACAGAGCTCCAGATGTGGTCTCACCAGTGTCCTGTCCAACTGAACCATAATCTCCCTACTTTTGTATTTGATTCCCCTCACAATAAGCAATAACATTCTATTTGTTAACATTCCTGTTAACTTGCTGTACCTGTGTCCTAGCCTTGTGTGATTCATGCATTAGGACACCCAGATTGATCTGCATCTCAGAGCTCTGCAAACTCACACCATTGAGATAATAAGTTCCTGTTTCATTCTTTCTGCCAAAATTCATATTTTCACATTTGCACACTCACTTAACCTATCTATGTCCCCTTGTAGCCTCCTTACGTCCTCTTCAAAACTTATCCCACTTATCTTTGTGTTGTCAGCAAACTTTGCAACAATACATTTGGTCCCTTCTTCCAAGTCATTTATATAAATTGTATAATGTTGAGGTCTGAGCACTGATTGCCGTAGCACACAACTTCTCACATCCTGCCCACCAGAAAAAAGACCCATTTATGCCAACACTGTTTCCTGTTAGCAAGCCGATCTTCAATCCATGCCAATATGTTACCCCTGCTACGACACCCTGGGCTAGTGCCCAGCACGTGTCCCAGAGTCACAACACAAGTGAATCAACCAATAATTCTTATAGAAATACCCAAAGTCTTTCGCCTTTTGCTGCCCAATAATCACATTCACCAGGTTTGTAAATGTAAACATGATTCCTATTTATTTATAACAAAAACTACCATGAAATATGCAGTAAATCCATCTGGTTAATGACAAGCTAATACCTAATACCTACTTTAACTTTCCCCACCCTCTACACACACATACAAGACAGGCAAACACAGAGGGGTGGAAAGGGGTAAAATGATAAGTGGAGGGAAGAAAGAATATTTGTTCCAGATGATGGATTTAGCGCTCTTTTCTTCACAGAAAGCTTGCAAATTTACCGGGACTTGGCTCCTGCCTCTGCAACTGGATCCTCAGTAAGAATAAACAACAACAATTCCTTCATGATTGTCCACAATACTGGGGCCCTGCAAGGCTGCATATTTAGCTATTCTGCTATACTCCCTATACATACATTTCTTTTGAAAAAAATATGTTTATTAAAGTTTTTTAACACAATTTTTCACCCTTACAAACAATACCCCCCCCCTGTAATAAAATAGAAAGAAAACGCACATAGCAAGATACATACATGGTAAAACGATATGTTACAGAGCTTTGTACACTGGCTCCCTCCCGTACATGCCAGTTTCCCAAATCTTTCATGTGTTCTCTTGCTCAAACAGCCCCTAGGCAAACCCCCCTTCCCCCTCCCTCCCTTCACCCCCCCACCCCCCGTCACAGGACACCCCCCCCGCCCAGGTTGCTGCTGCTGACCGACCTTCCTCTAACGCTCCGCGAGATAGTCTAGGAACGGTTGCCACCGCCTGTAGAACCCCTGCGCAGACCCTCTCAAGGCAAACTTTATCCTCTCCAGCTTAATGAACCCAGCCATGTCGTTTGTCCAGGCCTCCACGCTGGGGGGCTTCGCCTCCTTCCACGTTAGCAAGATCCTTCGTCGGGCTACTAGGGACGCAAAGGCCAGAATGCCGGCCTCTTTCGCCTCCTGCACTCCCGGCTCGTCCGCTACTCTAAATATTGCTAGCCCCCAGCTTGGCTTGACCCGGACTTTCACCACCTGAGATATTGTTCCCGCCACTCCTCTCCAGAACCTCTCCAGTGCCGGGCATGACCAAAACATATGGACATGGTTCGCCGGACTCCCTGAGCACCTTCCACATCTGTCCTCGACCCCAAAAAACCTACTCAACCTCACCCCCGTCAAGTGTGCTCTGTGAACCACCTTAAATTGTATCAGGCTGAGCCTGGCACAGGAGGAGGAGGAATTAACCCTACCTAGGGCATCAGCCCATAACCCCTCCTCAATCTCCTCCCCCAGCTCCTACTCCCATTTAACCTTCATCTCCTCTACCAACGCTTCCCCCTCTTCTTTCATCTCCTGGTATATTGCCGACACCTTGCCCTCCCCGACCCATACACTCGAGATCACCCTGTCTTGAATTTCCTGTGCCGGGTGCAATTGGAATTCCCTCACCTGTCGCCTCACAAACGCCCTCACCTGCATATATCTAAAAGCATTTCCCGGGGGTATCTCAAACTTCTCCTCTAGTGCCCCCAGGCTCGCAAACGCCCCATCAATAAACAGGTCCCCCATTCTTCTAATCCACGCCCGATGCCAGCTCTGAAACCCCCCGTCCATCCTCCCCGGGACAAACCGGTGGTTACCCATGATCGGGGACCACACCGAGGCTCCCATTGCATCCCTGTGCCATCACCACTGGCCCCAGATCTGTAGCGTTGCCGCCACCACCGGACTCCTGGTGTACTTTGACGGCGAGAGCGGCAGCGGTGCCGTCACCAGCGCCCCAGGCTCGTTCCTTTACAGGACGCCATCTCCAACCTCTTCCATGCTGCCCCCTCTCCCTCCATCACCCACTTACGGATCATCGCCACATTTGCTGCCCAGTAGTAGCTCCCTAGGTTCGGCAGCGCCAACCCTCCTTGGTCCCTACTGCGTTCCAGAAACCCTCTCCTTACCCTCGGGGTCTTATTCGCCCTCACAAATCCCATAATACTTCTGCCTACTCTCTTAAAAAAGGCCTTGGTGATCACGATGGGAAGGCACTGAAACACAAAAAGAAACCTCGGAAAGACCACCATTTTGACCGACTGCACTCTACCCGCTAGCGAGAGCGGTAACATGTCCCATCTTTTGAAGTCCTCCTCCATCTGCTCCACCAACCTCGTCCGATTCAGTTTATGTAGGGCCCCCCAACTCCTGGCTATCTGGATCCCCAGGTACCGAAAGCTCCCCTCCGCCCTCCTCAGCGGTAGCTCGCCTATCCCCCTTTCTTGGTTCCCTGCCTGTACTACGAAAAGCTCACTCTTCCCTACATTGAGCTTATAGCCTGAAAAATCCTCAAACTTCCTTCAAAGTTTGAGTTCCTCCACCATCCCCTCCACTGGATCCGCCACGTACAGCAACAGGTCATCCGCATAAAGCGACACTCGATGCTCCTCTCCCCCTCGGACCACCCCCCTCCATTTACTAGACTCCCTCAATGATATGGCCAAGGGTTCGATCGCCAATGCAAACAACAGGGGGGACAGGGGGCACCCCGCCTCGTCCCACGGTGCAGCCGAAAATACTCCGACCTCCGCCGATTCGTCACCACGCTCGCCACCGGGGCTCTATAAAGGAGCTTAACCCAACTAATAAACCCTCCCCTGAACCCAAACCTACGCAGCACTTCCCAAAGGTACTCCCACTCTACTCGGTCAAAGGCCTTCTCCGCGTCCATAGCTGCCACTATCTCCGCCTCTCCCTCCACCGATGGCATCATTATCACGTTTAAGAGCCGCCGTACATTGGTGTTTAGTTGCCTGCCCTTTACAAATCCCGTCTGGTCCTTGTGGATCACCCCCGGGACACAGTCCTCAATTCTCGTAGCCAGCACTTTTGCCAGCAACTTAGCATCCACGTTGAGGAGCGAGATCGGCCTGTACGATCCACATTGCAGTGGGTCCTTGTTCCGCTTTAGGATCAAAGAAATCGTCGCCTCCGACATTGTCGGGGGCAGGGTCCCTTCCTCCCTTGCCTCATTAAAGGTCCTCACTAGTAGCGGGGCCAACAGGTCTACGTACTTCCTGTAGAACTCCACCGGGACCCCATCTGGTCCCGGGGCCTTCCCTGCCTGCATACTCCCCAAACCAAACCCTTGCTCAGCTCCTCCAACCCAATTGGTGCCCCCAAACCAGCCACCTCTTGCTCCTCCACCCACGGGAATCTCAATTGGTCTAGGAATCGTCTCATCCCCTCTTCCCCCGCTGGGGGCTGGGATCTGTACAGCTCCTCATAGAAGGCCTTGAATGCCTCATTTATTTTTGATGCACTCCGGCTCCCCTTCCATCCTTGACCCCCTATTTCCCTCGCTGCCATCCTCTTACGGAGCTGGTGTGCCAGCATCCGACTCGCCTTCTCCCTATACTCGTAGGTTGCCCCCTGCGTCTTCCTCCACTGAGCCTCTGCCTTCCCTGTGGTCAACAGATCAAACTCCGTCTGGAGACATCGTCTTTCCCCAAGTAATCCCTCCTCAGGGGCCTCTGCATATCTCCTGTCCACTCTTAAAATCTCCCCCACTAACCTCTCCCTTTCCATGCCCTCTATCTTCTCCCTATGAGCCCTAATGGAGATTAGCTCTCCCCTGATCACCTCTTTCAGCGCCTCCCATACCACCCCCACCCGTACCTCCCCGTTGTCGTTGACCTCCAAATACCTTTCGATGCACCCCCTCATCCTCCCACACACCACATCATCTGCCAGCAGTCCCACATCCAACCGCCACAGCGGGCGTTGGTCCCTCTCCTCTCCTAACTCCAGTTCTACCCAGTATGATCTGAAACGGCTATGGCCGAATACTCCGTTCCCTGCACATTCGGGATCAGCGCCCTGCCCAGAACAAAAAAATCTATCCGGGAGTAGGCTTTGTGGACGTGGGCAGAAAAAGAAACTTCCCTGGCCTGCGGCCTGGCAAACCTCCACGGGTCCACTCCCCCCATCTGATCCATAAACCCCCTAAGCACCTTGGCCGCCGCCGGCCTCTTTCCAGTCCTCGATCTGGAGCGATCCAGTGCTGGATCCAACACCATATTGAAATCACCACCCATTATCAGGCCTCCTACCTCCAGGTCCGGAATGCGCCCCAACATGCGCTTCATGAATCCGGCATCATCCCAGTTCGGGGCGTATACGTTTACCAATACCACCCACATCCCCTGCAACTTACCGCTCACCATCACATATTGCCCTCCGTTGTCCACTACGATATTCTTGGCCTCAAACGACACCCGCTTCCACACCAATATTGCCACCCCTCTATTCGGGGCGTCTAGCCCTGAATGGAATACCTGTCCTACCCACCCCTTTCTTAAACTGACCTGATCCGCCACCTTCAAATGTGTCTCTTGGAGCATGACCACGTCTGCCTTCAGTGCGCGAACACTCGGGCCCTTTTTACCGGCCATTCAGGCCCCTCACATTCCACGTTATCAGCCGGATTGGGGGTCCCACCACCCCGGATTGGGGGTCCCACCACCCTGCCGACTAGCCATCTCCTTTTCTTGGCCAGTCCTGTGTCCAAGCCTCCCTCACCCTCCGGTCCCCCAGCCGGGAGACTCCCGCCCCGACCACCTCTTCTGTGTCCCATTCCCCTTCGGCCAGTGCAGCAGCAACCCTCCCCCCCTCCTCCCCCCCACCCCCCCCCCCCCCACCCCCTACCCCCCCACCCCCGCTAGACCCGTGTCTAGCTTTTTTGCTCCCCCCATATCACTCCCGTAAGTCATCTGACACCTGCTGACCCCGGCTTCCCCCGCCGTCCCATTGACCTCCCCGTGTGGGAATCTCCCAATCAGTGTGCGTTCCTCCATTCTCCCTCCCGCCCTTTCTTCCCTAGCACGGGAAAAAAAACCCGCGCTTTCCTAAGCCTACCCCGCCCCCTCTGGTGCAGCTCCTGCCTTGTCTCTTTTCCCCCATCGCAATCCCCCTCTCTCCCCCAGCCCATGTAACATTTCCTGCGCGTGCTTAACACCCTATATACAACAATCATCAAACATCAAACATCCCCCCCACCCTCACAAACCCTCAGTTTGAGTCCAACTTTTCGGTTTGAATAAAGGTCCACGCCTCTTCAGGCGTTTCGAAATAATGGTGCTGATCCTTGTATGTGACCCACAATCGCGCTGGCTGCAGCATTCCGAATCTCACTCCTTTCCGGTGCAAAATCGCCTTGGCCCGGTTGAAACCCGCTCTCCTCTTTGCAACCTCTGTGCTCCAGTCCGGGTATATTCGATCTCCGCATTGTCCCATCTGCTGCTCCGCTCCTTCTTGGCCCATTTCAAGACCCTCTCTCTGTGTGAAACAGTGAAACCCCACCTCAATCGCCCTTGGCAGCTCGTTAGCCTTGGGCCTCCTCGCCAGCACCCGGTGTGCCCCATCCACCTCTAGAGGCCACGAAGGGGCCTCCGCGCCCATCATCGCCTCGAGCATCGTGCTAGCATATGCCCCGGCATCGGCCCCCTCCACTCCTTCAGGGAGACCCAGGATCCGCAGATTCTTTCTCCTCGACCTGTTCTCCAGGTCTTCGAATCTTCCCGCCCACGAGTGCAGCGCCTCGTGCTCCTCCACTATCACCGCCAGGCCCAGGATCTCGTCCTCATTCTCACTGACTTTTTTCTGTACCTCCTGTATCTTTACCTCGTGGGACTTCTGGGTCATCCCTAGTCCTTCAATCGCCGACAACATAGGCGCCAGCATCTCCTTCCGCAGCTCCTCGAAGCAGCGCTTGATGAAATCTTGCAGCTCCGGCCCGCATTCCGCTTTGTCCCCAGCCACCGCCATTTTGCTTTTTTTCCCTCGCTTCTCCCGCTGCTCCAATGCCGTTTTTTTGGCCGTTTCACTTCTGGTCCGGTCCATAAAAGGTGAAGGGGACCTTGCTCTTCCCTTCCCCACGGATCGTCGTCAAAAAAATTCCCGTTGGGGCTCCTCTAAAGTTCCCGAAAGTCCGTGATAGCGGGAGCTGCCGAATCGTGCGGCTTAGCTCCGCATAGCCGCAACCGGAAGTCCTCCCTATACATACATGACTGTGTGGCAAAATGTGGCTCCACACTCCATCTCCAGGTTTGCTGATGTCACAACCGTAGTGGGTCGGATCTCGAACAATGATGAGTCAAAGTACAGGAGGGAGATAGAAAACCTAGTTGCATGGTGTAACAACAATAATCTCTCCTGCAATGTCAGCAAAACTAAAGAGCCGGCCATTGACTTCAGGAAGCAAAGTATCGTACACACCCCTGCCTGCATCAATGGGCTGAGGTGGAGATGGTTGACAGCTTCAAATTCCGAGGTGTGCACATCACCAACAATCTGTCCTGGTTCACCCACATCGACATTATGACCAAGAAAGCACAGCGCCTATACTTCCTCAGGAAACTAAGGAAATTCGGCATGTTTACAGTGACCCTTACCAATTTTTTACAGATGCACCATAGAAAGCATCCTATCTGGCTGCATAGCAACTACTTGGCCCAAGACTGTAAGAAACTTCAGAGAGTCATGAACACCACCCAGTCCATAATGCGAACCTGCCTTCCATCCATTGACTGTCGACACCTCCCGTGGCCTTGGGAAAACTGGCAGCATAATCAAAGACCCCTCCCACCTGGATTATTCTCTCTTCCAACTACTTCCATTGGGCAGGAGATACAAAGGTCTGAGAACACGCAATAACAGGTTCAAAAACAGCTTCTTCCCCGCTATCGCCAGACTCCTGAATGACTCTCTTATGGACTGAATTGATCTCTTCACATATCTTCTCCACTGAGAACACTGCATATGCTTTACCTGATGCCTGTGTCTACATTGTGCATCTTTTGGGCTGGTTTAATACAGTGGGCTAAACATCTTGCTTGTAATGCAGAACAATGCCAGCAGCGCGGGTTCAATTCCTGTACGGGCCTCCCCGAACAGGCACCGGAATGTGGCGACTAGGGGGCTTTTCACAGTAACTTCATTGACAATACTTGTGACAATAAGCTATTATTATTATGTATGTACTGTGTTTTTCATGTATAGACTGATCTGTCTGAACTGTACACAGAACAATACTTTACACTGTACCTCGGTGCAGGTACATATTATAAAACAAATCCAAATAAAGTCTTTGGTTTGCAGCCTGTAAAATCTTTGTAAATTAATTCATTCAAGTTTTCTGTCGTATAGAAATGCATTACTCACAGCTTTTTCTGAAGAGGCACTTTGCTTCACATCAAACTTTACTTTCAGTTTGTGGTTTCTCTTCAGGCCTCTGTAGCCTCCTGAACTTAGGCCCCCACAGGCTTTCAGGAGGGAGTGTCGGCCCTCACAGTAGCTGGATCTTTGTAGGAATAGTCAGCTGGAAAGCTTTGTGTGCTGCCAGAAACAAAACTGAAACCAAACCCAAACGTTGGAACTCTGAAAAACATCCCCGTAGGATAGGATCTAATTGCCGCCTGTTATCGGGCAGAGTACAGCACTTTGGACCAATTAATTGGCCACCAGCGAAATCAATCAAACCGAGTCCTCACCCATCTCTCAGTTACTGACACCGGCCAGTCTGCAGCTTCTGTTTAAAGAAGCACAGCCTTCCGGATTCTTCCTACTTGAATTAAAGATACAGGTTTCTTCCCTTAAAGTGATCCATTAATCATCCGTGGATCAAAAATGTAATTGCAAAGATAAAATAAAGGAGAAATAAGGGAACAAACAGGAAACTCTGACATGAAATAATTCCTCCATTAGTCTCTGACTCTGGACATCACGTGAACTAATATTAATTTCTATGTTTCTCGTCCTATTACTATCTATAGTTGTAAAACTCCTTTTTATATCGCCCCCTGAGTGTATATGTGTGTGTATGTGTGCGTATATAGCGGTGTGGGAAGTTGCAAACACTCCTCCCTGGGTTTTCAGTTTTCAATAAACTAACCTTTTGAGTGAATCATAATGCAAGTTTGCTGAGGGTAACTATTAAATTGGACCTCAAGGATTTGGGAAAACATGTCACCACGTAGTTTAAAAATAATTCAAAACACCTTCTACTTACGGATGCGACATGAGATGAAGTAACTACATTTGCCTCTCTCCTGTCCATAACACTATTAATATTCCTGAAAACTTTAAACACCCTGACTAAATCTTATCTTCTCTGCCCCAGCTTTTCTAGTCTCTCTCTGTAGCACACATGCATACACAAACAGACAGACACACACACACAAATAGACGCACCAACACATGCATGTACACAAATGCACGCACAGATACACATAGATGCACACACACATATATCCACACAGACACACACACACAGATGCATGCACACGAGATACATGCACACAGACACACGCACACATACGGACACAAACATGCACACACAGATGCACGCATGCATACACACAGATGTGCACACACACACTCACATAATAATCGCACATACACAGACGCACGCGCACACACACAGATACACTCACACATTCACAGATGCACATACATACAGATGCATGCACACACAGACACATGCACATGCACACAGGTGCTTACACAGATACATGCACACACAAATGTGCACATACTCGCACTCGCACTACACTCACACAAATGCAGACGCACAGACACACATACACACGCAGATGCACGCATACACAGATGCCTGCACACACAAACACACGGACAGACATATGCACACATGCACAGGTGCATGCAGACACATGCACACACACACAGATGCATGCAAGAACACACATACACAGACTCATGCACACACACACGCCAACACATGCACACAAACAATGCATGCACACACACATACACACACACACAGATGCGCACATACACATGCACTTGCACATACACACTCACACACATACACATGCCTTTTTCCTATAGACTTGCAAATAAATCTGCCTCCACCACAGTATCAACCAGCTAATTCTTGAACACCTCTATCAAACCTTCTCTCATCCTTTGCTTCTCTAAAGAGCAGCTTCTCCAATACATCCACAGAGCTCATTCTTGGAACCATTCTCATAAATCTTATTGCATCCTCACTAAAGCTTTCACATCCTCTCATGGGTGTTGCCCAGAGCTGGACAAAGTAAAAGTTTCAAAGAATTTCCTTGATTTTCATATAATTTACAGTGCAGAAGGAAGCCATTCGGCCCATCGAGTCTGCACCTTGGAAAGAGCACCCTACCCAAGGTCCACACCTCCACCCTATCCCCACAACCCAGCAACCCCACCCAACTCTAAGGGCAATTTTGGACACGATGGGCAATTTAGCATGGCCAATCCACCTAACCCGCACATCTTTAGACTGTGGGAGGAAACCGGAGCACCCGGAGGAAACCCACGCACACACGGGGAGAACATGCAGACTCCACACAGACAGTGACCCAAGCCGGGAATCGAACCTGGGACCCTGGAGCTGTGAAGCAATTGTGATATCCACAATGCTACCGTGCTGCCCTAATAATAACCTTTTATTGTCACAAGTGTGAGGTCACTGTGAAAAGCCCCTAGTTGCCACATTCCGGCGCCTGTTCGGATAAGCTGGCACGGGAATCGAACCCGCGCTGCTGACCTTGTTCTGCATCACAAACCAGCTATCTAGCCCACTGAGCTAAACCAGCCCTTTTGTAGAAGGACAACGATTACCTAATTTATTTTAGAAACCTTACTAGTTTGTCCTGTCAATGTTGATTGCTGATCTGTGTGTCTATCTTGGCATAGGTAGGTCTGTTTCTACACCCCCTGTAATATTTTCTTATTCCGTGAGAAAGACTTTGCAGTTGACAGATCTACCCTGCCCTATTAAACCTGTCTTATGTTGCAAGTTGCAGAATGTCATTGCCAGGAGCTGTTAAGACTTGTGCATACTCGGACCTTCTTTACCCTGACTGGTAACTTTTAGAAACAAGTATGCAGGAAAAGAAATACTGGATGAAGGGAAAAGGGGAGAATGAATCTAAATAAACCTATCTTCCTTGCTACAGCCTTGGTCCAAACATGGATAGAAAAGCTGAAATTAAGGGGTGAGGTGAGAGAGGCTGCCCTTTGTTTGACCGAATGTGGCATCAAGCAGCCCTAGCAGAGCTGGAGTCAATGTGAATCAGAGAAAACTCCACTAGTTGGGCTCATACCGAGCACAGAGGAAGATGGTTGTGGCTGTTAAATGTCAATCATCTCTGTCCCAGACTCTGCAGGAGTTTGTCAGGGTAGTGTCCTAGGCCCAACCATCTTCAGCTGCTTCACCAATGACCATTCTTCCATCATAAGGTCAGAAGTGGGGATGTTTGCTGATGACTGCACAATGTGCAGCACCAGTACACGACTCCTCAGATATTGAAGCAGTCCATGTCCAACTTCAGCAAGGCGTGGGCAAACTGGACATCTTACCCCTTGGCAGGACAGGGACTGATGTCCTTGGGAGGGATGGGTGGGGGGGGGGGGGGGTCCTTGGGGAGGGTTTAAACTAATATGGCAGAGAGATGTTGTAGGCTGTTGTAGGCTGCAAAGAGACATTGATAGGATGCAGAGCTGGGCCGAAAAATGGCAGATAGAGTTTAACCCTGATAAGTGCGAGGTGATTCATTTTGGTGGGACAAATGTGAATGCAGGGTCAACGGCAGGGTTCTGAGGAATGTGGAGGAACAGAGAGATCTTGGGGTTCGTGTCCACAGATCTTTGAAGGTTACCACTCAGGTGGATAGAGCTGTGAAGAAGGCTTATAGTGTGTTAGGGTTTATTAACAGGGGGCTTGAGTTTAAGAGTCGTGGGGTTATGCTGCAACTATACATGACCCTGGTGAGACCACATTTGGAGCATTTTGTGCAGTTCTAGTCACCTCATTATAGGAAGGATGTGGAAGCATTGGAAAGGGTGCAGAGGAGATTTACCAGGAAGCTGCCTGGTTTGCAGGATAGGTCTTATGAGGAAAGGTTGAGGGAGCTAGGGCTTTTCTCTTTGGAGCGGAGGAGGTTTATAAGATAATGAGGGGGATAGATAGATAGGCAAACTGGACATGTTACCCCTTGGCAGTACCGGGACTGATGTCCTTGGGAGGGAGGGGTGGGGGGGGTGGGAGTGGCATGGGGGGGGGGGGGGGTTCACTGGGAGGGTTTAAACTAATATGGCAGAGAGATGGGCATCTCTGACAGGATTCAGAGCTGGGGGAAATCAAGAACAAGAGAAAAACACAGAAAGGGGAATGAGAAAAGTGATAGGCAGAGAAACGAAGGGTCCAGTATCAGATAATGACACTGTAAAAAATAGTAGGGACCAGTCATGGAATGTTAAAAGGACTAGCCATAAGGTTTTGTACCTGAATGCTTGGAGCATTCAAACCAAAATGGATGAATTTGTTGTGCAGATAGATGTAAAGGCATGTGATATAGTTGGGATTACAGAGACATGACACCAAGGTGACCAAGGATGGGAACTAAACGTTGAGAGCACAGACGATGTTGAATCTGTATGGGTTGAGTTAAGAAACACCAAGGGGGAAAAAACATTTGTTGGGTTGGTGTACAGACCATCAAACTGCAGTGGTAATGTTTGGAATCGAGTTAGACAGGAAATCAGAGATGCGTATGTTAAAGGAACATCTGTGATTATAGGTGACTTTAATCTGCATATAGATTGCGTGAGTCAAATTAGTTACGGTACAGTAGAGGAGGAATTTCTGGAATGCGTACGGGATGGTTTTCTGGACCAGTATATTAAGGAACCAGCAAGGGAACAGACCATCTTGGACTGGGTGTTGTGCAATGAGAAAGGATAAGTTAGACCATAAGACCAGAAGACGTAGGAGTGGAAGTAAGGCCATTCGGCCCATCGAGTCCACTCCACCATTCAATCATGGCTGATTTCAACTCCATTTACCCGCTCTCTCTCCATAGCCCTTAATTCCTCGAGAAATCAAGAATTTATCAACTTCTGTCTTAAAGACACTCAACGTCCCGGCCTCCACCGCCCTCTGTGGCAATGCATTCCACAGACCCACCACTCTCTGGCTGAAGAAATTTCTCCTCATCTCTGTTCTAAAGTGACTCCATTTTATTCTAAGGCTGTGACCCCGGGTCCTAGTCTCCCCTGCTAATGGAAACAACTTCCCTACATCCACCCTATCTAAGCCATTCATTATCTTGTAAGTTTCTATTAGATCTCCCCTCAACCTCCTAAACTCCAATGAATATAATCCCAGGATCCTCAGATGTTCATCGTATGTTAGGCCTACCATTCCTGGGATCATCCGTGTGACTCTCCGCTGGACCCGCTCTAGTGCCAGTATGTCCTTCCTGAGGTGTGGGGCCCAAAATTGCTCACAGTATTCTAAATGGGGCCTAACTAATGCTTTATAAAGCTTCAGAAGTGCATCCCTGCTTTTATATCCCAAGCCTCTTGAGACGAATGACAATGAGGTACCCTCAATAATGATGCTTAGAGATTAAACTGGAAAGAAGGCTTTATTAGGCTAATAACTATGCTACAGATTTGGACGAGAGCTGACTGCTATACAGACCATGAGGCAGGCCTTTATGTATGGCTCCCAGATGGGCGGAGCCAGAGGCGGAGTCCCCAGGGTTCCAAGCCTGGTCTTAAAGGGGACATCACCTTACATGATGATAAGGCAGTAACCGTTCATCACATTCACCCCCTGTTTAAAAAGGAGTCCGGCGGGGGTGAAGTGCCACCATAGGTCCATCCGTCTCGGCGGCCGGATCGTCCTCCTCGATCTCCTCAGTTCGGGCGGTGGTGCGGCGAGCATGGACGTCCCGGTTGAGGGCACATCCGGGAGCACAGCGGTCGGAGCTTCGGTCCGGGTCGGGGCAGAGGAACTAGGCAGGGCCGGGGGTAGCGGAGCCGGCGCCGGCGGGGTGTGCAAGGGGGGGCGCACGGTAGGAGCTCACCAACGGGTGGTAGGTGAGCACGGAAGGGGGTGTGTTGTAGGGGGCGACGGGTCCTGCAGGGGAGCGGCGCGGGAAGGGGCGTCTGTGGTGGAGGATCCAGCAGGCGCCAGATCCCGGAGGGAAACCGGATCTTGTCTGCCGTCGGAGTACTCCACGTAGGCGTAACTGGGGTTGGCGTGGAGCAGTCGGACCTTTTCAACTAGGGGGTCCGTTTATTGGCTCCTCACGTGCCTCCGGAGAAGAACAGGTCCCGGAGCCGTCAGCCAAGGTGGAAGCGAGACCCCAGAGGTAGACTTCCTGGGGAAGAGAAACAATCGCTCATGAGGGGTCTCATTTGTGGCCGTGCAGAGGAGTGACCTAATGGAGTGTAGGGCATCGGGTAGGACCTCATGCCAGCGGGTGGTTGGGAGATTTCTCGACCGCAGGGCCAGAAGGACAGCCTTCCACACGGTCGCGTTCTCCCTCTCCACCTGCCCGTTTCCCCATGGGTTATAGCTGGCCGTTCTGTTCGAGGCGATGCCTTTGCTGAGCCGATACTGACGCAGTTCATCGCTCATGAACGATGTACCCCGGTCGCTGTGGATATAAGCAGGGAAACCAAACAGGGTGAAGATGCTGTGCAGTGCCTTAATCACCGTGGCTGAGGTCATGTCGGTGCAGTTAATGGCGAATGGGAAACGGGAGAACTCATCGATCACGGTGAGGAAATAGGCATAACGGTTGGTGGACGGGAGGGGCCCCTTGAAGTCCACGCTCAGCGCTCAAAGGGGCCCGAGGCCTTCACGAGCCGAACCTTGTCTGGCCGATAGAAGTGCGGTTTGCACTCCGCACAGACCTGGCAGGCCCTGACCATGGCCTTGACCTCCTTGGTTGAGTAAGGTAGGTTTCGGGACTTGATGAAATGGACGAGCCAGGTAACCCCCGGGTGGCAGAGGTCATTGTGGATGGCTTGCAGGCGGTCCTCCTGCGCGTTGGCGCATGTGCCGCGGGACAGGGCATCTAGGGGCTCGTTGAGCTCCCCTGGACGATACTTGATATCGTACGAGTAGGTGGAGAGTTCGATCCTCCACCTCAAAATTTTATCGTTTTTTATTTTGCCCCGTTGCGTGTTATCGAACATATAGGCGACCGACCGTTGGTCGTTGACGAGGGTAAACCTCCTACCGGCGAGGTAGTGTCTCCAGCACCGCACAGCCTCCACAATGGCTTGTGCCTCCTTTTCGACTGCAGAGTGTCGAATCTCGGAGGCGGTGAGGGTTCGGGAGAAGAACGCTACTGGTCTGCCTCCTTGATTGAGGGTAGCAGCCAGGGCGATGTCTGATGCATCGCTCTCTACCTGGAAAGGGATGGTTTCGTCCACCGTGTGCATGGCGGCCTTGATGATGTCGGCCTTGATGCGGTTGAAGGCCGATTGAGCCTCAGCCGAGAGGGGAAAAGTGGTGGTCTTTAGGAGTGGGCGGGCTTTGTCCGCATACTTGGGGACCCACTGGGCGTAATAGGAGAAAAGCCCCAAGCATCGTTTGAGGGCCTTGAGGCTGCGGGGGAGAGGGAGTTCCTTAAGGGGGCGCATGCAGGCGGGGTCGGGACCTAGGACCCCGTCTTCCACGACATAGCCGAGGATGGCCAGCCGGGTGGTGTGGAAAACGCATTTGCCCTCGTTATAGGTCAGGTTAAGGGCTCGGGCGGTCTGGAGGAACTTTTTGAGGTTAGCGTCATGGTCCTGCTGATCATGGCCATAGATGGTGACATTGTCCAAGTACGGGTATGTAGCCCGCAAACCGTACTGGTCCACCATTTGGTCCATCGCCCTTTGAAAGACGGAGACCCCATTTGTGACACCAAAGGGGACCCTGAGGAAGTGGAAGAGCCGGCCGGCTGCTTCGAAGGCAGTATAGAGGCGGTCTTTTGGTCGGATGGGGAGCTGGTGGTAGGCAGATTTGAGGTTGACCGTGGAAAAGACTCGGTATTGGGCGATCCGATTTACCATTTCCGCGATGCGAGGAAGGGGGTATGCATCAAGCTGCGTGAATCGGTTTATGGTCTGGCTATAATCCATGACCATCCGTTTCTTCTCCCCAGACCGGACTACCACCACTTGCGCTCTCCAAGGGCTGTTGCTAGCCTCGATGACCACCTCTCCCAGTAAACGCTGGACCTCTGACTTGATAAAAGCCATATCTTGGGCACTGTAGCACCGGCTCCTGGTGGCGACGGGCTTACAGTCGGGAGTGAGGTTAGCGAATAGCGAGGGGGGAGCGACTTTCAGTGTCGCAAGGCAGCACACCGTGAGGGGGGGCAAGGGTCCGCCGAACTTCAGTGTCAGGCTTCGGTGGCTGCACTGGAAATCCAGTCCGAGCAGCAGGGGGGCACAGAGGTGAGGGAGGATATAAAATTTGAAACGGGTGTATTTGGCACCCTGGATCGAGAGATCCGCAATACAGTACCCCGTGAGTTGTACCGAGTGGGACCCAGATGCGAGGGCTATGGTTTGGGATGTGGGATGGGTGCGTAGGGAGCAGCGCCTTACCGTTTCAGGGTGGATAAAGCTCTCCGTGCTCCCGGAGTCGAAGAGGCATGCAGTGTCGTGCCCGTTGACCTGGACCTGCATCATGGGGTTCTGCAGGTGTTTTGGCCGAGTTTGATCGAGGGTGATCGCACCCAGTCGCGGGTAGTCGGAGTCGTAAAATGGCCGCTGCCGTTGGTCGCACGTGTCGGGTCGAGAAGATGGCCGCCGACCAGATGGCCGCTCCCATGATTCGCACGAGGCTGATGACGCGTCAGAAGAGGACGTGTCGGGTCGGTGCGCAGCAGCATTGCGAGGCCTACGGGCCTGAGAGCCTGATTTTCGGGCCGGCTGTTCTTTGTTTTTCTGGCCCCTAGGTCTGGCCAGGCAGACCCTCGCACAGTGCCCTTTCTTCCCGCAGTCGCTGCAGATCGCGGAGCGGGCTGGGCAGCGTGGGCGTGGGTGCTGGTCCTGCCCGCAGAAGTAGCAAGGTGTGCCCCCATGGTGAGCGGGTCGCCGCGTGGCGCAGGCCTATACTACGGGCGAGTCTGAGGAAGTCCGGGGGGGGGCTGGCAGAGTCCGCGGGGTACGTACCCAAGTTATGTCGGGCCACCTCCAGCGAGGAGGCGAGCGTTAGCGTCTCCTGGAGGTCTTTTGCCCCGTTTTCGAGCAGTCGCTGCCGGATGTAGGTCGAGCGGATGCCGGACACAAAAGAATCTCTGATGTGCAGGTTCATATGGACTTCCCCTGTCACATCCTGATGGTCACAGTCCCTGGCCAGTGCGGTGAGTTTCTCAACAAACTCGTCGAGCGATTCCCCCGAGCGCTGCCGGGGGAGAGAGCAGGTAGAGAGCAGATGCCGGATGTGCACCTCATTGACGGGTTTGACAAACCGCTTGCGGAGCAACTCAATCGCTTCCTCATAACTCGTCGCCTTTTCGAGCGTGGCGGAGATTCTGTGACTCACCCGGGCGTGGAGTAGACGCAGCTTGCATGGCCCCAGGATGGGAGTCTCTGCGGAGTCCAGGTAGGCCTCGAAGCACCGCAGCAAGTAATTAAAAATTTCCTTTGCCTCCGGCGTTCGTGCTTCCAGATTGAGCTTCTCTGGTTTTAGGCCTGCGTCCATCCTGAATCTAGTTTAGCCTAATAAATTGAGGTACCCTCAATAATGATGCTTAGAGATTAAACTGTAAAGAAGGCTTTATTAGGCTAATAACTATGCTACAGATTTGGACGAGAGCTGACTGCTATACAGACCATGAGGCAGGCCTTTATGTATGGCTCCCAGATGGGCGGAGCCAGAGGCGGAGTCCCCAGGGTTCCAAGCCTGGTCTTAAAGGGGACATCACCTTACATGATGATAAGGCAGTAACTGTTCATCACAGACAACATTGCATTTGCTTTCTTAATTACGGACTCAACCTGCAAGTTTACCTTTAGAGAATCCTGGACTAGGACTCCCAAGTCCCTTTGCACTTCAGCATTATGAATTTTGTCACCGTTTAGAAAATAGTCCACGCCTCTATTCTTTTTTCCAAAGTGCAAGACCTCGCAGTTGCCCACGTTGAATTTCATCAGCCATTTCTTGGACCACTCTCCTAAACTGTCTAAATCTTCCTGAAGCCTCCCCACCTCCTCCATACTACCTGCCCCTCCACCTTTGGGAAAGAGTGACCATAATATGATGGGACTGGGAAATATTACTGAAAGGAAGAACAGTGGACAGGCAATGGCACGCATTCAAAGAACGAATGGGTGAACTCCAAAAGTTCTTTGTTCCTATTTAGCGCAAGAGTAGAAAGGAAACCATGGCCAAACCATGGCTTACAAGGGAAATTAGAGATAGTATTAGGTTTAAAGAAGAGGCATACAAGTTAGCAAGAAAATGCAATAGACCTGAGGCTTGGGAACAGATTAAAATTCAGTTTAAAGGCAGATTGATTAAGGAGGTGAAAATACAATATGAAAGTAAGCTCGAGGGGAACATAAAAACTGACCGTAAATGTTTCTATAGGTATGTAAAGAGAAAAAGATTGATTAAAATGAATGTAATACAGTCAGAAACGGGAGAATTCATAACGGGGAATGAAGAAATGGCTGAGGAACTAAATTTAGACTTTGCTTCTGTGTTCACAAAGGAAGACATGAATACTGTACCGGAAGTTCTGAGAAACTCAAGTTTTATTGAGGAGCTGAAGGAAATTTGTATTAGTAGAGAAATAGTTTTAGGGAAATTAATGGGATTGAAGGCAGGTACATCTCCAGGGCTTGATAATCTCCCTAATTACCCTTGAACTGGTTTTGCTAGTCTTTTCAGAGGACAGTTTAAATCAACCGCTTTGCTTTGGGTCTGGAATCACACGTAGGCCAGGCCAGACGGCAGATTTCCTTCCTTCAAGGACATTAGTGAACCAGATGGATTTTTACAACAACCATCTTCATGGTCGTCATTAGACTTTTAATTCCAGCATTTCATTGAGTTCAAATTTCACCATCTGCTATGGTGGGATTGGAACCTGGGTCCCCAGAGCATTACCCAGGGTCCCTGGATTACTAGTCCAGTGACAATACCCCTGTGCTACCACCTCCTCTGTATGTAGGCCAGAGCAGGTAAGGATGGCAGATTTCCTGCCCTAAAGGACATTAATGGGACATTAGTCAACCAGATGTGGTTTAACAACAATCGATGAAGGTTTTGTTTCATGGTCATCATTGGACTTTTAATTCCAGATTGATTTGAACCTGTGTTCCCAGAGCTTTACCCTTGTTCTTTAGATTACTAGTCCAGTGACAATGCCACTACATCACTGCCACCCACCATATATACATTTAAATGTATATGCATGTGCACAAAGACATACTTAGACATTTATACACTAACAAAGCTATATAACAGTAGTTTCCTCTGCAAAGTGTTCATTACAGGACCTCACAATTGATAAAATGGATTCTATCCAACATATTCCTCTGGTGAAATATTAATGGGCATAGTCTGCCGTTAAAACTAGCCTCTATACTGCTCAGATTACATTACCTGGGCACCAGCTCAAGACCTTGACAGTCTCTGCCATCTAATCCTAAATCTTCAATAACTGAGGAAACTATTATAATCAAAACTATTTGTAACATTAAAGATAAAATCAGGGTTATGGAAAGCACATTAATGAAGTACATGGATTGAGAAAGAAAAGTTGATCAGTGGGGTTAGAAGTGGATTTTAGTAATCAGCTATATTTTGGAAGACAAACGTTTAGACAAGGAAAAAAGCGACGTGGCTTATATATGGTTTATAATGTATACAGGCCCAGACCTCTGAATGCATATATGTCATTTACGTGATCCTCTCTCTACATATATATATATAATATAGATATTTCTTGCACTCTCATACTAATCAATAAGAACAGACAATCTACTGTAATGTACGATAAGACAATTACTGAGCTGTGATATTTATTGAGACGCTGATCTCACTAATTGTTTTATTTTATATGATATTGTGTTTTGTTTCCTGTATCAGATAACCGGTGCTCTGTGTGAGAATGGGCTACCCGGGAGTATATACACGGAAATTAGGAATCATTTCTGGATCTATCAATAACGTGACATTTTTTGAAACTATAAACATCAGTGTTTTCTACAATCCATCACCAGTCCTGCAGGTCACATTTTTCCAATGCTTGTAATTATGCTTTTTCTAATCATGGTTTTGTCCAAAAAGATATATAATTGATTATACAAAAGGGGGCCGGTGAATTGGGGTTTGGTGGGATGCAGATTGTGTGAGACTCATGTGGCCCAGGGCTGATTCTCGGGTAAACCTTTTGTCCCCAGTGTCAGGAGTGAATATGTGAGTGCAAAGAACAGTACAGCACAGGAACTGGCCCTTCGGCCCTCCAAGCCTGCACCGAGTAGAGGCGGGGATGGGACAGAAAGATATGTTGTGCTGCCTAATTAGACCACACAGTCAGCGGTTTACGACGCGATTGAGGATGGGAAGTGGCACAGAGGTTAGCACTGCTGCCTCACAGTACCAGGGACCCGGGTTCAATTCCAGCCTTGGGTGACTGTTTGGAATTTGCACTTTCTCTCTGTGTCTGCATGGATTTCCTCTGGCTGCTCAGGTATCCTCCCACAGTCCAAAGATGCTTATGGTGGATTGAGAATGATAAATTGTCCTTTAGTTTCCAGGAATGTGCAGGTTAGGTTACGGAGATAGATGGGTACTGTGCTCTTTCAGTGAGTTGGTGCAGACTTAATGGACTGAATGGCCTCCTTCTGCACTGTAGGGATTCTATTATTTGTGATGGGTGCTGGAACTCACTTACGCATGCAGACTTACACAACACACAGAATACTTCATGCAATTTATTTAAAATATGGATATGTGCAGGCCCATATCTATCTGGGCTCGCACCCATACATAGAACATAGAACATTATAGCGCAGTGCAGGCCCTTCGGCCCTCGATGTTGCGCCGACCTGTGAAACCACTCTAAAGCCCATCTACACTATTCCCTTATCGTCCATATGTCTATCAAATGACATTTTCTAAGTATATGTGTACTGGCTGTTCAGCTATCACTCGACCACAGATTATACATTTATCATTGAAATAAAATTTTTAAATATACATATATCTAAAAGATATATCCATGAGATCAAGGCTGGTGGATTATTTAATCTAATTTTATATTTAAATTATACATATATATAGATAGATAGTAAATCATACACAGGATGACACATTGCTTATTTTGTGTTTATAAATTAATGATTTACATTTTATATATGGAACAGCCTTAACCTTGTGCAATATATTTCATGTTTGTTCAATAACTATTACAATATATTTGTGCTCACTATATTTCTTGCTGTGAATGATTGTGAATAAATGTAGATTTATTTCCAGAATTATGGTGGTGGATTGAGAACTGTTTGGAATCTATTGCTATATTCCGGGTTACTTTTGACAGAATAATGCACGGTCCTCTGGTGCAGACACCAGACAGATTAAGCAGCAGTTAAATCCTTAATTGATGGGTTTTAATGAGCCCAATGGGTCAAACTCTGATTTTAAAAGCCTGTGGATTGCAGGGATTGAATGCGTGTTCATATTTCAGCTTCGAAATAGAATCTCTTCACACGGGATTGCATTTAATCTCTCCGTGTTCAAATGACATCAGTCAGGGCAATCAATTGGTCGTTTTAAAGAACCATTTTTTATGAAGAGATTTGCAGTAACACAGCGCCATTCACCTACTTCAGGACACCTCAGGGCGCTTTACAGCCACATTCTGGCTGTTGTAAAAGGAGCTCTCCGCAGCCAATGTTCACAGCAAACCCCCATTGTGACCACGATAAGAAAATTTACTGTAATTAGTGAGGTTGATTGAGGGGTAAATACGGGTTTATGGCTCTGTGCGGAGAAGCAGGATATCCTTGTGACCCTGCTCCTGAGCCTGTCCAAACTTGCCAACGACAGGTCCAGGCAGCGGGCCATCGAGGAGGTCAGCTGACTGACTGCCCTCTACCGTGGCAACATTTGCAGCTGGGTGTCCCTGGAGAGGAGCATCGGTGCCCATGGACACCATCGAGACCTTCCATGGCCGCTGGGTGCCAGAGGGTCTGGGGCACATTATTGGCCCCTTCAATCACATTTTGGTTTGATGTTTTTAAGCTTCATCTGTGATTTGTTTTTTATTTAAGGCCGTTTCCATTTAAGGGACTGTCCCTTTAATTTGTCCCTCAGTCGATTTGATTTTGTTTATTTGATTATTTATGTTGAACAATATAGTTGGAGAGCTCCCCCTACTTTTCTTCAAGATGTGCTGTGAAATTGTCTTTTTACATCCACCTGGGAACACCTTGTGGTCTTGGTTTGAGCGCTCCCACAAAAGACAGCACCGTAAACAGTTCAGCACTCCCTCAGTCAGCACCGAACTGCCAGCTCTAGCTCTTTAAAACAATCATTCATGGGATGTGGGCGCAGCTGGCTGGGCCTCTTGAGAGGTGGGCGGGTGGGTGAGCTGCTCTGGAGTAAGTCTTGAAGTCACAAACTTCTGACTCAAAAAATGAGTGATACCAACACGCGGATAAATGTTGCCCTGCACACCTACTGGGTCTTGTCATTGCATCTTAAGATCATCCAGCTCAGAAAGAGGCCATTCAGCCCATCGCGCCTGCTCCACCTCTTTGAAAGGATTATCCGAACCACTCCCCTCCCATTTCCCTAACGCCCTGCATGATTTTTATTCTGTCTAAGTAAATATTCAATATCCTTTTGAACATTATGATTGAATCTCTCGCCACCATCCTGCCAGGCCATTACAATTCAGCTGTGAAAATTCTTCATGGTGTTTATTCCTTGTGTGTTTAAATATTGTTGTCGGGCAATTGTGAATGTCTAGCTGGGGGGAAGCAGAGGGGGGTATTGGGTCGGGGGCGACGTGGAATAAGGTTTTGGAAATGAATCTAGACTCTGCCTGATTCTGTGTTTAGATAGGAAGTGAATATGTGGGCCTCTTTCTGTCTTCATTCAGATAACATGCGCACTTGCTTGTGCACTATATCCTGTTTCTAACTCCTCATAGACCTTTACTGCCAAAACAGTATTTCGCCGCTTTCATCAATTAATTTCGATAAGGTTACTGTGGCAATGATTGGACCTAATGTCTATGATCTTGGAGGTGAGAGGAATTCTGGCAATGGATGCAAATATGATTTTAATAGAGGTGTTCAAAAATTAGGACAACGTTTGACAGGGTGACACAGTGGTTAGCACTGCTGCCTTGCAGCACCAGGGATCCGGGTTCAATTCCGGCCTTGGGTGACTGTCTGTGTAGTTTGCACATTTCTCCCGGTATCTGCGTGAGTTTCCTCCGGATGCTCCGGATTCCTCCCACAGTACAAAGATGTACAGGTTAGGTGGGGTGATGGGGATTAGATCGTGGTGGGAGTGGGAGTGGGAGTGGTCGAGGTAGGGTGCTCTTTCAGAGAGTTGATGCACAGTCGATGGGCCGAATGGCCTCCTTCTGCTTTGTAAGATTCTATAAATGCGGGCGAGATGAACTGTTTGCAATGGCAGGCAGCTCGGTAACCAGATGACATAGATTGAAGATATTTAACAAAAAAACAGAGAAACTTTTTTTTAACATAGCAAATTCCTACGATCTATAATAATCTTTATTAGTGTCACAAGTAGTCTTACATTAACACTGCAATGAAGTTACTGTGAAAATAGGCCCTGCCTGAAAGGGAAGTAATAGTAAATCTCAAAAGGACTTGGGTAAATGGAGGAAGGGAAATGGATATCAGGGCAATGGGGGAAGAGTTGGGAGCTGGCATTAATTTGATAGTTCTTTCCACAGAACTGGCACAGACAGAGAGGCTGAATCTCAATTGATTTGAGATTCGGGACGCAGGTCCACGGTGGGAAGGAGCGAAGTAAATGGGGGTTATTGTCTCCCTATAACAGGGATGGAGGCGAGTGAGTCTGCAAACAGACCAGGAGAGGACCCTGGCCCGATGTTGCCAGGATCATTCCCCACGCCTGACACGAGGTTCGCGTGGAAAGGATCCCTCATCATTGATTCAATTCACATTGCGCGCGTGTCTGCCCATCGATCTTTTCAAAATGCACAGATGAAGACTGCACACCGACCCACCCAGGGCAGAGGGAGGTTTACTGAGTATGGGGACGGGGGAGTGGGTGGGGGGGGGGGAAGCCGCAGGGAACTGGCCGAATCCCGGTGGACACTATATAAAATATAAAAACTTCAACTACGCCAGTCTTTCCTGAAACGTTGTATTTTGGTTTGAAAGTTGCATATCGACAGAAAGCTGTGCCCTCCGCCCCCCCCCCCCCCCCACCACCACCACACACACACACGAATCGACAACTCGGGGTAACGCTGAAAATTGCTCAAATATTTCTATAAACCCAGGAGAGAAATATCAGTTAGGAAAATAAAGCAGGTTAATTGTAACAATTAAAATCTTGACCTCCATTGATAGCTGCCGTCTATGTAACAATCTCCCTCCTCGCCTCTTTCGTTCCCTCTCGCTCATGCTGCCGTCCTTTCCATCTCTTTATCTTGCTCCCCATCTATCTCCTTCCATTTACTTTTCTCTCTACTTGTCTCCCCCTTTCCAATCCCTATTCTCTCTGTGTCTATACTTTTTAATCTGTCACATTTGTCTGTCTCCACTCTCAACCCTGACTAACCCTTGTGGATCAATGCAGACTCGGTGAGATTGTTGCACGATTCATAAACCGGCCGTGTTGGCTTTGACTTAGTGACCTCGACAGGAAGCGAGCCGCCAGCCAAGTGCAGAAGACAAAAGAGGAAGAGCTGGAGACGTTTGAAGTTGGCAGCGCAGACAGAAAGTGGCAGACACATAGAATGCCCCCGGTTAGGCCAATTTACGCTGCTCACTCCCGGGAACTCCTTCCCGCTGGCAACCAAATACTTTGGCAACAGGAACAGAAAGTGCTGGGAAAACTCAGCAGGTCAGGCAGCATCTGTGCAGAGAGAGAAGCAGAGTTAATGTCCCACCTGAATCCTCTTCCGCACAGGTTGGATGGATTGTCATTGATGGCAATGGGAGAAAGGGTTTCCATGCAGCACAAATGTACAATATCAGCCCCAGTCCCTGATCCAGTTGACTGGAAGAACTATCCTGCCCTTCCGAGAATAGCTTCACAGCTCCAGGGTCCCAGGTTCGATTCCTGGCTTGGGTGTCTGTGCGGAGTCTGCACGTTCTCCCCGTGGGTTTCCTCCGGGTGCTCCGGTTTCCTCCTACAGTCCAAAGATGTGCAGGTTCAGTGGATTGGCCATGCTAAATTGCCCTTAGTGTCCAAAATTGCCCTTAGTGTTGGGTGGGGTTACTGGGTTATGGGGATAGAGTGGAGGTGTGGTCTTGGATGGGGTGCTCTTTCAAAGAGCCGGTGCAGAGTCGATGGGCCGAATGGCCTCCTTCTGCACTGTAAATTTTATGATTCTATGAGTGGGCCTGGAGTCTTTCACATCCACGTCAAGGGACCTTGGGTCCAAATCTTCCTCCCAACCCTAAGCTTGCAAGGTCGGCTGGGAGGTTGTGAGGAGATGTCAGGGAAACATGTTTCAAAGAGGCTATGATAGGCAAATTCCCCTCCAAACCACACACCATACCTACCTGGAAATATATCGGCGTTCCTTCACTGTGGCTGGGTCCAAAATCCTGGAGTTCCCTCCCTAACCGCGCAATGGGTGTACCTACACCACAGGGATTGCGGCGATTCCAGCAGGCAGCTCCAGGGGCAATGCGGAATCGGTAATAACTCGCCAGCCGAAACCCACAATCTTCCAGAACTGACTCCTCCAAATGTCTGTTCTGACCTGCCTTTCCGAGGCCTTGGGCCTCGTTGTACATTTCCAGAATGTTGTGCTTGTATTTGCGGATTGCCAACGTTATCATTTTTTTGCTTGCTATCAAAATCATTCGCTTTACAAAGGGCCCCCGATTAATTTAGCGCAGTGACTCACACGCCCAGCGCTATGATTCGATTAGCACTTCATCATAGAGACATAGAGATATCAGCGGACACAGAGAGCATCTTGTTTGTGCCCAGATACTGGAAATATTAATAAACCGGGAATGTCCAACACAAATTATTGTTAAATGCGGTAGGTGACAAGGGTGTTTATTTCACAACTTCTAACGCTGCCGCGGATAACCCCGTTCAAATATATGCTCTCGGTGCAAGAAAATATATTAATTTGCAAAGTATGACTGTGACTTCCTCGGCACAGACCGTCACAGAAGCCAGGAGATCCCAGATGAAAAAGTCCATGAAACCAATCTTCGAATTACAGCATCTAAATTGTCCCTTAAGTAGCCCCCACTATTGCTGCCTCCGATAATTAGCACGGCTGATTATTCCAGACATTTCCCACACTTGGACCAAAAACACTCGTCTCCCCAACATGTCCTTTGGTCGCTAAATTGCATTCAGGGCCTTCTCTCTGAGCACACTTTAAAATGATGATTGCTGCCTCTTGCACACCAATCATCGTTTCATATTTAAAATAAAAGGAAAATTGGAAAAAAAAGTTTAAAATCAAAAACTTGTTTATATATCTATTTACATTATTGAATATTGAAATTACTGAAACCGACAAACTTAACATGGATCACTGCTGCATCTCATTTATACATTTATATTTGTGGACACAATTTCAACTTGTATGAAACCTTTAAGTGACTATTGGAATTTAAAATAATAATGTTCCCGAACGAATGCCGTGTATCTCTGCAAAAGACGCCAAGCTTTGCAATTGTCACCACAAAAAGGGTTGAAGGTTTCCATTGGAGTGAATGACTGTTATTTTCTGGATTGTTTTTTGTTGCAGATTTTAAAAAGTAATTATAATATCTACCCTGTGTGGTTTCTCAGTCTGTGTCCAGTCTCTGGGCGGAGTGCGAGGGAACCGACAGCTGGCGAGACGCAACCAGAAAACTGGGAGATGGGGCGAGGATGAGATGTGCGGGAACCCACCAGGGGAGATAATAAAACTGACACAATAAATGAACAGTTTGGGACCAAAGAGGACGGCACTAATGCCGCGGCCCGCAACACCCGGGATATTAATGCGCCTGTCTGTCTT
Source organism: Scyliorhinus torazame (assembly GCF_047496885.1). Classification (NCBI taxonomy): domain Eukaryota; kingdom Metazoa; phylum Chordata; class Chondrichthyes; order Carcharhiniformes; family Scyliorhinidae; genus Scyliorhinus; species Scyliorhinus torazame. The sequence goes on along the minus strand of NC_092709.1, from coordinate 339,259,168 downwards.
CACAACAAACCGCGGGACCTCAGTTAGAAGTGAAATCATATTTAATATATGGCACAACACATCACATTCTTCAAAACCGTGATCCATTATACATAAAGTCTGCTATAAAGCTTTAATAAATATCAGTCAGGTCACGGGCTGACTCGCAGGGAGACCTAATTCATAAATTCACACGAAACATTTTAAATGATGCATGCATTTTGGAGACATATACTCTTAAATAAACGATTAAGCGAATTATTAAGGACACTTCTAAAACATGGTAATTATATAATATTTAGGATTGCCCTGAGTGATTGGTTTAATAATATATATATATATTATGTATATACACACATACACATATTATTCTGCTGTTTTGTCTAAGGCGCTAGTATATACTCTACTTCTATATACTTACTATATTTGGGTGTTAGTATATGTTATAAATATATATTATTCAGCTGTTGTCTAAGATATTGGTATATATTATACTGACTATATTTAGGGCGTTAGTGTATGTTATAAACATATATCATTCTGCTGTTCTACCTTTAAGGTGTTTGTATATATTATACTTCTAAAGACTTACTATATTTAGGGCATTAGTATATATTATAAATGTATATTATTCTGATGATCTGTCTTTAAGGTGTCAGTATATACTGTACTTATATATACTTATTATATTTTGGATGTTAGTATATATTATACATATACGTTATTCGTTGTTCTGCCTTGAAGGTACTAGTACACATTATACTTATATATATACTTACTATATTTAGGGTATTAGTATATATTATAAATATGTATTATTCTGATGTTGTCTTTAAGACGTGAGTATATATTATACTTATATACACTTACTACATTTAGGGTTTAGGTATATTTTATACATTTACATTATTCGCTGTTCTGCCTTGAAGGTATTAGTACATATTATACTTATATACATACTATATTTAGGGTTTGGGTATATTTTATAAATATATATTATTCTGCTGTTCTGCCTTTAATATGTTAGTATATATTGCACTTATATATACCTATTATATTTAGGGCGATAGCATACATTATAAATAAATATAATTCTGCTGTTCTGCCTTTAAAGTATTAGTATATACTTTACCTATATATACTTACTAAATTTAGAGTACAGATTATAATGACATATTATTATGTTGTTCTGTCTTTAAGGCATTAAAGTGTATTTATATAATAATACATATTTATGTACACTTATACATACTTTTTACACATATATTATACATATATATCGTTCTGTTCTATCTTCAGGGTGTTTTATATTATATATATTCTTCTTCTTTCGGGCGGTAATGTGGTTCTATACATTTAATACACATGTATGATTCTGCTCTTCTTTAGGGTGTCCGTGTGGTTATATACACATTATATATACACATCATTCTGTTGTTCTGTCTTCAGAGTGTCGTGTTTAATTATAGATAATTACAACTAAACAGGGCCCAAATCATTGCAGAAACAATTACTCGAAATATCTCTTCAATCATTGCAACGATTCCAAATAATGGAAATGATATCAACCTTTCCATTCCAGCACGAACAGCTTGTCCTTGCTTGATTCCAAATGTGGTTCGTTTTCTTCAACGTTCAAACAGAATGGACGTTCTGCTGTTTATTCCCCAGTTTCTTTCTCGCGCGTTTCTCTCGCAGGGCGGTGTTTTTAAAATGATCACCTTCGTTTTTCACGCAGTGTATTTTTACATTTTCTCCGACATGAGATTTAAGTCCCATGCAGATTTTTTTTTCCAATTAATTTCTATTTTCATTTTGCACTCTGCAAACTTTTATCTGTCTCTTAACTGCGTGTCTCTCCCTCTCCCACTTTGGGCGCCGTCTGGTTTTTTAATATTCCTCTTTCATTCCGGCCACTTTGTTCCCCACCCCCTCACTAACCCCCACGTCTGCCTCTTTCATGGAGTCATTGAATAATACAGCACGGCAGACCATTCGGCCCAAAGTGGCCGAGAGAGCTCTCGCCCATGACCCTGGATTGAGTGAAAGTCACATAAAAGCAATAATAACACAACACACGTTATATCAAACATTCACCCAACACCCCACACAAATGCAAGACCTCACCTGTTAATCTGTCTTTGGCAAAGCGCCTGCTGCTCTCCATCCAGGGAAAAGTTAAATTAGATAAGTTTGCCATGTTGCCCATGCTGGGGAGACAGGGCACGGTTGGCATCCCGGCCGAGAGAGGTGGAGGAGGCATAGGTCTGTGAGCGGGCACTCGGATCACCCCGGCCCCGCTGTTCATATTAAGATTCATATTCATACTTACATTCATATTCATAGACATGTTAACATTATAGGATCCCGGTAATCCGGCCAGACTGCAGGCGCTATTGTAAGCATGGCTGTAGCCATCGGGGTGAGAGTTGTACGCGTTGGTTGCGATCTGGTAATCCGATTCAGCAACTCGGTTAGAGTGCATGCAGCTGCCTGGGTCCGAATTGTTCAGGATTTGATCAATGCCAAAGTTTATAGGTTCGTGTTGTGAATGCGTTTGCTCAATTGCAGCATGATCCATGTTTTTTTGTTTTGAAACAATATCTTTTTGTCGCAATTTTCCAATTCTCTCTCTCTCCCCCAAAATGTTTGTGTTGCTGTTGCAAAAATGAATGAGAAAAGCAAAATAATTCCCACGTTCCACGATGGGTTATTTGTTCCCCTCCTCCTCCTGGCTTGGATGAATGAATAAATAAAATAAAAAATATATAATCATTGTTTTCCAGACCAAAATTAAATTTAGGAGCGCATTTCCTCTCTGGCGAGTTGCATCCGAGTTTCTGCAGGTAGTTGAGCTGGTGAGCCGAAAATCCCGGGCTCCTCCTTTCTCATTGGTCCCCGCCGCCCTTGATTGACAGCTCAGCCCCCCTTCCCGCCCATCTCCGTTTTCATTGGTCGCAGCCCCGCTGTGATTGACAGCCGGCTCCTCCAATCCTGCTTGGGCTCTGGGAGGAAGCCCCTCCCTCTCCTCCCCAGCCTCCGGCAGCAACAATGAGATTCCCATTGAGAATTTCACCGGCGCCTCCTGGCCCCGCCTCCCATCCATGATTGGCCAGTGGCATGATTGATGGGCGGCTCTCAGGCACCAGCACATATTTCTGCCGGAAAAAAACCCCAAAGCGAGAGGTCAATAGCAATGAAAAATGATTTGCAATAAAGACTTGAAAAAGGTTAAAACATTTTCTCTATTGCCTGTTTTTCTGGTATCATTTGTATCTCATGCGCTGCTAAGAAATAGCAAACCCGCAGAGATGGAAAATCCACCAGCGAATTTTCAAAAATTCCCCAGAATTCGTTATCAATGCAAACTTATTTTGTTTTTTTTTAAGAAAACGTGCTTTTAATATTTGCAGGGCCGATGCAACACTGTCAAATTAAATTTAAATTAATCAGTTTCCAGCTTTTCCTTAGCAGCTTCAAATCGCTCAGTTGGCCGCGACGCCGAGATTGGGGCGGTGGAATCTTAACTATTCTGGCGTTAACTATTTCGAAAGCAAAAAACAAAACCCCCAAACACTTGTGTTTTTTTAAAATGCAATCTCAATGACGGTAAATCCATTCTGCTACCTCGCAGGATGTCTCCTTGGTGAGTATTTATCACATTGTGCCCAGGATTTTATTTGTGTTATGTCTGGGGGCTGGGTGGGAGTGAGGGGGGGTGGGGGGGAGTGGTAGGAGAAGTGGGATATCAGGGGGGGAGTGGTAGGAGAAGTGGGATATCAGACTGCACGGCTTTCCTAGTTTTAATTTCTTAACGCGGACAGTGTTCCCCGCAATCAGGTATTGCTCATATTCTCCACACCGCTCACTGAATGATAAAGAATGATAATCACATCGTCCTTTAATCCAATTTAAAATAGGTTTGTCTTTGGAGTACAAAATCAGAGTTCGGCAATTACAATATCAAATTGTTGCTCAGACCTATAATTTAATTTCTAGCAAGTTTCAAAAAGAATTATAAATCGAAACAAATATGAAACCGTGTAACACTCGTAATATAATTATCAACTCTACACATTGTAATATATATAAATAGCATTGAGTTGTACACTCATTGCCATAACATACTATTAAATGTCCTCTGCTTTCCAATGTATTAATATATAAAAACATAATAATTTGAATATATATCAATTTTAATATATATCTTTAAAAATAGGTCAGATTTGGGGGACACGGCTTGTGTTTTCCCTTTGATTATCTGTTTCGAATCTGTGCTTACTTTTTTGGACTTGGAGTGGCGCTGAGGATTATTTGGGGGCCAGAAATTCAGTCGCCTATCGTATTTTTAAAAAATTGTCTTTATTTTTTTCTAATTTTGTAAACATCACACCCTGGGGTTGGAGAATTAAATAACTACAACAAAGCAACGAGATACCCCATAGGAGCGAGAAATCAGATCAAACTAGATGTAGTGCAAAAATGTACCCTGCCTGATGATTATGGCTAATTAATCTGTCGTAGAAACCCCTTACCCGCACTTTCTGTAATACATCAAATGAAATCAGATATTGCAATGCAGAATACAAATTACATGATTTTTCAAACACATATAAGCATTATATATCTGTAACCTGGTGTATAGAAATGTCTGTCTTTAATTGTCTTCGATATGAAGGATTGACCCTGGCTGCCCACTCACTTTCTCTAAGAACCAAAGATAAATTATACAGATTGAGTGGGCGCCCGCAGTTAATAGCACGCGAGTCTAATATTACTGCAAATAAAGGCCCTGCCGCTCTTTTATACAAGTTCGTGGATTGAAAAGTAATTCATTAAACGTGACGCGGCTTGGGACGTTCCTTGATGATGCTTGATATAAAGACTTTAGATAAATAAGATTTAATTTTTGTCGATTTCTCCCGTTCGGCTGCGCTGTGCATTTCGCGTTCCATTACTCCTACCTGCGCGGGAGGCTGTAGATATTAATAAGATCAAATGCATTTAACACAATGCCTTCATGTCATCATTTATTGATGCTATTATTTATGAATTAGTGCCGGGTGCCCGCCTTATTTTTTTCTCCGCTCGCTTGACTAGTTTCCGAGAATTATACAGTGAGGTCCATCCTATCTTTGAGAGAGCCGGACTGATCCCACTCCCCCCCGCCCTTTCCCCAAATTCCTGCCATTAACAGTATTTATCTAATTTACTTTTGGATACTGCTGTTGAATCTGCTTCCCTCGTCCAGCGCATTCCAGATCCCAGTGCCAAGCCTGGCATCTCTCCCTCCTTATGTTAATGTCAAACCGGGTCTGTATATAATTAAAAAATATATATATCGAAATGTACATCTTGTGATAGGGGCCGGAGGAGAGGGGTAGCAGCAATTTTAAAGACCGTTTCTTCCCTTTTTTGGAGCCTAACCAATTCGACACTACTTCTAACAGTCCAAAAGTGGATGTGAATATTATATCCGTGTTTAATATGTGTTCGCTGACCGTTACTGGGGGGATGAGTGCAACCCATCCGCATTTCTAATCAGTTCTAATTGGATATTTGAAGGCTCCTAGTTCATATGTGAGAGAGACTGATGATCCATTTGAACCAGTTCCACAAATGTATTTATTAAGCCATAGATGATCAAAAAAATCCAACATATTTTTCGATCATTATTCGATACATATTTAAGGATATGGAAATGCCAGAGTTTTCACTGCTCTCTCTGAAAACCGAGAGTTTCAGAGGTGCTGACACAGAATGTTGGGGTCAACATCGCCTCTCACTTAGCTATCCTCTCTCTAAAATAAAATAAAAACCTGGATTTAGAATCAAATTCTATTTGAACCAGCCCCTCCCGCCCCATCCCCTCCCAGCTCATCTCCCTCCACTGAAATGTGAGCTCATTTTTGTTTTTGCTCAACTTTCAATTAAAAATGGTCTACATATTGCGCTGGAATAATTCTCAGGCTAAAGTGGAGCAGGAGGGGAACCAGGAAGTGCTTTATTTATTAATTCTTCAGTGAATAATTCGAATTATGTTACCATGATTATTTTAAAAACAAAAATAGTTTTAACGTCACGATTAATTATTATGCATTTGCTGGAACTATTCTAAAATATTGTGGCAACAGTTTCGCGCGTTTTGTGACTAATTTCAATTCAGTTGGTAATTTATTTCCAGTTCATCGTGTCAATTTCTTTCCCCGCCCGAAACGAAATTGTTAAACGGGCGGCTAAATGTGTTCCCACATCGGCTTTCCTGTGGTTGTGACCCAGGCTGCAATTATCCCAAATGTTTACAGGCCTTTTATTCCATTTCTGAATGCTGATTCTGAGCATTGTAATTTGGGTCGAGTTCCATGCCCTATTGGAAACGGCATGACTTAACCCCCCCACACTTTCAGACATTGACACCGAGCACCCAACACTCCCTCCAACCTCTCCCAGTCACCAAATATTATTTCAGACACTAATCTCTAAAGGCGGCCACTGGCAGACCCAGCTCCCTTCTCTTTTTGAAATGAGGTTAGACGGGTAAGGTAAGGAGACTGACTGACTATAGCATGCAGCGCCGAGTATTGGTGAAGAATATGTGTGGGTCGGAAATGTGTGCGTTCACAAAGTGAGCTTGTTGGTGAGAAATATAGGCAGCTAGATAGATAAATGATAGGTAGATAGATAAATTATCTATAAATAATAGATAACGGGTTGATAGATAGATTGATAAATGGTAGATAGGCAAATGTCTGATAATTGATAGATGGATGATATATTGTTAAATGATAGATATATTGATAAATGATACAGATAAATGATAGCTAGATAAATGATTGACAAACACGACATAAAATGATAAATAGATTGATAAATAATAGATTATAGATAAAATGATTGATATATAGATAGGTAAATAATACATGGATATACACAGATCAAACACGCTTCTGTGTTCAATTCTACGCTCTTTATTGAAATAGACACAGGTTGGATGTATCGATAGATAGATAGATGGATTCGTTTTAGCAATAGATGGACACATGGACACAGATGAGGAGCGTCTATAGACAATGAGTGAATCATTTAACACTGGGCTAATTTAGTAATGGAGAGTGTATATTCTCTTCAAGCTGTCCCCTGCTTTACTCCCCCCCCCCCCCCCCTCTCTTGTCCTTTTCCCTTTTATTCCTCCTGCTTTATTTAGCCGTCCACTTGCCATTCCCTTTCTCCCCAGCTCGCGGCTCGAGTTCAGAACTTGTCCCATTTGTCCTTTCCCCTTCGCCCCATCGCCCGCTGCCTCCCCTTTCGAAATCCGGCGCAATTTTGACACCAATCTGCAATGTTGCCGAAACATTTGACAGGATCGCCACTCTCCACTGACCCATGAGGTCCAATTCAATGGCAGCCGTTCATGAACATTTGTTAAAGCAGCCGACCACCCCATTGGTGCAAACATCCAACTCTTTAAAAAAGCACTCGCTCTAACTCGCACAAAGGGCACTTTGTATCTCGCAGACACCTCATGGGCTACTTAGAATAGGATCCTTATTAAATTACATTTAATGCAATCTCACCGCGATAATTAAAATGCTCCTTGACAACTCTTTGCTACATGAGATATCCTCCCTCAGTCGCTGATTCAATTTAAAAGGCTCTGCGCATTAATTAGGGGAAGGCTACGATGTAATGAACACGCGATGACACGGATTGGGAAGCTTACAGGACATTGAAACCTTTCCCAGCATTGAGAGGTTTGCCATCAGCGAAGCGCGGGCTGCAACAATAGTGTTGTTACAGAAAGCTCAGCCCTCTGTACATCTCCCAGATTCACTCTCGCCTCACCGGTACCTGAGCTAGACGGATACCCACCCAGCCGATAGGACAGGGGTGAGAGGAGGTAGGGCGATGAGACCTGAACGAAGACAATAGAGGCGATTCTCAGCCATTAAACCTTAAACCCTGCGCATTTCCTGTGCAGACAGGGAACCAAGAGCAAAAAATAACGTATAGAGCCAGAACCAAAACCGTCAACGAACTGAGAGAGACAATCTCCATCGAATAAAAATCGATGATTTGGGGAATAAAATAAAATAAAACGAAGCGACTAACGGAATGAAAATAAGATACAATGGAAGATAGATTGGAACGAAACCCGTTTCGTTTAAAAACAACTCTTTAATGTGTTAAAGTATATTTTTAAAAAATCAATGTAATATATTGTGGTCGTGTTTTGATTCAGTGTTTTTTCATGCATTTTATGTTTTGGTGGTATATGTTGTTATTGTGATATTACCTTATGATAGTCGCAGTTCATCCACTGGTGACATCCCCATCCACCTCTTTTTGCTTCCAGTCTATTAAAACACATTCCAGGCTGACCTCCCGCTTTCTACCCTTTGTAACCTTGGCATCATCCAGAACTCCAGTGCCCATGTCCAAACTTGCACCCAGTCTGGTTCACCAATCACCCCGTGCACTGGCTGCCCATACATTGGCTGCCAGTCTAGCGATACATGGATTTCTACAATCCCTTCCTCGTTTTCAAATCCCTCTGTTGACTTGCCCCTCCCTGTCAGTAATCTTTCCCAGCCACCACAAACCCTCCTAGATATCTGCATTCATCGATTGCTGGCCTCTTGAGCACTGTTGATTTGAATGGCTCCACCGCTTCAGCTGCCTGGGCCTCAAAGTTCTGGAATCCCCTCCTTAAAACCTCTCTGCCTCTTTCCTTTTCTCCCCTCCTTTAAGAGGCACCTTAAAACTAACATCTCCTTCGACCTCCTTGTGTGACTATATGTCAAATATTGTTCAATAATGATAGGTAGTCCCTTGAAACCTTTGACTACTTTCTTTTCACAGTAACTTCATTGAAGACTACTTGTGACAATAAGCGATTATTATTACTAATATTATTGGTGCTATATGAATAAAAGTTGTTTCTCATAGTAAATCCTTATAACATGTTCCAGTACTTGATCATAGCATTTTAAACTCCACTAAACTATGAGGTCATTAAGATTCAAAATGTCTCCTATATTTAGGTAACCTGTTATATTATTTACATCATTACATTATAAAAAAACACATGCTGAGGATATATTATCACACAATTTGATTAAATAATTTTTAAATGTATAATGTACATTATGGTATTACATTTGATAGTCCATTGTATGTTTTCACAATTATTGTATAACTGTATTATGGGAGCATAATGAATTAATAAAATATATTTGACTGGTGAAATATTAGAGGCTGTTCTGTGCATTCTTGCTGAAGAGGATTCAAATGTAGCCTCAGGCATCAGCATTTCACACACATTTTGTACGTTGTTTCCAGTTTGCAGTTTGTTTAAATTTGATAAAACAGACACGGTGCAGAAGCTGCCAGGGTTAATTAACCAGCATTGGGAATATTCTCATTAAAAAGTTTTGTACAAGCTAACTGACTATATTCTCAGTGGATTTCACTTCGTTTGAGCGGCACAGTCTTGGTTTAAAAAAGAAAATCATGCGTGCAATTTTTTTTTTCAATGCTCATTTTTAAACAATCTCCTGACCTTATGCAAGCCCACTCTTTAATAGCCCCAAATCCCTGCTTTTATTAGTTTGTCATGCTTCTACCATAAGAGGTAGAAGCATAAGTCGGCCATTCAGCCCATCGTAGCTGCTCCACCATTAAGTGAGATCACAACTGATCTGATAATCCTCAACTCCATTTTCCTGCCTTATCCCCATAATCTTGATTCCCTCATTGATTAAAAATCTGTCCACCTCCGTCTTAAACATACTTAATGACTCAGCCTCCACAGCTCTCTGCGGTAAAGAATTCCACAGATTCACTACTCTGAGAAAATAAATGCTTCCTCATCTCCGTTTTGAATGGGTGACCCCTTACTCTGAGATTGTGCCCTCTGGTCCTAGACTGCCCCACAAGGGGAAACAACCTCTCAGCATCTACCTTGTCAAACCCCCGAGGATTCTAAATGACTCAATAAGGTCACCTCTCATTCTTCAAAACTCCAAGTTCACCTGCTAAATTATCTCACTAATTTATGTTAGTCCTGCTTCCTCATTTAGGCTTGAAGTTTTTCTTGAACAGGAAAAGTAAATACTTGCCTGAAGCATTTGAGGAAGGCATAAATTTAGCGGGAGAGTACCGACCAGTGGGATTAATTTTGTGTTGCTTTGCATAGACTGGGCATGGGCCCAATTGACTAAATGGCCTCTTTCTATAGCAGAAGGCATGTTTTGATTACATAATAGCTCAACCTTTCCTAATTCGGGATTAATCTTGTTATCAATCTCTGCGCAGTGTTTACATATACGCCTTGTGATCCAGCATGCAGACCAGAGCATTGTAAAACTTCAACAGGACTGTAAAAGATCAACTGCCCTGATTTATATCGCCTAGTACTCTGCTTTCCTGTTACCTGATTCACAAAATTGTCCATAAATTGAAAGAGATGAGTCAACAATTACTCCCTTTCTAAATCTCGCTCAAACAATATATTCTGTACTTGAAATGTTAAGACTTATGATAAAGGTGCATTTATCAATGTTGTACTTCACCCACCTGGAAAGTGGGTAGCGTCAGTGAGGTGGAGCTACTTCAGGGAGTGTTGACCCTGCCTTCGCGAGACCGAGGCGCAGCTGGTTCCGGCTGACACCCAGTCAGGGCCTCTGATCAGGGATATGAGCCACACAGCCTTGTGGGGGTCTGGGAAGGGACAATGGCTAAGGGAGTAAAGCCGAACCGAAAATCCAGAGTGGAGCCTCGTAAGGTGGACATGAATTCAGGTGTTAAAGAACGCAAGTTCCAACAACTGATTGATACCAACCATCCTGGACCCTCCACCCCTTCCCATCCCTTGGGTCTCATTTTTTCCAACCCCAGCCCTTGCCATGTATTCACCATACCCTCTGACCTTCCCCTCGCTGAGACTGAACGTGCTGTACTCAGCAAAGGACTTAGCTTCATACCCTTACACCCCACCTCCATGAATTTCAGGCTCGACACAACGCTGAATGCTCTTCCCCAGCCTTTGTCCCCGTGCTCACTTCTTCTTGCCAGAGTTCTCCCCCTGTTCAACAGATCCTTTTAACAGCCTTCTGCATTCTCCCTCTATCTGGACTCCTCTCTCCGTCGGCTCACCTGCTCTTGATCTTTTTATTCAGAACTGACGGCATGAGATCGACCGTCACAATTTCTCTACTCCTCTCACCCACTCTAATCTGTCGCCTTCTGAACTGGCTGCACTCCACTTTCTCAGGTCCAACCCTGACTTTGTCATCAAACCCGCCAACAGGGGTGGGGTTGTTGTTGTCTGGCGTACTGACCTCTGCCTTGCAGAGGCTGAACGGCAACTCTGAGACTGTTCCTCCTACCTCCCCCTGGACCATGACCCCACCACTGAGCATCAGGCCATTGTTTCCAGAACTGTCACTGACCTTATCTCCTCTGGAGATCGTCCCTCCACAGCTTTCAACCTCATAATCTCCCGACCCTGGAGAGCTCGCTTCTGCCTCCTCCCCCAAATCCACAAATAAGACTGTCCCGGTAGGCCCGTCGTGTCAGCCCGTTCCTGCCCCACCAAACTCATTTCGTCCTGTCTTGACTCCATACTATCTATCCTCTTGTCCAGTCCCTTCCCACCCTCATTTGCAATTCCTCCGATGCCCTACATCATATCAAACTTCCAGTTTTCAAGCACCAGCTGCCTCCTCTTTACCATGGATGTCCAATTCCCCTCTAACCCATTCCTCACCAAGATGGTCTGAGTGCTCCCTGCTTCTTCCTCGAACTGAGGCCTGAACAATCCCCATCCACCACTACTCTCCTCCATCTGGCTGAAGCTGTCCTCTCACTGAAGCTTGACTAATTTCCTCCAAACCATTGCTATGGGTACCCCCATGGGTCCCAGTTTTACCTGTCTCTTTATGGAGTATGTGGAGCATTCTCTGTTCCAGACCTACTCTGGCCCCATCCCACAACTCTTTTATTGGTACATCAATGACTGTTTCAGTGCCGCCTCATGTTTCTGTCTGGACCTGGAAAAATGTATTCATTTCTCTTCCAATTTTCACCCCTCTATCTTCACATGCTCCATCTCTGACACTTCCCTCCCCTTACTTGACAATTCTATTTCAATTACTTGGGATAGATTGTCCACCAATATCCATGATAAACCTAATAACTCCCACAGCTACCTCAACTACAGCTCTTCACACCTCACATCCTGTAAGGACTCCATCCCATTCTCCCACTTCCTTGGCCTCGGTCGCACCAGTTTCGATGATGCCACTTTCCAAAATGGTGTTGCTGACATGTCTTCATTCTTCCTTAACCGCGGTTTCCCACCCACTGTGATCAACAGGGCTCTCAACCACGTCCAATCCATCTCCTGCACCTTTTCCCTCACCCCTTTCCCTCCCACACAGAACTAGAACAGGGTCCCCTTTGCCCTCACTTTTCACCCCACCAGCCTCCGCATCCAAAGAATCATCCTCTGCCAGTTCCGTCAACTCCAGCATGATGCAACTTCCAAATACATCTTCCTGTCACTCCCCCTGTCAGCATTACGCAGGGATCTTTCCCTCCGGGATACCCTGGTTCACTCCTCCATCACCTCCAACACCTCACCCTCTTTCTATGGCACCTTCCCATGCAATTGTAGACGGTGTAACACTTGCCCCTTTAACTCCTCCCTGCTCACCATCTCAGGGCCTAAACACTCTTTTCAAGTGAGGCACCTCTTTACATGCACCTGCTTCAATCTGGTCTATTGCATTTGCTGCTCCCATTGTGGTCTACTCTACATTGGAGTGACTGAAGGCAGACTGGGGACCGCTTTGCAGAACACCTCGACTGTAGGCAGGATCCAGACATGCCTGTCACTGCCATTTCAACTCACCGTCCTCCTCTCATGTCCACATGTCCGTCCTTGGCCTGCTGCAATGTTCCAGTGAAGCCCAGCGCAAACTGGAGAATCAGCACCTCATCTTCCGATTGGGCACGTTACAGCCTCCGGACTTAACATTGAGTTCCACAACTTCAGGCTGTGAACTCTCTCCTCCACCTTCACCCCATTTTTATTTCTATCAATTTATCTTTGTTTCTTCCATAGATCTGTCTTCCCCTCGCCTCTTTCCCTCCTCCCCCGCACTTGTGTCATCTGTTCCCTGGTCCCAGTTGCCCTTTAACATTCTGCTCACCTTTATTCTGCACATTCACACATTCTAATCCCTTTATGTCCCACTACCAGCACCCGTCTTAGCCTTAAACAGCCCCCATTTACATTCCTTTTGTCTTCTGTCTGCGACATCAATCTCCAGCTATCTGGGCCCCTTATCCAGCCCCACCGCTCTACCCCCTCCCCCCCCCCCCCCCCCCCCGCCACTACAATATAAATCTGACCCTATCTCCAGCTTTGACAAAGAGTCATCCAGATTCAAACTGTTAGCTCCCTTCTCTCTCCACAGATGCTGCCAGACCTGCTGAGATAGCCCAGTATTTTCTGTTTTTGTTTCAGATTCCAGCTTCCGCAGTAATTTGCTTTTATCTATGCATTATTTTCGGCATGTTCCGACCCCTCCTTCAGCCAACCTGGTGCCAAAAGTCTTGCTCAGCACTCCTTCGAACTCCCACCAGCAAGGCCGAGAGAGGGGTTCTGACACTTAGGCAGCCCAAAACCCCCACATGTTCCGCCCAGGCACGAGCCATGGAGAGGTCACTCTGTAGTCCCCTCCCAGCAACCAAAACCGCATGGTAAACAGCAGTTGTGAACACGCTACCGGCACCAGGCCCCTTGCTGCCCATCCCTTTGCTTCAAAAACATCTGCAAATGTGACATGAGGTCCTGTGACATGGATAACAAGCAATGGGAGCAAGTTGCCAGCGATTGCCAGTGCTGGTGGACAGCAGTGAAGGATGGAATGAAAATAGGTGAAGAGAAGAGACGTAGCAGCTGGCAAGGCATGAGACAACACCGAAAAGAGAGGGCCAGGCACCGCCAAACCAATCAGTGACCCACTGGCGCCAACCCATTGTCTCTCGAGACAGGGAAGCCAAGAATTTCACCCATTCTTAATTATCCCTGGAAAGAGCTGATCTGAATTCCTTCATAACGTAAAGATGTCAAAGCCTTGCAGGGAATGGAGAGGAGGTTTACTAGAATGGGGGAATTTAAGTCATATGGAGGCACTGGAGAAGCTGGTGTGGTTCGCCCTAGACTAGAGAAGGTACAGGGGAGATTTAACTGAGGTGTTCAAAATGGTAATGACTTTGGCTGGAAATGTGGACAAACTGTTTAGTGTCAGGAAGATTGTGAAACAGAGGGCGCAGATTTGAGGTCATCGGGAGGAGGATGTTATTGCTCGGTGAGTTGTTTGATCTGAAACACAATGCCTAGAAGGATGCAATAGTAACTTCTAAATTGGTTCAATACTTAAAGGTAAACAGTTTGCAGAGTGATGTGGAATTGAACTCATTGGGTAATTCTTTCAAAGACACAAAATGGGTTGAATAGTTCATTTTGGTGCTTCTATGATTCTGTGAAATATTACTATCTTTGTGAAATGAAAATGAAAATCGCTTATTGTCACAAGTAGGCTTCAAATGAAGTGACTGTGAAAAGCCCCTTGTAACTATCTTTTTCATTATTTTGCACTCATTAACATAATGTATACACTTATATTTAGTTCCATTACTCAGTTATTTATGGGCACTAGAGACAGCACAGATCCTCACGCAGCATTTCCTTCCAATCCAATATTAAGCTCAGGTTCCCATTCAGTAAGTAACTTTGGACCCCTTTCTACCCTAAATATAAGCAGTTTGTTTTTGTTTAATCAGTAGCCTTTCATGCATCACTTTGTCAAACATCTTCTGAAATTATCGGTTAACTATACACAGCCTCTAGCTTAACTCAAGCACCTAAAAGAAATATTGCGAGCTGAAGTCTTTCATTATGACCCTCTATCATCAAGGACAGGTTTTGCAATATTTACTGTAATGATTCATAATGTGTCGAATAATCAAGATAGGAAATTAAATGCTGAAACCTGAGGGAAGCAGAAAACAGGAAATTATAGGCTTGAAGTTTGTCACGGGGAAGTTGTTTGAATCAATCATTAAGGAGGTTACAGCTGGGCTCTTAGAAAAAAATCGAGGTTATCGGGAAGAGTCAGCATGGTTTTGTGAAAGGGAAATCACGTTTAACTAATTTGATGGAGTCCTTTGAGTGAGTAACATGTGCTGTGGATAAAAAAGGAGCCTAAAGATGTACTTTACTTGGATTTCCAGAAAGCATTTGATAATGTGTCTCAGAAGTTGGTAGAGGTGGTCATTCAATATTTTTAAGGTGGAGGTAGGTAGATTCTTGTTAGGCAAAGATTATCGGGGTTAGGTAGGAATGTGGAATTATAAATACAAACAGATTTGGCATGATCTTAATACATGGCGGAACAGGCTTGAGGGGCCAAATAGCCTTCTATTGTTGCTATTTTATATGTATTTATGTTCGTAACTCACATCAAATTCAGTTCACCCATCTTCCCTGTGCTTGCTGAACTGCATTGGCTCCCTAGTAAGTATTATGTTTGATCCGCACATCCAAATCATTGATAGGAATTGTTAACAGCTGGGGCCCCAAGTCCTGATCCTTGTGGTATCTCACTCGACTTAGCCTGCCAATGAGAAAATGACTCATTCATTCCTATTCTGTTTTTTGCCTGTTAGCTAACCCTGAATCCATGCCAGTATATTGCCTCCCATCCTATGTGCTTTTATTTTGCTAATCAACCTCCTATGAGGAATTTTATCAAAAGCCTTCTGAAAATTTAAATATACCACACCCATCAACTCTTCTTTGCCAACTTTGTTAGTAACATCCTCAAAAAAATCACCAACGTGTTTGTCAAACATAACTTCCCATTCTAAACCCATGCTGACCATTTTTGATCAGATCATGATTGCCCAAGGGTTCATTTTTCACAACGGTTATGGTAGATTCAAACATTTTTCCTACTACTGATGTAATCCTGCAACGTTTTGGTCATGCTGCATCTCACTGGTGCCTGTGATTCAAATGATCAACTCCAGGAACACTTCTGTGTTCTTGTGAGAATCATACGACAATTTAAGAAAAAAACGAATAAATGTTGGTTTCAACCTCTGGTCATTTTGAAAAATAGCCAAACAGATATTATCAGGCAATAATTCTAATTCTTTGTCAGCTTGAATGTCACTGATGCACTGAAGTGCGGTACTGAGGGGTGCTGCACTGTCAGAGGTGTCATATTTGAGATGAGACGTTTAACCAAGGACCCATATGTCCATCCAGGTGGATATTATAGATCCCAAGGTAATATTCTGAAGAAGAGCAGGGGGGGAGGGTTCTCCTTGGTGTCCAGCGCAATATTTATCCCTCAACAAGTGTCGCTAAATTGGATTGTCTAGTCATTGTCACGTTACTATTTGGTGGGCCTTGCTGTATGCAAATTGGTGGTCGTGTTGCTGAACTGGAAGCTAGTTAAGTGAAGTGACTGCACTTCAAAAGTACTTCATGAGGGCAGCACGGTGGCCCAGTGGTTAGCACTGCTACATCACGGCGCCGAGGTCCCAGGTACGATCCCGGCTCTGGGTCACTGTCCATGTGGAGTTTGCATATTCTCCCCGTGTTTGCGTGGGTTTCGCCCCCACAACCCAAAGATGTGCAGGGTAGGTGGATTGACCACGCTAAATTGCCGCTTAATTGGAAAATATGAATTGGGTACTCTAAAAAATTTAAAGAAAAGAAAAAGTACCTCATTGACCTCAAAGCGCTTTGGTATGTCCCGATGTGAAAGGCGTTACATAAAGGCAAGTTTTTCTTTCTATGAAACTTCATACACTCCAAATACTATGGTTGTAGAATGTATGATTACATTACAGTTAATGGTGTCACTACACTGGCCATAACTAGCCTGCATAACAGCTTGGGACGAGGAGAACTTTAGAGGGGCTGGTTTAGCACACTGGGCTAAATCGCTGGCTTTTAAAGCAGCCCAAAGCAGGCCAGCAGCACGGTTTAATTCCCGTACCAGCCTCCCCGAACAGGCGCCGGAATGTGGCGACTAGGGGATTTTCACAGTAACTTCATTTGAAGCCTACTTGTGACAATAAACGATTTTCATTTTTCATTCATTTCATTCATGTAGCAGCATAATGAAGATGAACAAGGTATTAGAGAAATGTTGGCAGCTGTCAAACTGAAACCCAACAATAAACTTGAGTCGACAAATGGAAAGATTGGGCAAATTGTGATGAGACAATGCCTTGTTCTTTCTCTTTGGTTCTATTGGTCCCAATCGGAGAACTCAACCAACAATTGTGGAGACAGTGGTGTAGTGGTCAAGTCGCTGGGCTAATCACCCATAGGCCTAGACAGGGGGTCAAATCCTATCAAGGCAGTCTGGAATTGAAAGCTAGTCTCAGCAATGGTGACCATGAAACTATCATTGATTGTCGCAAAAACCCACCTGGCTCACGAATGTCCTTTAGGGAAGGAAATCTGCCACCCTTACCTGCACATCAACTGGGCATGTATTCACTGGGATTTAGAAGAATTTGAGGGGATCCATTGAAATGCGTAAAGGTCTGACAGGTTTGGACCAGACTGGATGCAGCCATGTTGTTTCCTCTGGCTCGGGAATTGGGGGAGGGTCTGGAACAAGGGGTCACAATCTCAGGATATGAGCGAGGCCATTTAGAATAGAGATGAAGAGAAAGTTCTTCATAAGCGGGTGGTGAGCCTGTGGAATTCTCTACCACAGACGGCTGTGGAGGCCAAGTCACTTCCTGTATTTAAGAAGTAAACAGATTTCTAGACTCCAAGGGATGTGGGGAGAGTGCTGGACTAGGGCGTTGGGATAGACGATCAATCATGATCATGTTGGATGGAGGAGCAGGATGGGAGGGCAGAATGGCCTGCTCTTGCTCCTATTTTCTATGTTCCTGTTTACTCCTCAGCAAGGCTCAAAAATGTACACAAATGAAACAAAATTTTTGGCAGCTGCAATGGAGAATGATGCAACCCATCAGCTTATTTTAGTCAGTTTAATTATGCCTACTCATGATATAATGCGACTTTTCCTGACGTGCCATCGATCATAGTTTCATAAGACTCCGAGTGCACATTTAACGCAGGACCTACACATTAACTTCATTATCTTAATCCTCCCACCACACAGAATAGATAAAAACAAATTTGAATTTCACTTTAAAAATAAACTTTGCAATAACAGGCTTGGAGCCTTTATGTTGCAAGCTCTCTGAAGGTTGATTGTAGCCTGCTGGCAGTATTCATGATGAACAGATATCCTGGGGGCTAAGATCTGCTCAGTTAATGAGTACCAGTAAGCGAGACAAATTGAAATTTGTTCCGGATTGCTTGTCACATTGTATCATCCTGCTGCCCGTGTCCTTGTTTGGGAGGAGTTGAGCATGAGGATTAAGAGTTCTTTACCATATGCTCACACGGAAAGAATATTCTGATCCTGTTCAGGCCATCCTTCGTCTTGGGAGCCTGTACAAGTCTCACATCAATGTAGTAAAAGCCAGAATCATAAAACGTAACACCGTTGTGAGGATACATAGAATTTACAACACCTATTGAGGCCATTCTGCCTGCTGGTCTCTATGCTGGCATCAGTGGCTGGATAGGCTGGATTTGTTTCCTTTGGAACGAAGGAGGGTAAGGAAAGATATAATGGACATGAATATCATGCTGTGGGCCTAGATAGTGAGGATATGAAGGATCTATTTCCTTTGGGCGACACGGTAGCACAGTGGTTAGCACTGTTGCTTCACAGCGCCAGGGTTCCAGGTTCGATTCCCGGGTGGGTCACTGTCTGTGCGGAGTCTGCACATTCTCCCCGTGTCTGCGCGGGTTTCCTCTGGGTGCTCCGGTTTCCTCCCACAAGTTCCAAACGACGTGCTTGTTAGGTGAACTGGACATGCTGAATTCTCCCTCAGTGTACCGGAACAGGCGCCGAAATGTGGCCGGAGTGCGGCGACTGGGGCCTTTTCACAGTAACTTCATTGCACTGTTAATGTAAGCCTATTTGTGACAATAATAAAGATTATTATTATAGTCATAACCAGTGAGCACAGATTCAAAGCAGAAGGATGATAGAGGTGTTGAGGAGAAATGATAGTGGAGGTAGAAACCCTCATAGCATCCAAAACAGAACTGGATTTGCATTGAAGCAGTGTAACGTGCCGAGCTATGGGCCGGGGGTTGTGTTGCTTTTTTTACCTGCTATAAATATGGCAATCAGTGAGGTTGCCCTTCTTTCTTTAGATATCGATGTTATTTGCTCAGAGTGGCCAGGTATCAAATGATACCACCGCAAGGTTCAACCGGATATTGATCAAAGAGCCAAACACCAGTTAGTTAGTTCAAGATCAAGGGTACTTTATTTACACAAACAATTAACATGCAACATAAACACTACTAGTTAACTACACCTAACAACTATGACAACCTGTACTTAACTTCAGGCACCCGGCTTAAGTCAGAGGAACAGTGGCCGTTGTTCAGATCTGGATCTATCGGATCTGTAGAAGTAACTGCTGCTCAGCTAGGCTCATCCGTCTGGTAGCGGGCGTTGAACTTTAACTTGCTTCTGGTGGTGCTGGAATTGGAGGTGGACGTTGCCGGAGCGCCAGGTCCAAAAGAGGTCGAACACATGGCCGTGTCGCTCTTTATCCCTGGGGAGTTTTGCGCTCTTTTGGGCGGTCCTTCAGTTTGGACCCCACTGATTGGGTAGTTCTCGATCACTGTATTTGATTTGAGCCAATAAAGGGGCGTGTGCCTTGATGGCTGGGCGTGTCCTAAGCGGTCATTGACCCTGTTGTTGATGCTTCCTGAGTGCAGGGAGTGGCGCCGAAATGTCTGGGATTGTATAGTTACTCAAGTATCAGTCCTTTGTCTGATGGAGATGGGCCATCAAAATGCTAATCAGTTGGGGTTTTGATGCTGTCTGGATTCTTTGCTCACAAATATACAGGCTCTGAGCCTGCCTGAATCTTACATTGTCCATTTTTCCCGTTATGCTTTGCGGACGTCCATGTTTCTTGTTGTAAGTGGCCATCCCAGATGGCAACAGTTGGAAAGTGGCATTGCGCTGCATAGCACTTTTTCAGCCAGTACACACACGATGAGCCAAATGGCTGTCTGACACAAGAACATAAGAAAGGAGGAGTAGACCCAATGACCCACTGAGCCTGTACTGCCATTCAGTACGATCATAGCTAATCTTGGGTTTCTGCTGTATTTTACCGTCTGCTCCCCATAAACCTTAATTCCCTCAGAGACCCTCTGTGCTTTAAATTGTCAATGTAACCATGCTACTTAGTGTATGCTCCACATGAGCCTCCTTTGCCAACTTTTCATCTGACTACTCACTTTAGGATTGCCCGGCAAGGGAAAAGCCTCCTGCTCCCAGCTTTACAGGGTAATAGGGATGGGTAATAAATATCAGCCTTGCCAATCCACATCCTGGGTACAGGTTTCTATAACTGGATGGGACCGTGCTGCCCCGCTCACAGATTCTGAGAATAGAAAAGATCACGGCAGGACTCTCCGTTTCGGACTGATTCTCCGAGCCGCAGGATCCGTCTGGTCTTACGACAAGAAAGTCAGCCCTGCCCCTGCACCGATACTCAGCCCGGTCGGGGCTAGCAGCCACACAGCGTAAAGCCCCCGGCTTTACTTGCGGATACGGCCGGAGAATGGCGGGATCCGTGGCCGCGCATGAGCACGGTGGCGACCGGCGGCAGCCACGCCGTGCAGTATGGCGCCGGCCGAGCGTGGACCCGGCCTGCCAAAAACTGCCCCCCCTGTAACCCCAGCACCACACTCAGACCACTCCCCACCAGTCCACCAAGCCCCAGCCGAAGCCCCCAGTGTCAGCGGAACAGGAGAGGGTGAGGAGGATGAAAAGAGGGAAAACCATATAGCGAGCCGACTATGATGGCGCTGGACTCAGTCCGCAGCGACGTTCACGAACGTTCTGAGGACACAACCCCCACGACGTCAGGGACTCGGCCCTTTGGGGGTGTAACATCGGGGGAGGGCCTCAGGTGACGTCCTTCCAGGACACCACTGATCATGACTTACCGTCAACTGTGTGTAGGCCATGCGGGTGAGCCCCTGCACTCTGGGGTTTCCCTTTGTTTGGGGACACTCCCAATGTCCCATGTCACCACAAGGGGCCAGTTGCAACGAGCCTAGAGCCCTTCGCCCCCTTGTCCCTATGTTTCCCCATGACTCTGTTTCCTCTCCTCGTCTTCTCCCCCCCCACCATCCTATTATCGTCCCCCTCCCTACTCCCCCCTCCCTCATTTACTCCCCTAGCTATCCCCTGCTGGTGGTGCGTACCCCCACCCACACCCACCCACGTTGCTATGGACACTGTCCTCTGTGGGAGATGCGTCATGGCGCACCCTCACTCATACCTCCTGGCGCTAGCCTTCCCACTACAGAGCTGGCCCCCCCTCTTGAGGTCAGTAATGAGCCTATCCTTCGCTCGCTATATGGTTTTCCCTCTTTTCATCCTCCTCACCCTCTCCTGCGTACCACTGCCATCACCCCTCCTTCCTCCGTTTTGGCTCTCGGACTCAGAGTGAGACAGTACAGTCCCACGCAAAGTGTCTCTCAGCTCATTCCAGTCCCTATGGGTGACCTTTTCACCGCTGTCTTTGCTGTTGTTTTCCCAGCCCGATCACCTGGACAAATCTGCCGGTGTCGTTGGGGTCAAGTCGAAAAGCTGCCTGTCCTGGAATGTGACTCAAAGTTTGGCCAGGTAACAAAAGTAGGAGCAATGTACAGAAGAAATCGAAGAGCTTTACTCAAAATCAAGAATGCTATTCACACTCCAGACCTACCTCCAGCACAACCGACTCAATTTTACGCGATGTCAGATTTCCCAAAACATTCATGTCTACCTTAACAAATGACCAGACAAAGGACAGTTCTAATGCTACATAGTGTGCATTAAGAAGACCAACAGGGATAAAAGAGAAGCCTAATTGTCTGAACTTGTGAACTGCTATTCTGTATTTGTTATACAGTTATCGCTGGCATATGATATTGTATTTGTTGTATGCATATTCCCATACATGTATGTATGAAATGTTTGAAAAATGTTTTCAAACATATTCAAAGAAAGGGGATGTAACATTATGTATAATGTATAATATAGCACATAATAGCACATTAAGGGTTATTGCAATATTTTATCCTACCACCAGATGGAGCTGGGGAGCAGACCTATCAAAAGGAATGCCTCTCAGACTTCTGGGAGAAGGCAAGAGAAGGTTAGAGAGAGTAGGAGGAGAGCAGAGGACAAGGAGAGATAGTGTGTGTGAGATAGGTGCTAGTATAGTGTAGATTGTAATTATAGTTAATAGCTTTGCTAGCTTTAGGAATAGTGTTCGAAATGTATAATAAGTAGTGTAATAAAATTTAGCTTTGTTAATTTAACTTAGCTTTGTGGTCTTTGAGTCACTATGTCCAGAATCCATCCTGAGTATTAGCAACACAAAGGACACCACACAGCATCCCAACATCACTTTGGTCTTGTACATGGCCGCCTTTGCTCTGTTGAATTCTGCCCGGTGCTTGGCCAGGTATGCCCCAATATCCTGATATATCCTGATTTGGTGACCTTCCCAGTTGCAGGTCCATCGCAGGATTCTTTGCCGGTCCTGGTCACGGTGCACTTTGCCGAATATCGCCCTCGGCTTCGGTTCGGCCTTGGGTTTCGGCCGGACCGAACGGTGGGCTCTGTCTATTTCTGGCGGGTTGGGAAAGCTGTCCCTTCCCACTAGGTTTCCCAACATCTGGGCCACATAGTCCTTAGGGTCCCTGCCTTTGTTTCCCTTCAGCTGGCCCACTGTCCTTAAGTTCTGGTGCCATGAGCAGTTCTCACAATCCTCTATTTTCCCTTTAAGACCTCCCTGTATCGCCACCAACCTCACGGTCTCCGTCTCTAGGGTGGCGATCCGGTCGCTTTGATCCGTTGAGGCTCTTTCCAATTTCTTGATGGTGTTCCCCTGGGCATCCAGTTGTCTCTCTGCCTTGTCCAGGGCCACCTGCATGGTGGCCAGGGCCTCCGTGACCGCCACCCTGACCGCAGTTTTAATGTCTGTCTTGATTTCTTCCTTGAGCTCCTCTAGATCTAGATAGTGAGGAACCTCCTCCATCCACCCTCTGAGGGGAGCTCTGTGCACGGCGTGTCGGTCCCTCTCAATCAGGTGTGGCCGGCTCTTCATCGACTCCTGCATCCGCCGTCTCGACTGCTTGTTACTTCTGGTTTCTGCCACGTTTTGTTTCTTTGCAGTCTCTGGAGCTACTGTTGCTTCGCATTGTCTCTTGTTGGGTAGCGTGAGGGGATACTCTTTTCCTTGTTCTGGTGGGCTATTTTGAGTAAATTAGCCTGGTTTCGGGCTCTTAGGAGGAGAGCCACCTTCTGTGCGTCCGTTCAGCACATCCCCTTCACTGGAAATGAACTAATCATCTTCAGTTGGTTGTTAGTCGAATTCTTAGCACAATCAGTGTTGTGCAAACAAAAACACGTGTCCATGCATTGTATCTTTTTCAATCAAACAAAAGCTTTGGAACAGCCATTCCCTGGTTCATTTACCATGGAGTGCCTTGACTAATTACTTTCAATTTACCTGGTTTGAATTTAAACAAAAGCTTGGCAGCTAACTGTTCCCTGGTCCATTCTCCATGGCATCACCTCTAATAATCAGAGCCCACTTGCCCCCTCTTCTCATGCATTCTAAATTGTTGTCCCCTTTGAAATTTAGCATTCGTCCATCTGTACTGATGAGTGCAAGGTGAAAAGCTTCAGCAGCATGTCTCTTTTATCATCGATACTCAAATTCTGCACCACAAACTGACTATTTCGCTTTTGTTAACTCTATCTAAATGCTTCCTGATTTTTATCATCGCTATCAAATCTTGTCTTATCCTTCTCTGCCCTTTTAATATGTGGGCTAGCACCAGGAAGAATGACTGTGAATGCTGACAATTCACAGAACTCCTTCAGGGAAGGAAACCTGATGCCCCCAACTGGTTTGACCTATTCCGATACCATTCTCTTAAAGCTTGGTACAAAGCTCAAGGTGAAAGTTCACCAACGCCTTCTCATAGCAACGAGGGTGGACAAGAAGTGTTTATGCCATTGACCCTGACATCCTAATAGTGAATACAATCGGCCAACACTAATTATTTGTTATATGATATAATACTGAGGTTATCTAGAACCAGAAGGTATTAAATGTATCCAGTTTATAAAACATACAAGATGTGTAGCATAGTCTATTAATGAGCTAATTATGAGGCATTTCCCTTAGCCAATCCATTAGTGTGGCGCATATTAAAATGGGAGTAACACTACCTCCTCTATCTAAGTCAGCGAAACATCTCCCAAATTCCTCAAGGGATTGAAAATATGGCATTCCTGTAAGCGAGGCCCAAACGCACTCATTCTAAAATAGCTGGTAGAGATAAGAACACTTAGTCTGCACATAATCTTTCATTCAGTCTGCATTAAAAAGAAAAATAAGAGGGAAACCGGAACTCCGATTGGCTCCAGAAGTGAAAAATGAACTGCATTCATATAGCGCCTTCAGCAAGTTTGATGGTGCTTCACATGAGCATAATTAGTTCAGATGTGCAATTGTGCCACATAAAGAGGCAGGTGGCCAAAGGTTTGATCAAAGAAGTGGTTTTTAAAGAGGATCCTAAAGGAGGCAGAGAGCTGGAGCGGTTTAGGGAGGGAACTCGGAGGTTTGCGGCCTGGTCAGCTGAAGGCACATCCGCATCGAGATGGGCCTTAAGAAGTCAATGATGCATATCAGAATTGGAGGGACAGACAGTTTTCAGAGGCTTGAAGAGCCGGAAAAGATCACAGAGATACGGGTTCCACTTCAAACGTTTCTCTAATTCCCTTTAAAAGTTATTATTGAATTTGCTTCCACCAGGCATAACATAACATCCGTGCCTCCATACAGAAAGACCTAAACAACATTCAGTCTTGGTCTGATAAGTGGCAAGTAACATTTGTGCGTCACAGGTGCTGGACAGTACAATCTGCAAAGAGGGAGTATCTAGACATCTACCTTTTAGATTCAATGGCATTACCGTCACTGAGTTCCCCACTATCAATGTCATGTCTCAGAGTAACACCATTGTCTGGTAGAATGTCACATGTTACGCAATAATGCCATTGGAGTGTTTTGCAGGTTTTGGTGGAGTTCACCATTGTAACCTATTTGTGCAGCACCTTGTAAATAAACCCCATGCTCTACATTATCCAAACTCAGTATGTGCCATTTTCTGATTCTTTCTCTTTGTGGCTACAACAAAGAATTTAACAATCAAAATCCCGGGTGTTACTATTCACCAGGAACTTTACTGGACCAGTTATATAAATACTCTGGCTACAAGAGCAGGTCAGAGGCTGGAATTTTTGCGGAGATTAACTCACCTCCTGACTCCCCAAAGCACAAGTCAGGAGTGTGATGGACTACTCTCTACATCCCTGGATAAGTGCAGCTCCAACATCACTCAGGAGACTTGGCACCATCTAGCAGACTGCTTGACTGGCACCCAATTCAGCACCTTAAACATTCACTCCCTTCACTGCTGGCCAGCGTGGCAGCATTGTGTACTGCCAAAAGAAGCACTGCAGCAACTCGCCCAACTTCCTTCGACAGCGCTTTCCAAACCTGCAACCTCTACCACTTAGAAGGACAGGGTAGCAGATACATGAGAACCCCACCGCCAGTTCCCCTCTAAGCTACTCACCATCCTGACTTTGAGATATACACCATTCCTTCACTGTCACTGGGTCAAAATCCTAGAATTACCTCCCTAACATCACTGTGGGTGACTGATGGCCAGGTAGTCCAAGACAAGCAGGCAGGTAGTGCACGAGTCCACTGAGGTCGCGCTCACTAATCGGTTTTCTATTTGGATACTGGTGAGGGATTTGATTCTTTAGAAAAATGAAGGCAAAGCCATGTTTGTGGAACCATGGGCAGCGTAACTGTATGGGAGGAGAGGAAGAAGAGAAGTGCAGTAGTGATAGAGGATTTGCTAGTTAGGGGAAATGACAGGCGTTCCTGTGGTTGTGGATGTGACTCCAGGATGGTGAGGTGCCTCCCTGGTGTCAGATTCAAGAGTGTCACAGAGCGGCTTCAGGATATTAAGGGGGAGGGAGAGCAGGCAAAGGTTGGGGTCCACGTCAGTACGCACGACTTAGGTAGGGAGAGGTATGTAGTCCTGAAAGCAGATTTCGGGGAGCTAGGAAGGAGATTGGAAAGCAAGTCATCTAATGCAGAAATCTTAGGATTATTTCCAGTCCCATTTGCTAGTGAGCCGAGAAATAGGAGAATTGATCATTTGCACATGTGACTGGAGAACTGGTGTTGGAACATAGGAACATAGGAATTAGGAGCAGAAGTGGGCAATTCAGCCCTTTGAGCCTGCTCCACCATTCAATCAGATCATGGCTGATCTCTCCCTGGGCTCAAATCCACCACTCCACCTGTTGCCCATATCCCTGAAACCCATCTTTAAAAATCAGAAATATATCCATTTCCTTCTTGAAACCAGACTCAGATTCCACTGCATTATGCGAGTTCCACAAATTCACCACCTTCTGCGGGAAGTAGTTCCTCCTCATCTCAGTTTTAAATCTACCGCCTCTGAACTTATATCTGTGACCTCTTGTTCTCAACTGCCCCACGAGGGGAATATTTGGTCTACGTTTATATTACCAATCCCTCTTAGTATTTTATAGACCTCAATCAGACCCTTTCTCATCCTTCTAAACAAATAAGGAGACCAAAACTGGACAAAATACTCTAGATGTGGTCTCACCAACACCATGTACACGCTCTACTTTTATACACCAGTCTTTTTGCAATAAACACAAAAATTCCATTTGCCTTTTTTATTACATGCCGTACCTGCATCCCGACTTTCTGCGATTCATGAACAAAGACACCCAGATCCCTCTGCCCAGATACATTTTGAATCTGCTTTCCATTTCGATAATAATTTGCCTTTCTATTTTTTCGGCTAAAATGGATAACCTCACACTTATCCACATTAAACTTCACCTGCCAAATTTTGGCCCAATCTCCTGGCATATCTATATCCGTCTGTAAAATCGCTATCTTCTCTTCACTGCCTGCTTTCCCACCTAATTCAGTATCATCCGCAGATTTTGCTATGTTACACCCTGTCCCTGCTTGCAGATCATTTATATCGATTGTGAACAGTTGAGGTCTGAGGACTGACCCCTGCGGCACCCCATCTAGGTACAGTTCACCAGCCAGAGAAGGACCCATTTATCTCAACCCTCTGCTTTCTATCAGTCAGCCGATCCTCAATCCAATCTAATGGAGGAGAGTGAGCAGTAGATTTCTGAGACACTGAGACCTGTTCTGAGGAAGTTGGGACCTGTGCAAGATGGATGGGCTGCATCTGAACAAGACCGGGACTAATAACCTCACAGTGCTGTTGGTGAGGGTTTAAACAAAATTGGCAAGGGGCTGGAACCTGAGAGGGAGCTCAGATTGGAGGGTAGCAAAACTGGTAACAGGAAGTAGAAAGGTAGTCAGCAAAAGTAAAAGTCAAACAAAGAATGCACAAGCATCAAATAGGATCAGAATAGAGAATTCGAAAAAGCTGAATTAAAGGCACTCTATCTGAATGAACATAGCATTTGCACAATTGTTGATGATTGGATTGCACAAATTTGGGGAAATGGATATGATTTAACTGCCATTATGGAGAGGTGGCTACGGGGTGACCAAGATTGGGAGCTGAATATCCGAGCATATTCAACACTTAGGAGGGATAGGCAAAAAAGACAAAAAGGTAGGATAGCACTCTCAATCAGGGACGAGATCAGTATATTGGTAAGGGAAGATCTTAGATCGAAGAATCAAGGTATAGAATCAGTTTGTGTGGAGTTAAGAATCAGCAAACACAGGCCACCAGGGTGTAGTGGAAATGTTGCGCACGGTATAAATCAGGAAATTAACGATGCCCGTAACATGGGTGTCACAGAAATAATGGGCGACTTTTTTACACATAGATTGGGTTAACCAAATCAGCACTAATGCCCTGGAGGAGGAATTCCTGAAATAAGTGTAAAACTGGTTTCTAGAACATTCGTTGAGGAGCCAATTAAGGATCGGGCTATTTTAGATTCAGAGAGGGCAGAGCGCGGGAGTATGGCATTGACATAGAGGATCATCCATGATCATACTGAATGGTGGAGGGGCTGAATGAACTACTCCTGCTTCTATTTTCTATGTTTTGGTGGGCGGGATTCCCCCGTTCCCACATGGCATGTTTTACGGCGCCAGAGGCAACCTGCCATTGGCCGGCGGTGGGATTTTCCTGTCCCACCATTGTCAATGGGGATTCCCTTTGTCCGTATGCTCTGCCACCGGGGAACGTGCGGCAGGGGTTGCTGTTGGCGGGACCAGAAGGTGTCTGGAAAATACCACTCTATGTTTCTACAACCTCGCTCTAACATAGCCTTCGGGAAGTAGTGATCATAATATGATAGAATGTTACATTAAGCTTGAATGTGATACAGTTTATTCTGAAATTAGGGTGCTAAATGTGAAGAAAGGCAATTATGAATGTCTGAGGGACAAGTTGGCAACAGTGGATTGAGAAAATGCACTAAAAAATGTGAGGTTAGAAAGGCAATGGCTAATATTTAAAGAAATACTACAACATCTATGAAAGATAAACATTCCTCTCAGGCACAAATACCCAGAGGGAAAGGTAAATCTATGGTGGCTAACAAAAGAAGTTAAAGGTTGCATTAGATCAAAGGAAGTGGCTGATAAGGATGTCAGAAAAAGTGATAAGACTGAGGATTAGAAATAATATGGAACCCAGCAAAGGATGACCAAGAAACTGATTAATAAAAGGAAAAGAGAATATGAAAGCAATCTGTGCGAGGAACATTAAGGTGGATTGTAAAAGCAGCTTTATAGCTGTGGAATTAGGTAACTGTGGGCCCATTGCTGGTGGGGACAGGCAAATTTATACTGGAGCACAGGGAAATGTGGAGGAATTAAACAGTTACTTTGGGCTCAACGCCCCAAATGGCCTATTCTTATGTTCCTATGAATGCTGTGCATTCATATACAATGATGATCAATGCACTAGATTTGGGGAGAAAGAACTTGTATTTATATAACACCTTTCAAGAACTCAGCATATGCCAAAGGACTTTATTGTCAATTATGTACTTTCGAATTTTAGTCACTGTCGTATTGTAGAAATGATGTGGAGATGCCAGCGTTGGACTGGGGTGAGCACAGTACGAAGTCTTACAACACCAGGTTAAAGTCCAACAGGTTTGTTTCGATGTCACTAGCTTTCGGAGCGCTGCTCCTTCCTCAGGTGAATGAAGAGGTCTGTTCCAGAAACACATATATAGACAATATTGTCTATATATGTGTTTCTGGAACAGACCTCTTCATTCACCTGAGGAAGTAGCAGCGCTCCGAAAGCTAGTGACATCGAAACAAACCTGCTGGACTTTAACCTGGTGCTGTAAGACTTCGTACTGTATTGTAGAAAGGTCTCAGAATTAACAATGAGACCATGAACAGATTGTGGGCGGGATTCTCCGTTCCAGAGGCTAAGTGCTGCTGCCAGCGGAAGATCAGAACATTTTCGCGAGGTAGTGCCGGACAGGCGTGATTCGAACCATGCAAATGGACCAGCACGCTGGTCACGTGCATCCGCCAGAGTCCCGATTCCCCCGACGTGTGCATCGCAATTCCCATTGTCAGCCTGGTGAGCTGGAGCAACCTATAAGCGTTATCGTAACGCCTCTCCACCTCGACCTGGAGCATCCGCACAGGTGTAATCAGCCATGATTTCAATGGGTAGACATTGTCACCCACGAGTCAACCCCTCTCCAGAGGGCGCACCTCAAAATTGACGGGAACCTCCTGGTGCATCAGGATGATGTGTCGTGCATGGTGCCTGGGTACCATGCATGATGTGCAGCTGGTGATCATACACCAAATGCACGTTCAGGGAGTGAAAGCTCCTCCTGTTAATGAAGGGAAGCTGAGCCGATTCTCTGAGGATGACATTTGTGCCATGAATAACCCACAGGGCATGCCAGCCATGACAGCAAATCCTGCAGCCTGGGCATCTTGGTGGGCCTGGTCCAGGTTAAAGTGGGTGTTGATCGCTGCCCAGGTGCATAGGGCATCCGTGACACCGCAGATGCACCTGTGCATGGACATCTGCGAAATCCCTGGAACAAGCCAGCGCAAAGAAGTTGAGAGGAGCTGTCAAGTTGACGTCTACGAGGAGCAGGTTGCCTCCTTCAAACACGGCAACTCCACTCAGCCAAGTTACCCAAGGCCGGAATTGAACCCGGGTCCCTGGTATTGTGAGGCAGCTGTGCTAACCACTGTGCCACCATTACATGGACCTTTACATGGTCTTCCTGAGTTTGACTGCTCACCTACCCTCACCATTCCCACCCCCCAACCCAATCCCACCCACCCCCACACTACCCCTCACCCCCAACCCCTTCCAGATCACATACTTAACATTGCACTCTGTCCCCATCAGTCACCTGCAACCAGTCCTTGATGTGCAAAGCCTCTACCCTCACCACCCATCCATGCCAAATGGGGTACCAGTGGCTGCCACAACAGATGTTAGCGATGAACTCTGTGGTCCCTGCCCTGGTTCTCACAGTGGGGTCTACTGTGGGTATCCACATTGACTGAGCCTTGTGCCTTCCCACCAGAATGGTGGCAGCTGGTCGTGTGGTGGAGACATTTTACTGTGCAGGCATGCGTCTCTGTGCTGAGAGACTGGTGTGTCCTACAGATGGGGGTCACTGCAGGATGCACGCCTATGCTGGGAGCTTGGCTGTTGATTGATGTGGAGCCTGTGTTTAACACAGAGGTTGTGACAGGGAGCTATTGAGGTTTCCTGGAGGGTCCGCGATCCTTACCCTCATACCGTGTGATACCAATGAGGCATGGTTGACCTGCAGGGCCTGGAGCATTCGTCTGAACTTAGGAGTTGGTTGGCTGATAGTCTCACTAGTGCGGCTGTTACTCTAAAAGGTCTGTGTGCCAGGGAGGGTTTGAGCAGATAGTGTCTTTTGTGTGGGGTTAGCTCTGTTAATCCCCTGCTTTCTCTGCTGTGGAGCTGTGAATCTAAGGAATGCAGTGAGGAATGTCAGGAATAAAAGAATGACTAGGGTAAGAGTAGGGCCAGTCAAGGACAGTAGTGGGAAGTTGTGCTTGGAGTCCGAGGAGATAGGAGAGGTGCTAAATGAATATTTTTCATCAGTATTCACACAGGAAAAAGACAATGTTGTCGAGGAGAATACTGAGATTCAGGCTACTAGACCAGAAGGGCTTGAGGTTCATAAGGGGGAGCTGTTAGCAATTCTGCAAAGTGTGAAAATAGATAAGTCACCTGGGCTGGATGGGATTTATCCTAGGATTCTCTGGGA
Source organism: Scyliorhinus torazame (assembly GCF_047496885.1). NCBI lineage: Eukaryota > Metazoa > Chordata > Chondrichthyes > Carcharhiniformes > Scyliorhinidae > Scyliorhinus > Scyliorhinus torazame. The sequence continues at coordinate 339,227,597 of NC_092709.1, read as the reverse complement.
AGCTAGGGAGGAGATTGCTGAGCCTTTGGCCTTGATCTTTAAGTCATCTTTGTCTACAGGAATAGTGCCAGAAGACTGGAGGATAGCAAATGTTGTCCCCTTGTTCAAGAAGTGGAGTAGAGATAACCCCGGTAGCTATAGACCAGTGAGCCCTCCTTCTGTTGTGGGGAAAATCTTGGAAAGGTTTATAAGAGATAGGATGTATAATCATCTAGACAGGAATAATTTGATTAGAGATAGTCAACACGGTTTTGTGAAGGGTAGGTCGTGCCTCACAAACCTTATTGAGTTCTTTGAGAAGGTGACCAAACAGGTGGATGAGGGTAAAGCAGTTGATGTGGTGTATATGGATTTCAGTAAAGCGTTTGATAAGGTTCCCCATGGTAGGCTACTGCAGAAAATACGGACGCATGGGATTCAGGGTGATTTAGCAGTTTGGATCAGAAATTGGCTAGCTGGAAGAAGACAAAGGGTGGTGGTTGATGGGAAATGTTCAGACTGGAGACAAGGATCTGTTTTGGGGCCACTGCTGTTTGTCATTTTTATAAATGACCTGGAGGAGGGCGTAGAAGGATGGGTGAGTAAATTTGCAGATGACACTAAAGTCGGTGGAGTTGTGGACAGTGCGGAAGGATGTTACAAGTTACAGAGGGACATAGATAAGCTGCAGCGCTGGGCTGAGAGGTGGCAAATGGAGTTTAATGCAGAAAAGTGTGAGGTGATTCATTTTGGAAGGAATAACAGGAAGACAGAGTACTGGGCTAATGGTAAGATTCTTGGCAATGTGGATGAGCAGAGAGATCTCGGTGTCCATGTACATAGATCCCTGAAAGTTGCCACCCAGGTTGAGAGGGTTGTTCAGAAGGCATACGGTGTGTTAGCTTTTCTTGGTAGAGGGATTGAGTTTAGGAGCCATGAGGTCATGTTGCAGCTGTACAACACTCTAGTGCGGCCGCATTTGGAGTATTGCATGCAATTCTGGTCGCCGCATTATAGGAAGGATGTTGAAGCATTGGAAAGGGTGCAGAGGAGATTTACCAGAATGTTGCCTGGTATGGAGGGATGATCTTATGAGGAAAGGCTGAGGGACTTGAGGCTGTTTTCGTTAGAGAGAAGAAGGTTAAGAGGTGACTTAATTGAGGCATACAAGATGATCAGAGGATTGGATAGGGTGGACAGTGAGAGCCTTTTTCCTCGGATGGTGATGTCTAGCACGAGGGAACATACCTTTAAATTGAGGGGAGATAGATATAAGACAGATGTCAGATGTAGATTCTTTACTCAGAGAGTAGTAAGTGCGTGGAATGCCCTGCCTGCAACAGTAGTGGACTTGCCAACACTAAGGACATTCAAATGGTCATTGGATAGACATATGGACGATAAGGGAATAATGTAGATGGGCTTTAGAGTGGTTTCACAGGTCGGCGCAACATCGAGGGCTGAAGGGCCTGTACTGCGCTGTAATGTTCTATGTTCTATGTTCTATGTAGGAGTCCCAACACTTGGTAGTCTGGCGATTGAGCATGAACAAAGAACAAAGAACAAAGAACAAAGAAAAGTACAGCACAGGAACTGGCCCTTCGGCCCTCCAAGCCAGTGCCGACCATGCTGCACGTCTGAACTAAAATCTCTACACCTCCGGGGTCCGTATCCCTCTATTACCATCTATTCATGTATTTGTCAAGATGCACCTTAAACGTCACTATCGTCCCTGCTTCCACCACCTCCTCCGGTAGCGAGTTCCAGGCACCCACTACCCTCTGTGTAAAAAATTTGCCTCGCACATCTCCTCTAAACCTTGCCACTCGACCTTAAGACCAGAAGACATAGGACTGGAAGTAAGGCCATTCGGCCCATCGAGTCTACTCCACCATTCAATCGTGGCTGATTTCAACTCCATTTACCCGCTCTCTCTCCATAGCCCTTAATTCCTTGAGAAATCAAGAATTTATCAAATTCTGTCTTAAAGACACTCAACGTCCTGGCCTCCACCGCCCTCTGTGGCAATGAATTCCACAGACCCACCACTCTCTGGCTGAAGAAATGTCTCCTCATCTCTGTTCTAAAGTGACTCCCTTTTATTCTAAGGCTGTGCCCCCGGGTCCTAGTCTCCCCTGCTAATGGAAACAACTTCCCTACATCCACCCTATCTAAGCCATTCATTATCTTGTAAGTTTCTATTAGATCTCCCCTCAACCTCCTAAACTCCAATGAATATAATCCCAGGATCCTCAGATGTTCATCGTATGTTAGGCCTACCATTCCTGGGATCATCCGTTTGAATCTCCGCTGGACCCGCTCCAGTGCCAGTATGTCCTTCCTGAGGTGTGGGGCCCAAAATTGCTCACAGTATTCAAAATGGGGCCTAACTAATGCTTTATAAAACTTCAGAAGTACATCCCTGCTTTTATATTCCAAGCCTCTTAAGATGAATGATAACATTGCATTTGCTTTCTTAAACCTATGCCCCCTAGTAATTGACCCCTCTACCCTGGGAAAAAGTCTCTGACTATCCACTCTGTCTATGCCCCTCATAATTTTGTAGACCTCTATCAGGTCGCCCCTCAACCTTCTTCGTTCCAGTGAGAACAAACCAAGATTATTCAACCTCTCCTCATAGCTAATGCCCTCCATACCAGGCAACATTCTGGTAAACCTCTTCGGCACCCTCTCTAAAGTCACCACATCCCTCTGGCAGTGTGGCGACCAGAATTGAACACTATGCTCCAAGTGTGGCCTAACTAAGGTTCTATACAGCTGCAACATGACTTGCCAATTCTTATACTCAATGCCCCGGCCGATGGAGGCAAGCATGCCGTATGCCTTCTTGACTACCTTCTCCACCTGTGTTGCCCCTTTCAATGACCTGTGGACCTGTACACCTAGATCTCTCTGACTGTCAATACTCTTGAGGGTTCTACCATTCACTATATATTCCCTACCTGTATTAGGCCTTCCAAAATACATCACCTCACATTTGTCTGACTTAAACTCCATCTGCCATCTCGCCGCCCAAGTCTCCAAACGATGTAAATCCTGCTGTATCCTCTGACAGTCCTCATTGCTATCCGCAATTCCACCAGTTAAATTTTCCTCCAAATCATTTATATATACTATGAACAGCAAAGGTCCCAGCACTGACCCTACGGCCACACCTGCCCCTGATTATACTGCTGGTACATGGGCGGGGTAGATGGATATCGACATGAACTGGAGAACTCAGAACATTTCAAGGATACTGTAAACAGTCAACAGTTTAAACAGTCAAGAGCCTGTAAATGACGCATAAGTTCCAATCTTTTACAGCAGCATTTGGAGGTTCAGCCATGGCACTCTGATCCCGAGGGACACACACCACACTTGTCACCAAGTTGGCCCCCACTAATCCCAGAGCTCCAGACAGGCATACCCCCAGCCAGCTCAAAGACAATGAAAAAAGTGCTTACCTCATTGCTCCGCCTCAAAGGCCTTGGTGCCAGGACCCTGTTTGTAAATACCTGCATCAAATCATGCCCGCGTGACTCATGGCTGGGAGCGGTGGAGCATAATGGGGAGGGGGGGGGTGAGAGAAATTGTGTTATTAGATACCCTCAATTACAACTCGAGAGAGATGATTGGTAATACAAAGGCTTTAATTGGCAGAGAACCAGTCAGCTACCGAGAAGTGCGCTCATTGCTCACTGCCCACTGGACATTACCTTATGTATGGCTCCCTGGGGGGTGGAGCCGGAGGCGGAGTCCCCCAGGGTTCCAAACCCAGTCTTAAAGGGATCACTACATTAAAGGTGCAGTAACCATTCATCACAGGCTACCAGCTCATTAATTGCAATCAAATGAATGTTTGCATGTTCCCGATGGCACGGGGCAGGAAGCCTGCTATAGCCGGTGGGGCAGGAACAGAGACAGGTCTGCCGCCCAATCCTGATCCCATTTCTGTGCTGGCGTGGGATTGTCTGCCCGATCTTGATTCCCGACCTTAGTGGTGGAGAGTGGAGAATCTCACCCCATGTTTCGGATACTGGGGAACTCCCCTGCTCTGCTTCCAACAGTTCCTTGGGATCTTTTATGGTCACCGTAAGAGGGGAAATGGGGCCTTGGTTTAACATTGAACCTGAAAGCTGGCTCCTCTGACAGTGCGGGACTCCTTCAGTACTTCTGTAATTCAATCAATTTTTTAAGTGGTTCAAGCCACTTGAACGGAGTGGCTTGCTGGGCCATTTCTGAGGGCAGTTAAGAGTCAACCACATTGCCGTGGGTCTGGAGCCACATGTAGGCCAGACCGGGTATGGATGGGTTTTACGCCAATTAATGGTAGCTTCATGGTCACCAGAGCATTAGCCGGGGTTATTAGTTCAGTGGCGTTACCATTACACCATCATCTCCCCCTGCTGTGAACATAAAAGATCCCAAGGTACCGTTGAAAGAAGAGGAGGGTAATTATTTCCTGCATCCTGACTTCATCATCAAAACTGATTAGATAATCATTGTATCATTGATGTGTGGTGGATTTTGCTTGTGCACAGACTGGCCACTTGTATTACAACGTTATTGCACTTCAAGAGTGCTTCGCAGGCCGTAAAACGCCCTGGGTCACCCCCGTGATTGCGAACGATTTTATATAATTATACAATATCCCTTTCTGTCTTCCAACTCTTGAAGGCTGACTCGCTCTGGGTGGGTACCACTTGTGATTGTGCCAACTGTCTTCAGATGCCTCTCACTGGGTGTGTGTCAGCCTGCCCGAGGTGTCTAAGAGTTGTCAGCCTACTGAGCCTGATTGTACCCTCATCCGGCATCCCTACGCATGTATTTCCAGGATGAAAGAGAATTAATTAAGGGAGGGCCTGAAATTGGTGCTATTGCCATGGAAACCCTACCCTCAAAGAAAACTTGAACCGGATTACAGTGACTCTACTTCAAAAGTAAATCGTTAACCGTGAAGCGCTTTGGGATATTTTGAAATCATGAAAGGCATTATAGGCAGTGCACTCTCTCTATATAAATACCTTTGGATTGCAAACGTGTTTAGACAGCTGAAAATAATCAGTGGCCATATTTTCCAACCTCTGAGAGGATTCTACCAATAGAACGGACAGGTATAAAAAATGGATATACATTTAAATCTTCACTCACAATTTGTCATCGTCCCACGATATGTGTAAACAATATTGCAGTCACTATTTACAGCAGTGTAGTCTTCAGGCCCGATCGACAGGTCCAGTTATCCAGTTATCTTGATTTTGGTCCAGGATTTCTGGTAACACTATAGGTAACCATAGTTGAGCCCAGAAGAGATGATCTCATTTATGTTCGTTGGAGCTTGCTGCCCTCAAATTATCTGCTTTGTTTCCCTGACTACAACACTTGGAGCACACTTGAAAAGTATTTTGTCAGCTATAAAGTGATTTGGCATGGCAGAGTCAAGAAGACGTGACATAAATTCAAGTCTTTCTTTCGGAACCCGTGTCCTCAAACCTTCAGCTATTCTCCCACCAAAGTTACAACCTATTTCCAAACTGGACTTTTCTGCTGGACGAAGACAATCAAATGGCCGACCCTCTGTGTGAATCACCGAAACAAAATCATTCACTTCTCAGTTATGTAAATGTCGGACATCATTATGTCTGAGCTGGGCTGGAGTCACATCGGCGATCGGAGAATCCCCGTTTGCGCCTGAATCGGGGCAGCACCGTTTTTCACAAACGGCATACTCATACATCTCCTACAAAACTGATGAAGGGGTTATATCATGAAGTAAGAAGTCTTACAACACCAGGTTAAAGTCCACCAGGTTTGTTTCAAATCACTAGCTTTCGGAGCACTACTCCTTCCTCAGGTGAATGAAGAGGTAGGTTCCAGAAACATATATATAGAGACAAAGTCAAAGATGCAAGACAATGCTTTGAATGCGAGCATTTGCAGGTAATTAAGTCTTTACAGATCCAGAGAGAGGGGTAATCCCAGGTTAAAGAAGTATGAACTGTCTCAAGCCAGGACAGTTGGTAGGATTTCACAAGCCCAGGCCAGATTGGGGGGGGGGGGGGTGAATGTAATGTGACATGAATCCAAGGTCCCGGTTGAGGCCGTACTCATGTGTACGGAAGTTGGCTATAAGCTTCTGCTCGGCGATTCTGCATTGTCGCGCGTCCTGAAGGCCGCCTTGGAGAACGCTTACCCGAAGATCAGAGGCTGAATGCCCTTGACTGCTGAAGTGTTCCCCGACTGGAAGGGAACATTCCTGCCTGGCGATTGTCGGGCGATGTCCGTTCATCCGTACATGGGAAGAAAAGGGAATAAAAGAAAATACATAATAGGGCAACACAATATATACAATGTAACTACATAAGCACTGGCATCGGATGAAGCATACAGGGTGTAGTGTTAATGAGGTCAGCCCATAAGAGGGTCATTTAGGAGTCTGGTAACAGTGGGGAAGAAGCTGTTTTTGAGTCTGTTCGTGCATATCTCAGACTTCTGTATCTCCTGCCCGATGGAAGACGTTGGAAGAGTGAGTAAGCCGGGTGGGAGGGATTTTTGATTATTCTGCCCGCTTTCCCCAGGCAGCGGGAGGTGTAGATGGAGTCAATGGATGGGAGGCAGGTTTGTGTGATGGGCTGGGCAGTGTTCACGACTCTCTGAAGTTTCTTGCAGTCCTGGGCCGAGCAGTTGCCATACCAGGCTGTGATGCAGCCCGATAGGATGCTTTCTATGGTGCATCTGTAAAAGTTGGGAAGGGTTAATGTGGACATGCCGAATTTCCTTAGTTTCCGTAGGAAGTATAGGAGCCGTTGTGCTTTCTTGGTGGTAGCGTCGACGTGGGTGGACCAGGACAGCTGTTTGGAGATGTGCACCCCTAGGAATTTGAAACTGTGAACCATCTCCACCTCGGCCCCGTTGATGCTGACAGGGGTGTGTAGAGTACTTTGCTTCCTGAAGTCAATGGCCAGCTCTTTAGTTTTGCTGGCATTGAGGGAGAGATTGTTGTCGCTACACCACTCCACTAGGTTCTCTATCTCCCACCTGTATTCTGAATCGTCGTTATTCGAGATCCGGCCCACGATGGTCATATCGTCAGCAAACTTGTAGATGGAGTTGGAACTTAGTTTTGCCATGCAGTCGTGTGTGTACAGGGAGTAGAGTAGGGGGCTAAGTACTCAGCCTCATGGGGCCCCGGTGTTGAGGACCATTATGGAGGAGGTGTTGTTGTTCATTCTTACTGATTGTGGTCTGTTGGTCAGAAAATTGAGGATCCAGTTGCAGAGTGGAGAGCCAAGTCCTAGGTTTTGGAGCTTTGATATGAGCTTGGCTGGGATTATGGTGTTGAAGGCGGAGCTTTAGTCAATAAATAGGAGTCTGATGTAGGAGTCCTTGTTTTCGAGATGCTCTCGGGATGAGTGTAGTGCCAGTGAAATGGCGTCTGATGTGGACTGGTTGCAGCGGCTTGCGAATTGCAGTGGATCAAGGCGTTCTGGGAGTATGGAGGTGATGCGCTCCATGACCAACCTCTCGAAGCACTTCATTATGACTGAAGTCAGGGCCACTGGACGGTAGTCATTGAGGCACGTTGCCTGGTTCTTCTTTGGTACCGGTATGATGGTGGTCTTCTTGAAGCAGGTGGGGACCTCAGAGTGGAGTAGGGACAGGTTAAAGATGTCCACGAGTGCACGACCAGGGATCCCGTCCGGGCCCATCGCCTTCCGAGGGTTCACTTTCAGGAAGGCCAATCTGACTTCGGAAACTGTGATGGTGGGTATGGGTGAATTATGGGCTGCTGGGGCACTCGACAGCGGATTGTTGGTTACCTGCTCGAACCGAGCATAGAATGCATTGAGCTCACTGGGGAGGAGTACGCTGCTGCCAGAGATACTGTTCGGCTTCGCTTTGCAGCCCGTTATGTTGTTTAGTCCTTGCCGCAATCGCTGAGAGTCTGTCTATGACTCTAGCTTGGTTTGATATTCTCTCTTGGCATCTCGGATGGCTTTGCGGAGGTCGTACCTGGATTTCTTGTATAGGTCAGGGTCGTCTGTCTTGAACGTCTCAGATCTGTCCTTCAGTAGTGAATCAATCACGCGATTGAGCCATGGTTTCCGGTTGGGGAACGTACGTGCTGGAAAGATGTTTCCCCATATGGGAAATCGAGAACTTAGGGGCGGGGGGTAGGGGGGGTGGGGGGGGGGGGGGTGGGTTGGGGGTGGGTGGGGGGGAGGGGGGGTTGGTGGCGGAGAGTGGGAGCAGATATACAACCAGGTTTCTCTGCTCCCACACTCCTACTTGAATTGTAGTCTTTATTTTTTATTGTCTCTCTGCCTTCTTCTTATCAACTCAATACTACTCAATACCCCGCAAGGCTGCGTACTTATCCCCCTACTATACTCCCTGTACACCCACGACTGCGTGGCAAAATTTGGTTCCAACACCATCTACAAGTTTGCTGACAATACGACCACAGTGGGCCGGATCTCATCTCGAATAACGACGAGTCCGAATACAGCCTGGGATGGTAACTGCTCGGCGCAGCAACGCAAGAAACTTCAGAGAATCGTGAACACAGCTCAGTCGATCACATGAGCCTGCCTCCCATCTATTGACTCCATCTCCAGCTCCCACTGCCTGGGGAAAACGGGCAGCATAAAAGACCCCTCCCACCTAGCCTACTCACTCTTCCAACTTCTCCCATCGGGCAGGAGATACAGAAGTCTGAGAACACGCACGAACAGACTCAAAAACAGCTTCTTCCCCACTGTTACCAGACTCCTAAATGACCCTCTTATGGACTGACTTCATTAACACTACACCCTGTATGCTTCATCCGATGCCAGTGTTATCTAGTTACATTGTGTACCTTGTGTTGCCCTATTATGTATTTTCTTTTATTTCCTTTTCTTCCCATGTACTTAATGATCTGTTGAGCTGCTCGCAGAAAAATACTTTTCACTGTCCCTGGGTGCATGTGACAATAAACAAATCTAATCCAATCCAATCAGAATGAAATTCTCTGCATTAAATTTCATCTGCCACATGTCTACCCATTCCACCAACTTATCTATGTCCTTTTGAAGTTCTACGCCATCCTCTTCACAATGCTCCCAAGTTCCAGATTGTCCGCAAATTTTGGAATTGTGCCCTGCACCCCCAAGTCTTGGTCATTAATATATTATCAAGAAGAGCAGGAGTCCCAACTGCAAGCCCTGGGGAACTCCACTACAAACCTTCCTCCAATCCGAAAATATGCATTCACTATGACTCTCTGTTTCCTATTACTCAACCAATTTTGTATTCATGTTACTACTGTCCCTCTTATTTCATGAGATTTAACTTTTCCTCCAAGTCTGTTTTGCGGCACTTCATCAAATGCCTTTTGGAAGTCCATGTACACCACATCAACAGCATTACCCACATCAGCCCTCTCTGTTAGTCATCAAAAAACCCCAGTGAGTTAATGCAACACAACGTGCCCTTAACAAATCCGTGCTGACTTTCCTTCATTAACTCACATTCGCCTATTGGTGGACAGTTTCCAAAGTTCTTTGGATTCTGGAATAGTTCCTTCAGATTGGAGGTAGCTGATATAACCCTGCTATTCTGAAAGGGAGGTAGAGAGAAAACCGGGAACGATAGACCAGTGAGCCTAACGTCGGTAGTAGGGAAGTTGCTAGAGTCCATTATCAAGGATTTCATAGCACAGGATTTGAAAAGCGGTGGTATAATCAGACAGTCAGCAAGGATGTATGAAAGGGCCTCCTCCTGCTTGTATTTTCCATGATTGCTTCTATATATGCCGAAATGACTATTTAATTTTGCCCTAAATTAGTGTTTCTAAAAGCTTCCCCAACACTAATGTTAAACAGACTGGACTTATCTTTACTTTTGTAGTTCTGACCAAGGTGTTTGAGACAGTTACCTGGCAGACACTGGGCACGATTTAACCAACAAATTTTGAAATGTCATTTTGGGGGAATTTGGCGGAATGGTTTTTGGGTGATCCAGAATTGAAGCAGGGCTCAGCTGATAGATCCCAGGACAGGCCTCTCCGGAGATTCCCAACCGTCTTTATGCCTTGCGAGATCTAACTAGATCTTGTGAGACGTCGCGATCTGGATTGGGTGGGTCTCGCAGAGTTAAGTGAGTGTCATGGTAATGGGTCGCAGTATTCAAATTGTGATCTATATGGTTTGATCATGGCTTCCTCTGTGTTGCCAACCAATTTCCTGTAGTATAAATTGTTGAGATCGTTTGAAATTTGGCATTCTTGCATTTGTCCTGATGGGTGTAAGATGAAAAACTTCAGCAACATGTCTCTTTTCAGAAATATTCAAATTTCAATTTATTCGACTGTCTTGCCGATGTAGTTTGAGATTCTGCTCACGACCATATGGAATGGTTGAGATGGTTAGCACAGATGTGTTTAAGGATAATCTCGATAAGCATAGGAGCACAATAGAATAGAAAGATATTCTGAAAGAGTGAGACGAAGAGGAAAGAGGCTCATGAGAAACATAAATACTGGTGCAAACCTTTTGAGCAAAGCATGTTGCTTCTGTGTTGTAACTTGCTCTATAATTCAATTGGTTTGAATTTATACAATGCTAAAGGTATTCAGTCATCAAGTTGGTCATTAAAGTTTATCAAGACTCCAAAGTCTCAAATTCTTCATTACCAATTGCAAAACTGGGATTTGGTAGCAGAGTACGTATGTTAATGGGCCCATAATTCAGAGGCTTGGGTTGATCTTCGAGTGAGATGAGTTAAATTGTGAAATGTAAATAAAAGTAAAGAATGAAAAGCTAGTGTTGATAATGATGACCAGTGAAACAGCTGGATAGTTGTTAATATCCATCTGATTCATTAATATCCTTGATGGAAGGAAATCTTTTATTGGTAAAGGGATTGAGTTTCGGAGCCATGAGGTCATGTTGCAGCTGTACAAAATTTGGTGCGACCGCATTTGGAGTATTGCGTGCAATTCTGGTCGCCGCATTATAGGAAGGATGTGGAAACATTGGAAAGGGTGCAGAGGAGATTTACCAGAATGTTGCCTGGTATGGAGGGAAGATCTTATGAGGAAAGGCTGAGGGACTTGAGGCTGTTTTCATTAGAGAGAAGAAGGTTAAGAGGTGACTTAATAGAGGCATACAAGATGATCAGAGGATTAGATAGGGTGGACAGTGGGAGCCCTTTTCCTCGGATGGTGATGGCTGGCACGAGGGGACATAGCTTGAAATTGAGGGGAGATAGATATAGGACAGATGTCAGAGGTAGATTCTTTACTCAGAGAGTAGTAGGGGCATGGAATGCCCTGCCTACAACAGTAGTGGACTTACCAACATTAAGGGCATTCAAATGGTCATTGGCTAGACATATGGACGATAAGGGAATAGTGTAGATGGGCTTTAGATTGGTTTCACAGGTCGGCGCAACATCGAGGGCTGAAGGGCCTGTACTGCGCTTTAATGTTCTATTGTTCTATCTGCCATCCTTGCCCCATCTGACCTACTTGTGACTCCAAGCCCATAACAATGTGGGTGACACTTAATTACCTTGCCACCTTCCTAACCACCCTCCAATTTAGTCCGAAGTGGGAATGTTTGACGATAGCCTTCTCACTGGAAGCCAACAGATTTTCTAGTTGGTGGATGAATCCCCGCTGCCATACCAATTGTACGAAGAACTTTGGGGACAACAGGTGTTCCATAATTTTAAGCATCTTTCATTCCTTCTTCCTTTTTCTCCTCGATACAAAGGTGAATTGTTCGGGAGTTCATGTTTTTTTTTAGAACATAGAACAGTACAGCACAGAACAGGCTCTTCGGCCCTCGATGTTGTGCCGAGCATTGTCCGAAACCAAGATCAAGCTATCCCACTCCCTGTCATTCTGGTGTGTCCCATGTGCCTATCTAATAACCACTTGAAAGTTCCTAAAGTGTCCGACTCTACTATCGTAGCAGACAGTCCATTCCATACCCTAACCACTCTCTGAGTAAAAACCCTACCTTGGACATCCCTCCTATATCTCCCACCCTGAAACTTATAGCTTTGTAACATAATAATTAGGAACAGGAGTAGGCCATCTGGCCCCTCGAGCCTGCTCCACCATTCAATGAGATCATGGCTGATCTTTTGTGGACTCAGCTCCACTTTCCGGCCCGAACACCATAACCCTTAATCCCTTTATTCTTCAAAATACTATCTATATTTATCTTAAAAACATTTAATGAAGGAGCCTCAACTGCTTCACTGGGCAAGGAATCCCATAGATTCACAACCCTTTGGGTGAAGAAGTTCCTCCTAAACTCAGTCCTAAATCTACTTCCCCTTATTTTGAGGCTATGCCCCCTAGTTCTGCTTTCACCCGCCAGTAGAAACAACATGCCCGCATCTATCCTATCTATTCCCTTCATAATTTTGATCCCCCCTCATACTTCTAAATTCCAACGAGTACAGTACCAGTCTCAACCTCGCCTCATAATCCAACCCCTTCAGCTCTGGGGTTAACCTAGTGAATCTCCTCTGCACACCCTCCAGTGCCAGTACGTCCTTTCTCAGATAAGGAGACCAAAACTGAACACAATACTCCAGGTGTGGCCTCACTGACACTTTATACAATTGCAGCATAACCTCCCTAGTCTTAAACCCCATCCCTCAATGAAGGACAAAATTCCATTGGCCTTCTTAATCACCTGTTGCACCTGTAAACCAACTTTTTGTGACTCATGCACAAGCACACCCAGCTCTCCTTGCACAGCAGCATGTTTTAATATTTTATCATTTAAGTAGTAATCCCTTTTGCTGTTATTCCTACCAAAGTGGATAACCTCACATTTGTCAACATTGTATTCCATCTACCAGACCCTAGCCCATTCACTTAACCTATCCAAATTCATCTGCAGACTTCCGGTATCCGTTGCACTTTTTGCTTTACCACTCATCTTGTGTCATCTGCAAACTTGGACACATTGCCCTTGGTCCCCAACTCCAAATCATCTATGTAAATTGTGAACAATTGTGGACCCAGCACTGATCCCTGAGGGACACCACTAGCTACTGATTGCCAACCAGAGAAACACCCATTAATCCCCACTCTTTGCTTTCTATTAATTAACCAATCAACAGCTACATCCACCCGAGGAAATAGTCTCTGAACGTCCGCTCTATCTCTCCCCCTCATCATCTTATAAACCTCTATTAAGTCGCCTCTCATCCTTCTTCGCTCCAATGAGAAAAGCCCTCGCGTCTCAACCTTTCCTCATAAGACCTACCCTCCAATCCAGGCAGCATCCTGGTAAATCTCCTTTGCACCCTTTCCAATGCTTCCACATCCTTACTATAATGAGGTGACCAGGGGCGTGATTCTCCAACCCCTCGCCGGGTCGGAGAATCGGCTGGAGGCGGCGAGAATCCCGCCCCCACCGGCCGCCGAATTCTCTGGCACCGGAGGTTCGGCGGGGGCGGGAATCGCGCCGCACTGGTCGGCAGGCCACCCCCAGTGATTCTCCAGCCCGTGATGGGCTGAACGTCCGCTGCTTTAATGCCATCCCACCGGCGAGAATTAAACCACATCCCTTACCGGCGGGACCAAGTGGCGAGGGCGGGCTCCGGGGTCCTGGGGGGGGCGCGGGGTGATCTGGCCCCAAGGGGTGCCCCCACAGTGGCCTGGCCCATGATTGGGGCCCACCAATCACAGGCCTGTGCCGTGGGGGTACTCTTTCCCCTCCGTGTCAGCCATCAGCCTCCGCAATGGCCGACGTGGAGGTGACCCCCCCTGCGCATGCGCAGGATGGCATCAGCAGCCGCTGACGCTCCCGCGCATGCGCGGACATCCGCCGGCTGGCAGAGTCCCTTCGGCCCCGGCTGGCATGGCGCCAAAGGCCTTTCCCGCCGGCCGGTGGCGCGCCAACCACTCCGGCGCGAGCCTAGCCCCTAAAGGTGTGGGCTTGGCCCCTAAAGGTACGGAGGAATCTGCACCTTTGGGGCAGCCCGACGCCGGAGTGGTTCCCGCCACTCCATCCCGCCGGGACCCCCCGCCCCGCCGGGTAGGGGCGAATCACTTCCCAGAACTGCACACAATACTCCAAATGTGGTCTCACCAGGGTCCTGTACAGTTGCAGCATAACCATTAGAGCATTAGATACGAACAGAAATGATGGACTTCCAACGGACAACGACACAGGATGAAACCTGGAATTCTCATTATCACTGGAATTATCGGAATCAAAGCTCGGAACATGATGAATCTTTAATACACTGATGTGGAGATGCCGGCGTTGGACTGGGGTGAGCACAGTACGGAGTCTTACAACACCAGGTTAAAGTCCAACAGGTTTGTTTCGATGTCACTAGCTTTCGGAGCACTGCTCCTTCCTCAGGTGAAATACCCTGGTTATCAATGGTTTGCTCCACCTGGCGCGGGGGAATGTCAGTTTGGGATACACCCCAATCAGAGTGTTATGTTCGGGTGCAACGATCAGAAAGCATAACGGGGCACCCTCGGAGGAATGCTCTCCGAGTCTCGCCACAGAAGGGGATTGGTGGGGATCGGGTGTCCAGAAATTGGATGTCTTGCTTACAGGTCCTGAAAAAGGATTAGAACTTGGGCAGAGGGATTAGAACTTGGGACACTCATAGAGGGTAACTTCGCCCCATGTGAGACTTTCTCCTACCTGAGGAAGTAGACCAAATTCGGTTAAAATCATTTTTTTACGCACAAAAATCTTACTAAAGTGATCACACTAACACGGGAGAAAGCAAGGCAGATTAAGACAATTGAAGCCACCATTTGTTGGGACGAATGTTTGGACAGGAGCTCAGATGTACAGATATACCCTTTAGTTCACCGTATTGTACCCCTGCACATAATCCTGGGCCGGGAATCTCCGAAAGGTGGCCATCGCAAGCGTGCGACGGCCGTCTTTGTGTGGTGCACTGCGTGTGGTTGCCGTCTCCGCCGCCGGAACCCTGCAACATGGCAGAGACCTAATAGTGCCCAATAGTACACAGAGTCTATTTAAACAGTACCCGACAGTAAACAGAGTCTATTTAAACAGTACCCAACAGTAAACAGATTCTATTGAAACAGTGCCCTACAATAAACAGTTAATTTAAACAGTGCCCTAGAGTAAAAAGACTATTTAAACAGTGCCTACAGTAAACAGTCTATTTAAACAATGCCTACAGTAAACAGAGTCTATTTAAACAGTGCCCAACAGTAAACAGAATATTTAAACAGTGTCCTACAGTAAACAGGGTCTATTTAAACAGTGCCTGACAGTAAATTGAGCCCATTTAATCAGTGCCCTCGAGTAAGCTGTCTATTTAAACAGTGCCCGACTGTAAACAGTCTATTTAAACAGTGCCCTACAGTAAATACAGTGAATTCAAACAGTGCCCTATAGTAAACAGTCTATTTAAACAAGCCCTACAGTAAACAGTCTATGTAAACAATGCCTACAGTAAACAGTCTATTTAAACAGTGCCCACCAGTAAACAGACTATTTAAACAGTGTCCTACAGTAAACAGTCTATTTAAACTGTGCCTACAGTAAACCGTCTTTTTAAACAGTGCTCGACGGTAAACAGTGTCTATTTAAACAATGCCCTTCAATAAAAAGAGTATCTTTAAAAAGTGCCCAACGGTAAACAGAGTCTATTTAAACAGTGCCCTACTGTAAACAGTCTATTTAAACAGTGCCTACAGCAAACAGAGTCTATTTAAACAGTTCGTTACAGTCGACAGGGTCTGTTTAAACAGTGACCTACAGTCAACTGAGTATATTTAAACAGTGCCCTGCAGTAAACAGAGTCTATTTCAACAATGACCAACAGTAAACAGAGTCTATTCAAACAGTGCCCTACAGAAAACAGAGTTTATTCCAAAAGTGCCCTCCAGTAAACAGTCTATTCAAACAGTGCCCGACAGTAGTGTCTATTGAAACGGTATCCTCCAATAAACAGAGTATCTTTAAACAGTGCCCTAGAGTAAACTGTCTACTTAAACAGTGCCCTACTGTAATCAGAGTCTATTTAAACAGTGCCTACAGTAGACAGTCTATTTAAACAATGCCATTCAGTAAACAGTATATTTAAACAGTGCCCTACAGTAAACTGAGCCTACTTAAACAGTGCCCTGCAGTAAACAGTCTATTCAAACAGTGTCCTGCAGTAAACAGTCTATTTAAACAGTGCCACAGTTAACAGTCTTTTTAAACAGTGCCCGACAGTAATCAGTGTCTATTCAAACAATGTCCTACAAAAAACAGAGTATCTTTAAACAAGTGCCCGACAGTAAACAGTCTATTGAAACAGTGCAGTACAGTGAACAGTCCATTTAAACAGCGCTTACAGTAAACAGAGTCTATTTAAACAGTGCCCAACAGTAAACAGAATATTTAAACAGTGTCCTACAGTAAACAGAGTCTATTCAAACAGTGCCCTACAGTGAACAGAGTCTATTTAAACAGTGCCCTTGTGGATAGCACAATTGCTTCACAGCTCCAGGGTCCCAGGTTCGATTCTGGCTTGGGTCACTGTCTGTGCGGAGTCTGTACATCCTCCCCGTGTGTGCGTGGGTTTCCTCCGGGTGCTCCGGTTTCCTCCCACAGTCCAAAGATGTGCGGGTTAGGTGGATTGGCCATGATAAATTGCCCTTAGTGTCCAAAATTGCCCTTAGTGTTGGGTGGGGTTACTGGGTTATGGGGATAGGGTGGCGGTGTTGACCTTGGGTAGGGTGCTCTTTCCAAGCGCTGGTGCAGACTCGATGGGCTGAATGGCCTCCTTCTGCTCTGTAAATTCTATGAAAATAGTCTATTTAAACAGTGCCCTACTGTAAACAGAGTCTATTTAAAAAGGCCCTACAGCAAACAGTCTTTTTAAACAGTGTGCGACAGTAAACAGACTCTATTTAAACAGTGCCCTTCAGTGAAGTGTCCTTAAACAGTGTACTACGGTAAACAGTCTATTTAAACAGTTCGTTACAGACGACAGGGTCTGTTTAAACAGTGACCTACAGTCAACTGAGTATATTTAAACAGTGCCCTACAGAAAACAGAGTTTATTCCAAAAGTGCCCTCCAGTAAACAGTCTATTCAAACAGTGCCCGACAGTAGTGTTTATTGAAACGGTATCCTCCAATAAACAGAGTATCTTTAAACAGTGCCCTAGAGTAAACAGTCTACTTAAACAGTGCCCTACTGTAAACAGAGTCTATTTAAACAGTGCCTACAGTAAACAGTCTATTTAAACAATGCCATGCAGTAAACAGTCTATTTAAACAGTGCCCTACAGTAAACTGAGCCTATTTAAACAGTGCCCTGCAGTAAACAGTCTATTTAAACAGTGCCACAGTAAACAGTCTTTTTTAAACAGTGCCCGACAGTATTCAGTGTCTATTCAAACAATGTCCTACAAAAAACAGAGTATCTTTAAACAGTGCCCAACAGTAAACAGAGTCTATGGAAACAGTGCCCTACAGTAAACAGTCTATTTAAACAGTTTCCTTCAGAAAACAGTCTATTGAAACAGTGCAGTACAGTGAACAGTCTATTTAAGCAACGCTTACAGTAAACAGAGTCTATTTAAACAGTGCCCAACAGTAAACAGAATATTTAAACAGTGTCCTACAGTAAACAGGGTCTATTGAAACAGTGCTCGACAGTAAATTGAGCCTATTTAAACAGTGCCCTCCAGTAAGCTGTCTATTTAAACAGTGCCCTACAGTAAACAGTCCATTTAAACAGTGCCCTACAGTAAACAGTCTATTTAAACAGTGCCCTACAGTAAACTGAGCCTATTTAAACAGTGTCCTGCAGAAAACAGTCTATTCAAACAGTGTCCTGCAGTAAACATTCTATTTAAAGAGTGCCCAATAGTAGACATGGTCTATTTAAATAGTGCCCTACAGTAAACAGCCTATTCAAGCAGTGTCCTACAGTAAACAGAGCCTATTCAAACAGTGCCCTACAGTGAACAGAGTCTATTTAAACAGTGCCCTACAGTAAATAGTCTATTTAAACAGTGCCCTACTGTAAACAGAGTCTATTTAAAAAGGCCCTACAGCAAACCGTCTTTTTAAACAGTGTGTGACAGTAAACAGACTCTATTTAAACAGTGCCCTTCAGTGAAGTGTCCTTAAACAGTGTACTACAGTAAACAGTCTATTTAAACAGTTTGTTACAGTCGACAGGGTCTGTTTAAACAGTGACCTACAGTCAACTGAGTATATTTAAACAGTGCCCTGCAGTAAACAGAGTCTATTTCAACAATGACCAACAGTAAACAGAGTCTATTCAAACAGTGCCCTACATAAAACAGAGTTTATTCCAAAAGTACCCTCAGTAAACAGTCTATTCAAACAGTGCCCGACAGTAGTGTCTATTGAAACGGTGTTCTCCAATAAACAGAGAATCTTTAAACAGTGCCCTACAGTAAACAGAGTCTATTTAAACAGTGCCTACAGTAAACAGTCTATTGAAACAGTGCCCTACAGTAAACAGCCTATTTAAACAGTGCCCTACAGTAAACTGTCTATTTAAACTATGCCCGACAGTAAACAGACTCTATTGAAACAGTGCCCTACAATAAACAGTCTATTTAAACAGCGCCTAAAATAAACAGTCAATTTAGACAGTGCGCTACAGGAGACAGGGTCTGTTTAAACAGCCCTACAGTAAACAGTCTATTCAAACAGTGCCCATCAGTAAACAGAGTCTATTCAAACAGTGCACTACAGTAAACAGTGGCTATTTAAACAGTGCCAACAGTAAACAGTCTATTTAAACAGTGTCCTTGAGTAAAAAATCTATTGAAACAGTGCCCGACAGTACAGTGTCTATTTAAACAGTGCCCTCGAGTAAACATTCTGGGGGAGATTTTCCGAGTCCCACACCGGGCCGGAGGATCGCCGCAACCGCGCCACCAACACCGGTGCACGATTCACCGAGGTGCGGAGAATTGGCACCATTTGCGCCGGCGCATCTGGCGTGGCGCCGTCAGCAGGCCGTTGGAATCGGCGGGGCCGCGGATTCTCTGGCCCGGATGAGCCGCGCGAATACGACAGCGTCCCTCCGGTGCCTGCCGGCGGGAACTCTGCGCGAACGGTCAGGGTGCGGCCTGTGGGGATGAGAGGGGGTCTCCTTCACCGGGGGGGGAGGGCTCTGATGGTGTCTGGCCCGTGATTGGGGCCCACTGATCGGCGCGCCGGCCTCTCGCCCCACGGGCCTACTTCACTGCACGGCTGGGCCCTGAGCACCGACTCCATGTTGAGTCAGGGATGGCGCGCTAAAGAAGGCCCCCGCGCATGCACAGGTTGGCGCGGCCCAACTGCACATGCGCAGTTTGGTGCAGCGTGAATTTGGCGCCGGGAAAGGAGGCTGGAGCGGCGTGAAACTCTCCAGCACCGTGTTGGCCCCCTGTGGGGGACATAAAAGGTCGTACCCGGGCCCGGTTTATGCCGTCGTCTAGCGCGACGGTGTTCTCGACGGCGCGAACACTTGGGTTCCAGTGCCCTACAGTAAACAGTCGATTTAGACAGTGCCCTACAGTAAACAGTGTCTATTTAAACAGTGCCCTACAGTAAACAGTCTATTCAAACAGTGCCCGACTGTAAACAGAGTCTATTTAAAAAGGGCCATATAGTAAACGGTCTATTTAAACTGTGCCCTACAGTAAAATGTCTATATAAACTGGGCCCTACAGTAAACAGAGTGTATTTAAACAGTGCCCTACTGTAAACAGAGTGTATTTGAAAATGGCCCTACAGTAAACAGTCTATTTAAACAGTGTCCACAGTAAACAGATTCTATTGAAACAGTGCCCTACAGTTAGCAGTCTATTTAACCAGTGCCGACAATAAACAGTCTATTTAAATAGTGCCCTACAGTAACAGAGTCTGTTTAAACAGTGCCTGACAGTGAACTGAACCTATTTAAGCAGTGCCCTACAGTAAACAGAGTCTATTCAAACGGTGCTCTACAGTAAACAGTCTATTCAAACAGTGCCCTACAGTAAACAGTCTATTCAAACAGTGCACTACAGTGAACAGAGTCTATTTAAACAGTGCCCTAGAGTGAACAGTGTATTGAAACAGTGCCCTACAGTAACAGTCTATTTAAACAGTGCCCAACAGTAGACAAGGTCTACTTAAACAGTGTCCTACAGTAAACTGAGCCGATTTAAGCAGTGCCCTCCAGTAAACAGAGTCTACTCAAACAGTGCACTGCAGTAAACAGAGTCTATTCAAACAGAGCCCTACAGTGAACAGAGGCTATTTAAACAGTGCACAACAGTAAACAGAGTCAACTTAAACAGTGCCTACAGTAAACAGTCTATTTAAACAGTGCCCTCCACTAAACAGTCTATTTAAACAGTGCCCGACAGTAGTGTCTATTGAAGTGGTGTCCTACAATAAACAGAGAATCTTTAAACAGTGCCCGAGAGTAAACAGTCTATTTAAACAGTGCCCTACAGTAAACAACCTATTCAAACAGAGCCCTACAGTAAACAGAGTCGATTTAAACATGCCCGAAAGTAAACAGTCTATTTAAACAGTGCCCTACAGTAAAGTCTATTCAAACAGTGCCCTACACTGACAGTCTATTTAAACTGTGCCCTACAGTAAAGTCTATTCAAACAGAGCCCTACACTGACAGTCTATTTAAACAGTGCCCTGCAGTAAATTGTCTATTTAAACTGTGCCCTACAGTAAACCGAGTCTATTTAAACAATGCCCTACTGTAAACAGAGTCAATTTAAAAAGGGCCCTATAGTAAACTGACTATTTAAACAGTGCCCTTCTGTAACAGTCTATTTAAACAGAGCACTACAGTTAACAGCCTATTTAAACAGAGCACTACAGTAAACAGTCTATTCAAACAGTGCCCTGCAGTGAACAGTCTATTCAAACAGTGCCCTACTGTAAACAGTGTCGATTCAAACAGTGCCCTACAGTAAACAGTCAATTCAAACAGTGCCCGACAGAACAGTGTATTGAAACAGTGTCCTACAGTAAACAGATTATCTTAAAACATTGCCCAACAGTAAACAGTGTCTATTTAAAAAGGGCCCTACAGCAAACAGTCTATACAAACAGTGCCCTACAGTAAACAGGGTCTATTAAAACAGTGCCTACTGAAAACAGAGTCTATTTAAAAAGGGCCCTACAGCAAACAGTCTATACAAACAGTGCCCTACAGTAAACAGGGTCTATTAAAACAGTGCCTACTGAAAACAGAGTCTATTTAAAAAGGGCCCTACAGCAAACAGTCTATACAAACAGTGCCCTACAGTAAACAGAGTCTATTAAAACAGTGCCTACTGAAAACAGAGTCTATTTAAAAAGGGCCCTACAGCAAACAGTCTATTTATACAGTGCCCTACAGTAAACAGAGTTTAGTTAAACAGTGCCCTACTGTAATCAGAGTATATTTGAAAACGGCTCCACAGTAAACAGTCTGTTTATACATTGTCCTACAGTAAACAGACTCTATTGAAACAGTGCCCTACAGTAAACAGTCTATATACCCAGTGTCTACAATAAACAGTCTATTCAAACAGTGCCCTACAGTAGACAGGGTCTGTTTGAACAGTGCCCGACAGTAAACAGAGCCTATTTAAGCAGTGCCCTACAGTAAACAGAGTCTATTCAAACAGTGCCCTATAGTAAACAGAGTCTATTCAAACTGTGCCCAACAGTAATCAGAGTCTATTCAAATAGTGCCCTACAGTGAACAGAGTCTATTTAAACAGTGCCCATCAGTTAACAGAGTCTATTTAAACAGTGCCTACAGTAAACCGTCTATTTAAACAGTGCCCTCCAGTAAACAGTCTATTCAAACAGTGCCTGACAGTGGTGTCTATTGAAACGGTGTCCCACAATAAACAGAGTATCTTTAAACAGTGCCCAATGGTAGACAGAGTCTACTTAAACAATGCCCTCCAGTAAACAGTCTATTTAAACAGTGCCCTGCTGTAAACAGAGTCAATTTAGAAAGGGCCCGACAGGAAACAGTCTATTTAAACAGTGCTCTACAGTAAACTGTCTATTTAAACTGTGCTCTACAGTAAACAGTCTATTTAAGCAGTGCCCTACTGTGAAGAGAGTCTATTTAAAAAGGGCCCTGAAATAAACAGTTGATTTAAACAGTGTCCTTCAGTAAACAGATGCTATTGAAACTGTGCCCTACAGTAAATAGTCTATTTCAACAGTGCCTACAATAAACAGTCAAATTAAACAGTGTCCCGTAGGAGACAGGGTCTGTTTAAACAGTGCCCTACAGTAAACAGAGCCTATTTAAACCATGCCCTAGAGTAAACCGAGTCCATTTAAACAGTGACCTACAGTAAACAGAGTCTATTTAAACAGCGCCTACAGTAAACAGTCTATTTAAACAGTGCCCTCCAGTAACAGTATATTCAAACAGTGCCCGACAGTACAGTGTCTATTTAAACAGTGTCCTACAATAAACAGATTATCTTAAAACAGTGCTTACAGTAAACAGTCTATTTAAACAGTGCCCGAGAGTAAACAGTCTATTTAAACAGTGCCCTACAGTAAACAGTCTATTTAAATAGTCTCCTACTTTAAACAGTCTCTTTAAAAAGGGCCCTACTGTAAACAGTCTATTTAAGCTGTGCCCTACAGTAAACAGTGTCTATTTAAACAGTGCCCTACTGTAAACAGAGTGTATTTGAAAAGGGCCCTACAGTAAACAGTCTATCTAAACAGTGCCCTACAGTTAACAGTCTATTTAACCAGTGCCTATAATAAACAGTCTATTTAATCAGTGCCCTACAGCAGACAGGGTCTGTTTAAATAGGGTCCGACTGTAAACTGAGCGTGTTTAAACAGTGCCCTACAGTAAACAGAGTCTATTGAACAGTGCCCTACTAAAAAGTCTATTTATGCTGTGCCCTACAGTAAACAGAGTCTACTCAAACAGCGCCCTACAGTGAACAGAGACTATTTAAACAGTGTCCTACAGTAAACAGAGTCTATTTAAACAGTGCCTACAGTAAACAATCTATTTAAACAGTGCCCTCCAGTAAACAGTCTATTCAAACAGTGCCCGACAGTACAGTGTCTATTTAAACGGTGCCCTTCAATAAACAGAGGGCGTGATTCTCCGCTCCCGTGACTAAGTTCCCACGCCGCCGTGAATGCTGTCGAGTTTCACGGCGGCGCGAAATGGTCCCGATCGCGATCGATTCAGGGCCCGAAAATGGGCTAGGAGCAGGGCCGCGAGGAACTCAAAGGGGCGTGGCGCAAAAGCAGCGTCGTAAGCGTGTGACACCCGAATGACGCGGCGCTGTGCCATAAATGGCGCGATCCGCGCACAGAAGGACCCAGGAGGAGGAGAAGGAGGCAAGATGGTTGAGCCCCGACAAGCCGCACCGAAGTTCCGGGACACGTACCTGGCCACCCTCCTCGATGAGGTTGAAAGCCGAAGGGCCACCCTCTGCCCAAGACGTGGGCATCGCCAGCCGTCCAGCACGGTGAGGCGCGGTTGGCATGAAGTTGGCACCGCTGTGAGTGCTGTGGGGCACACCTCCCGGTCCGGGGAGCAGTGTCGGAAGAAGCTGCACAACCTCACTCGGGCTGCCAGGGTAAGTGCCATGAGGGTGTCCCCGGGTCACAACCAACCCCCCCCCCCGTGCACGAGGGTGGAGGTGTGGGTGGGTGGGGGGTTTCAGGGACCACAACGCTGTACTCGACCCACATGAGCACCAGGACCCCCCCTGGAGAGATGCCATGGCGTGGCTCCAACGTCTCCTCACCCAGCATTAATATAGCTTATATCTGCACGCCCTGATGATACCCACCTAATTGTGATGCTTTATCCAACCCCCCACCCCCAGGACAAGACAGCTCACAACCAATGTGAGCATATGAGAACCGGAGGGGGTTCTGCTGTGCTGCACCCACTAAATGTTCACGAGCAGAGTGCCCTGGATCTCGCTGGGGAATCCGCCACCTGGGAGGTCGCGACATGCCAGGTCGGAGGCGCAGGAGCAAGTGAGACAACCCTGCATGTCCTCACCCCCCCCCCCCAATCCGTCATCGCCCCCCCTCACACTCATGCCACTGCACCCCCGTCCCCTCGGCCCTCACACACTGCCCCCACCACCACCATACACCCGACCCAGTGTGTCTAACGAACCCCGTATCGTTGTGTTCCCCAGGGCCAGCCACCAAACGTCCAGGGTCATCTCGGTCAAGACAAAGCCGACCATCTCCAACGTCAAGCGCACCCAGGGACGCAAGCCAGAGGGTGGCAGTCGGTCGGACAGGAGGGCCATCCTCTCAGTATGGGACGCTGGACGGGGACGCACATACGACGGACAGAGACAATACTGAGGGGCACAGGACGGACAGTGGACGATGACGCACAGAGAACGGCCACACAGTCCAAGGATTCACCTGGAGGGCAACATGACATGGGTCGCATGCACCTTGCGCCGGGCCATGAGGGGGACCAGTACACACCAGACTTTCTAACGGACGATGGCCTCGAGCTAGCGGCACTGCTGTCTCCCACACCATCTACCATCGCAGAGACACTCACCTCGGTTGGGCAGATAAGTGATGAGGCTCCCGGGTCACGGTCTGGTCCTCACCACACAGCCGAGCCGGTACAGCAGGTGGAGTTCGGAGCAGCCGAGGGGCTGGACGGTCGGAGGGCAGCCCAGGCCCAGCAACCAGCTGCCACCCAGACGGTTCCCGGGTTCCTGGATGTACTTGACCCACCCGGACAACCGATGCATGTGGACACGGAGGGACTGAATAACGGGATGAGGGCCATCTTCCAGGACCTGCACACGCAGCTGGAGGAGTCTATCCGCGTCCAGGAGCAGGGAGTGGTGCCGCTCATCGCAGCCACCCAGGCCGACACCGCACGGGTGGCGTCCGCGGTGGAGGCAATGGGTGAAACGGTTTCGGCCATTGGTCAGGTTCTGCAAGCGTTGGGCTTACCGTGCACGCGTCATCCATGGCCCAGGAGTGGGCTGCCCTCTCACAGGCAGCCATCTCACAGAGCCAACACGACATTGCCGCCGCTCTCCGGGCCCTGGCCGAGTCTCATCATGCCGTGGCCCGGTCCCAGCAGGCGATGGCACAGTCGCAGCTGTCAGTTGCGGAGAGCTATAGACCGCCTGGCGCACGTGATGTATGGCGTAGCGCACTCACAGGTTGAGGTAGCACAGTCCATGGCAGGAATGTGGCACTCCCTGGGCTCCATCTCTGCGAACATTCGGACCGTGGTCGATACCGCTGCAGGCCTCCAGGACTGTCAGCGCCAGGTGTCGGTGGTGTGACGAGCATGTCTCCGATCGCACCTCCGTCCCACAGTGAGGCCCGGGGGCCACCGGGCTCCCCGAGGGAGGAGGTTCTGGGGCCCGTCCCGGTACCTCCAGCAAGGGACGTCCCGGGACACTCGGCCTCCCCCTGTTCCGTCTCTGGTGCATCTGGTGGGCAGCGGGAGGACAGGGTGGCACCACGCCATCCAGCATGCCCCCCGAGCAGACTGGCTCATCGAAGCCGGGCCGCCACAGGAAACGCGTGCCGACGGGGAGCCATGTCGAAGGGCGTGATTCTCAGCAGTCCGCCTCCACTCCTGCTGTACCACCTGGGAACACACCTAGACGTAGTGGTGGGGCCCCTAAGGCAAAGAAGTTAGAAACATAGCAAGTTGGCACGGGTGCAGGGCACAGTTTAGTTGTAGGGGGTAGGGCATCTGTATGTGAATGTCACAAATAAGCTCACTGCTGCACTTAACTTGTAAGACTCTGTGCTCTGTCCGGTGCCAGGGGGCTGGTGAGGGTGACCGAGTGGCGCTGGGGTTAACGAGCGGTTCAACGTCGGTGCCAGATGTGCTGTCCCTTTCCCCCCTGCCTCCCAAAATCGGACACCGTAGTCCTCGGCACTCCAACGCCAGCTACCCCACACGGGCATGTGATGAAATGTCCGTTACGAAGGCTATGACCACCGGAGTGCATGGTTCAGCTATGGCCATGAGTCAGACCTCGGCTGGCGAATCTGAGCACACAGCTCATCGCAGAGCGGGCTGTCATCATTCAACATGGCACTGATCACAACCGCTTACCCAATCATCAATGTTGTGCAATCCCGTAGTGCCGCAGTGGTAAGGTGATGTGGAATTGGTGCCGTGTACGCGGTGCGGGGGTGTGCGGAGGGGGGGGGGGGGAGGTGGTGGGCGCTGTGTGGTGCCCGTGTACAGGAGTGACGGTGCAAGTGGCAGTGTTTAGCGAATCCCTCCCCCATGGTGCGTGAACCGTGCGGCCACCAACGCGTCGCGTGCCCGCTGTCCTCGACGGTGCCGTCGCGCAGCCTCCTGGACGTAACCAGCACCCGGGCAGTATCTGTGTCCTGCGCCCCTCCCCCCACCCTGATGCATCCTCTTCCTCCTCCTCTTCCTCCTCCCCTTCGTTTGCGTTAGCTCCGGTGCCGTCGGGTCCTCCCTCCGGCTCCTCCACCAGTGCATCTCCCCTCTGCATGGCAATGTTGTGCAGCGCACAGCAGACCACAACTATGTGACCGACCCTGTCGGGCCGGTACTGCAGGGCCCCTCCGGAGCGGTCCAGGCATCTGCATCGCATCTTCAGCAGCCCAAAGCACCGCTCCACCACACCCCTGGTTGCTGCATGGGCCTCGTTGTATAGGCTCTCCGCGTTGGTCTGAGGCCTCCGTATTGGCGTCAGCAGCCATGACCTCAACGGATAGCCCCTGTCGCCCAGCAACCAGCCCCTCAGTCGGGGGGTGGGGGGGGCATCCATCGAACATTGCGGGGATGAACGACTGTGCCAGAATGTAGGCGTCATGCACACTGCCGGGGTACTTTGCACACACGTGCATGATCTTCATGTGGGGGTCACACACCACCTGAATGTTCATGGAGTATGCGCCCTTCCTGTTCATGAACACTTCCCTGCTGTCTGCAGGCGGGCGCATGGGGACGTGCACACCATCGATTACACCCTGGACCATCGGTACTGACAGCTTCCTCCCAGCCCCTCTCACCATCACCCATCTATCTTTATTCTTCGGAGCAACTACACCCCTGAAGCTTCTATTTATGACCACTTCTGTCTCCCGAATGATCCGAAGTTCATCCAGCTCCAGCCCCAGTTCCCTAACGCGGTTTCTGAAGAGCTGGAGATGGGTGCACTTCCCACAGATGAATTCAGCAGGGACACTGACGGCATCCCTCACCTCAAACATTCTGCAGGAGGAACATTCCTTGCCATCCCCTCCAGATAAAAAAACTAAAAGAAAGAGCTTACCTGTTGTTAACTCCCCTTCTCAGCAAGCACTCACTCAGCAACCTCTGCGCCCTGCACGATAACACCCGAGGAAAATAAAAGAAAAACTACTTACCAGTCACCAGTCAATCCCTTACCTGCAGGCTGTGACATCACGGTTCGACGTCTTTCTACTTCTACCTGTCCACAAGCCTTTCTCTTGATCTTTACAGTGGTTGATTTTTTTTGGTTAGAGGAGGGGGTATGGAGGGAAACACTGAAGAAATGTTTCAGATTTAAGTGTCACTTGACAACAGCTCCTACACAAACCACCTTCAAGTTAGAGTGAGCACACGGACGTATGCAAATTTCCCCCTTAACAGCCAATCAGCAGCTCCGCTCTACTGCACTCTGATGGATGCTTGTCTTCACTTGAACAGCTAGGGTCACTTGTTCAGGTACACCTTCAAGTTAGGGTGAGCACACGGACGTATGCAAATTTCCCCCACAACAGCCAATCAGCAGCTCGGCTCTACTGTCCTCTGCTGGATGGTTGTATTCACTTGAACAGTTCTCGTCTGTTGTTCAGGTGCACCTTCAAGTTAGGGTGAGCACACGGAGGTATGCAAATTTCCCGAGCAACAGCCAATCAGCAGCTCCACTCTACTGCCCTCTGTAGTCTATTCAACAGTGCCCTACAGTAAACAGAGTCTATTTAAACAGTGCCCTGCAGAGAACAGAGTCTATTTAAACAGTGCTCGCCAGTAAACAGTTTATTCAAACAGTGCCCGACAGTAGTGTCTATTGAAACGGTATCCTCCAAAAAACAGAGTATCTTTAAACAGTGCCAAACAGTAAACAGTCTTTTTAAACAGTGCCCTACAATAAACAGTCCATTTAAACAGTGCCCTACAGTAAACTGTCTATTTAAACTGTGCCCTATAGCAAAGAGTCTATTGAAACAGTGCCCTACTGTAAACTGAGTCTATTTAAAAAGGGCCCTACAGTAAACAGTCTACTTAAACAGTGTCCTGCAGTAAACAGACTCTATTGAAACAGTGCCAGACAGTAAACAGTCTATTTGAACAGTGCCTACAATAAACAGTCAATTGTAACAGTGCCCTACAGGAGACAGGGTCTGTTTAAACAGTGCCCAAGAGTAAACAGCATCAATTTAAAACAGTGCCCTACAGGAAACCAAGTCTATTTAAACAGAGCCCTGCAGTAAACTGCCTATTCAAACTGTGCCTGAAAGTAAACAGTCCATTCAAACAGTGCCCAACAGTAAACTGAGTCAATTTAAACAGTGCCCGAAAGTAAACAGTCTATTTAATCAGTGCCCTACAGTAAACAGCCTATTCAAACAGAGCCCTACAGTAAACAGAGTCGATTTAAACAGTGCCCTATAGTAAACAGCCCATTTAAACAGTGCCCTACTGTAAACAGAGTCTATTCAAACAGACACCTACAGTAAACAGTCTATTTAAACAGTGTCCTACATTAAACAGACTCTATTTAAAGAATTCCCTTCAGTAAGTTATATGTAAACAGTGTCCTACAGTAAACAGTCTATTTAAACAGTACCCAACAGTAAACAGAGTCTATTTGAATAGTGCCCTAGAGTAAACAGTCTATTTAAACAGTGCCTACAATAAACTGTCTATGTAAACAGTGCCATACAGTAGACAGGGTCTATTTAAACAGTGCCCTACAGTAAACAGTCTATTCTAACAGTGCCCTACAGTAAACAGTCTATTTAAACAGTGCCCAACAGTAAACAGAGTCTATTTGAACAGTGCCCGAGAGTAAACAGTCTATTTAAACAGTGCCCTACAGTAAACAGACTATTTAACAGTTCCCTACAGTAATCAGAATCTATTTAAGCAGTGCCCTACCGTAAACAGAGTCTATTTAAACAGTTCCCTCCAGTAAACAGTCTATTTAAACAGTGACCTTCAGTAAACAGTCTATTGAAACAGTTCCCCACAGTAAACAGTGTCTATTTAAACAGTGCCTGCAGTTAACAGTCTCTTCAAACAGTGCCCTGCAGTAAACAGCCTATTGAAACAGTGCTCTACAGTAAACAGTCTATTTAAACAGTGCCTACATAAACAGTCTATTTAAACAGTGCCATACAGTAGACAGCCTATTTAAACAGTGTCCTACAGTAAACAGTCTATTGAAACAGTGCCCTACAGCAAACAGTCTATTTATACGGTGCCTACATAAACAGTCTATTTAAACAGTGCCGACAGTAAACAGTCTTTTAAACAGTGCCCAACAGAAGACAGGGTCTATTTAAACAGTGCCCTACAGTAAACTGAGCCGATTTAAACAGTGCCCTACAGTAAACAGTCAATTCAAATAGTGCCTACAGTAAACAGAGTCTATTTGAACAGTTCCCTACAGTAAATGGAGCCTATTTATACAATGCCTACAGCAAACAGTCTATTTAAATCGTGCCCTCCAGTAAATAGTCTATTCAAACTGTGGCCGACAGTAGTGTTTATTTGAAGGGTGTCCTACAATAAACAGAGTATCTTTAAACAGTGCCCGAGAGTAAACAGTCTATTTAAACAGTGCCCTACAGTAAACAGCCTATTCAAACAGAGCCCTACAGTAAACAGAGTCGATTTAAACAGTGCCCTACTGTAAACAGAGTCTATTCAAACAGACCCCTAGAGTCTATTTAAACAGTGTCCTATAGTAAACAGACTCTATTTAAAGAATTCCCTTCAGTAGGATATATGTAAACAGTGTCCTACAGTAAACAGTCTATTTAAACAGTGCCTACAATAAACTGTCTATTTAAACAGTGCCATATAGTAGACAGGTCTATTTAAACAGTACCCTACAGTAAACAGAGTCTACTCATACAGTGCCCTACAGTAAACAGTCTATTTAAACAGTGCGGAACAGTAAAGAGAGTCAATTTGAATAGTGCCCTAGAGTAAACAGTCTATTTAAACAGTGCCCGACAGTAGACAGTCAATTCAAACAGTGTCCTACAGTAAACAGAGTCGATTTAAACAGTGCCCTACAGTAAACGGAGTCTATTTAAACGTGCCCGACAGTAAACAGAGTCTATTTGAACAGTACCCTACAGTAAACGGAGCCTATTTAAACAATGCCTACAGCAAACAGTCTATTTAATTAGTGCCCTCCAGTAAATAGTCTATTCAAACAATGGCCGCCAGTAGTGTTTATTTGAAGGGTGTCCTACAATAAACAGAGTATCTTTAAACAGTGCCCGAGAGTAAACAGTCTATTTAAACAGTGCCCTACAGTAAACAGCCTATTCAAACAGAGCCCTACAGTAAACAGAGTAGATTAAACAGTGTCCCATAGGAAACAGTCCATTTAAACAGTGCATTACTGCAAACAGAGTCGATTCAAACAGAGCCCTACAGTCTATTTCAGCAGAGTCTATAGTAAACAGACTCTATTTAAAGAATTCCCTTCAGTAAGTTATATATAAAGTGTCCTACAGTGAACAGTCTATTTAAACAGTACCCAACAGTAAACAGTCTATTTGAATAGTGCCCTAGAGTAAACAGTCTATTTAAACAGTGCCCTACAGTAAACAGTCAATTCAAACAGTGCCCTACAGTAAACAGAGTCGATTTAAACAGTGCCCTACAGTAAACAGTCTATTTAAACAGTGCCCTACAGTAAACTGTCAATTCAAACAGTGCCCTACAGTAAACAGTAAAAAGAGTCTATTTAAACAGTGCCCTACAGTAAACAGAGTCTATTTGAACAGTACCCTTCAGTAAACGGAGGCTATTTAAACAATGCCTACAGCAAACAATCTATTTAAACAGTGCCCTCCAGTAAACAGTCTATTCAAACAGTGGTCGGCAGTAGTGTTTATTTGAAGGGTGTCCTACAATAATCAGAGTATCTTCAAACTGCGCCAAACAGTAAACAGAGTCTATTTAAACAGTGCCCGAGAGTAAACAGCCAATTCAAGCAGTGCCCTACAGTAAATAGAGTCTATTTGAACAGTTCCCTACAGTAAACAGAGTCTATTTGAATAGTGCCCTAGAGTAAACAGTCTATTTAAACTGTGCCCTACAGTAAACAGTCAATTCAAACAGTGCCCTACAGTAAACAGAGTCGATTTAAACAGTGCCCTACACTAAACAGTCTATTTAAACAGTGCGTTACTTTCACCAGGGTATATTTAAACAGTGCCCTACTGTAAACAGAGTCTATTTGAACAGTACCTACAGTAAACGGAGCCCATTTAACTAATGCCTACAGCAAACAGTGTATTTAAATAGTGCCCTCCTGTAAATAGTCTATTCAAACAGTGGTCGGCAGTCTATTTGAACAGTGTCCTATAGTAAACAGACTCTATTTAAAGAATTCCCTTCAGTAAGTTATATGTAAACAGTATCCTACAGTAAACAGTCTATTTAAACAGCGCCTACAATAAACTGTCTATTTAAACAGTGCCATACAGTAGACAGGTCTATTTAAACAGTACCCTACAGTAAACAGAGACTACTCAAACAGTGCCCGACAGTAAACAGTCTGTTTTAACAGTGCCCAACAGTAAACATAGTCTATTTGAATAGTGCCCAGGAGTAAACAGTCTATTTAAACAGTGCCCTACAGTAAACAGTCAATACAAACAGTGCCCTACAGTAAACAGAGTCGATTTAAACAGTGCCCTACACTAAACAGTCTTTTAAACAGTGCCCAACAGTAAACTCAGCCGATTTAAACAGTGCTATACAGTAAACAGAGTCTATTTAAAAGTGCCCTACAGTAAACAGAGTCTATTTGAACAGTACCCTACAGTAAACAGAGTCTATTTGAACAGTACCGTACAGTAAACGGAGCCTATTTAAACAATGCCTACAGCAAACAGTCTATTTAATTAGTGCCCTCCAGTAAATAGTCTATTCAAACAGTGTCCGACAGTAGTGTTTATTTGAAGGGTGTCCTACAATAAACAGAGTATCTTTAAACAGTGCCCGAGAGTAAACAATCTATTTAAACAGTGCCCTACAGTAAACAGCCTATTCAAACAGAGCCCTACAGTAAACAGAGTCGATATAAACAGTGCCCTATAGTAAACGGTCCATTTAAACAGTGCCCTACTGTAAACAGAGTCTATTCAAACAGACCCCTACAGTCTATTTAAACAGTGTCCTTTAGTAAACAGACTATATTTAAAGAATTCCCTTCAGTACGTTATATGTAAACAGTGTCCAACAGTAAACAGTCTATTTAAACAGTGCCTACAATAAAATGTCTATTTTAACAGTGCCATACAGTAGACAGGTCTATTTAAACAGTACCCTACAGTAAACAGAGTCATTTTGAATTGTGCCCTAGAGAAAACAGTCAATTCAAACAGTGCCCTACAGAAAACAGAGTCGATTTAAACAGTGCCCTACACTAAAGAGGCTATTTAAACAGTGCGTTACTGTAAACAGGGTCTATTTAAACAGTGCCCAACAGTAAACTAAGCCGATTTAAACAGTGCCCTTCAGTAAACAGAGTCTATTTAAACAGTGCCCTACAGTAAACAGAGTCTATTTGAACAGTTCCCTACAGTAAACGGAGCCTATTTAAAGAATGCCTACAGCAAACAATCTATTTAAACAGTGCCCTCCAGTAAAGAGTTTATTCAAACAGTGGTCCGCAGTAGTGTTTATTTGAAGGGTGTCCTACAATAAACAGAGTATCTTCAAACAGTGCCCAACAGTAAACAGTCTATTTAAACAGTGCCCGAGAGTAAACAGTCTATTTAAACTGTGCCCTACAGTAAACAGTCAATTCAAACAGTGCCCTACAGTAAACAGAGTCAATTTGAACAGTTCCCTACAGGAAACGGAGCCTATTTAAAGAATGCCTACAGCAAACAATCTATTTAAACAGTGCCCTCCAGTAAACAGTTTATTCAAACAGTGGTCCGCAGTAGTGTTTATTTGAAGGGTGTCCTACAATAAACAGAGTATCTTCAAACAGTGCCCAACAGTAAACAGTCTATTTAAACAGTGCCCGAGAGTAAACAGTCTATTTAAACTGTGCCCTACAGTAAACAGTCAATTCAAACAGTGCCCTACAGTAAACAGAGTCAATTTGAACAGTTCCCTACAGGAAACGGAGCCCAGTTAAACAATGCCTACAGCAAACAGTCTTTTTAAATCGTGCCCTCCAGTAAATAGTCTATTCAAACAGTGGCCGACAGTAGTGTTTATTTGAAGGGTGTCCTACAATAAACAGAGTATTTTTAAACAGTGCCCGAGAGTAAACAGTCTATTTAAACAGTGCCCTACAGTAAACAGCCTATTCAAACAGAGCCCTACAGTAAACAGAGTCGATTTAAACAGACCCCTAGAGTCTATTTAAACAGTGTCCTATAGTAAACAGACTCTATTTAAAGAATTCCCTTCAGTAGGATATATGTAAACAGTGTCCTACGGTAAACAGTCTATTTAAACAGTGCCTACAATAAACTGTCTATTTAAACAGTGCCATATAGTAGACAGGTCTATTTAAACAGTACCCTACAGTAAACAGTGTCTACTCATACAGTGCCCTACAGTAAACAGTCTACTTAAACAGTGCCGAACAG